>NC_141554.1:107295937-107606250 GCF_021556685.1 Rattus norvegicus | reverse complement strand
TTGGTTGATTTTTCCTTTGATGAATATGAAGTGTCCTTCCTTATCTTTTTTGATGACTTTTAGTTGAAAATTGATTTTATTTGATATTAGAATGGCTACTCCAGCTTGCTTCTTCTGACCATTTGCTTGGAAAGTTGTTTTCCAGCATTTCACCCTGAGGTAGTGTCTGTCTTTGTCTCTGAGGTGTGTTTCCTGTAGGCAGCAGAATGCAGGGTCCTCGTTGCGTATCCAGTTTGTTAATCTATGTCTTTTTATTGGGGAGTTGAGGCCATTGATGTTGAGAGATATTAAGGAGTAGTGATTATTGCTTCCTGTTATATTCATATTTGGATGTGAGGTTATGTTTGTGTGCTTTTCTTCTCTTTGTTTTGTTGCCAAGATGATTAGTTTCTTGCTTCTTCTAGGGTATAGCTTGCCTCCTTATGTTGGGCTTTACCCTTTATTATCCTTTGTAGTGCTGGATTTGTAGAAAGATATTGTGTAAATTTGGTTTTGTCATGGAATATCTTGGTTTCTCCATCTATGTTAATTCAGAGTTTTGCAGGATACAGTAACCTGGGCTGGCACTTGTGTTCTCTTAGGGTCTGTATGACATCTGTCCAGGATCTTCTGGCCTTCATAGTTTCTGGCGAGAAGTCTGGTGTGATTCTGATAGGTCTGCCTTTATATGTTACTTGACCTTTTTCCCTTACTGCTTTTAATATTCTTTCTTTATTTTGTGCGTTTGGTGTTTTGACAATTATGTGACGGGAGGTGTTTCTTTTCTGGTCCAATCTATTTGGAGTTCTGTAGGCTTCTTGTATGCCTATGGGTATCTCTTTTTTTAGGTTAGGGAAGTTTTCTTCTATGATTTTGTTGAAGATATTTACTGGTCCTTTGAGCTGGGAGTCTTCACTCTCTTCTATACCTATTATCCTTAGGTTTGATCTTCTCATTGAGTCCTGGATTTCCTGTATGTTTTGGACCAGTAGCTTTTTCTGCTTTACATTATCTTTGACAGTTGAGTCAATGATTTCTATGGAATCTTCTGCTCCCGAGATTCTCTCTTCCATCTCTTGTATTCTGTTGGTGAAGCTTCTATCTACAGCTCCTTGTCTCTTCTTTTGATTTTCTATATCCAGGGTTGTTTCCATGTGTTCTTTCTTGATTGCTTCTATTTCCATTTTTAATTCCTTCAACTGTTTGGTTGTGTTTTCCTGGAATTCTTTCAGGCATTTTTGTGATTCTTCTCTGTAGGCTTCTACTTGTTCTCTAAGGGAGTTCTTCACGTCTTTTTTGAAGGCCTCTAGCATCATGATCAAATATGATTTTGAAACTAGATCTTGCTTTTCTGGTGTGTTTGGATATTCCATGTTTATTTTGGTGGGAGAATTGGGCTCCGATGATGCCATGGTTTCTGTTGCTTGGGTTCCTGCGCTTGCCTCCTGCCATCAGATTATCTCTAGTGTTACTTTGTTCTGCTATTTCTGACAGTAGCTAGACTGTCCTATAAGCCTGTGTGTCAGGAGTGCTGTAGACCTGTTTTCCTGTTTTCTTTCAGCCAGTTATGGGGACAGAGTGTTCTGCTTTCGGGCTTGTAGTTTTTCCTCTCTACAGGTCTTTAGCTGTTCCTGTGGGCCTGTGTCTTGAGTTCACCAGGCAGGTCACTTGCAGGGGAAAAGTTGGTCCTACCTGAGGTTCCGAGGCTTAAGTGTGCTCGTGGGGTACTGCCTAAGTCCTCTCCGCGGCGGCAGCAACCGAGGAGATCTGCGCTGCTCTTTCCGGGAGCCTCTGTGCACCAGGGTTCCAGATGGCGTTTGGTGTTTTCCTCTGACGTCTGGATGTGCGCAGAGTGCAGTCTCTTCTGGTTTCCCAGGCGTGTCTGCCTCTCTGTAGGTTTAGCTCTCCCTCCCACAGGATTTGGGTGCAGAGAACTGTTTATCCGGTCTGTTTCCTTCAGGTTCCGGCGGTGTCTCAGGAGCAGGAGTCCTGCCGCTCCTGGGCCCTCCCTTACGGGAACCCAGAGGCCTTATACAGTTTCCTCTTGGGCCAGGGATGTGGGCAGGGGTGGGCAGTGTTGGTGGTCTCCTCTGCTCTGCAGCTTCAGGAGTGCCCACCTGACCAGGCGGTGAGGTCTCTCTCCCACGGGGTTTGGGAGCAGAGAGCTGCTGCGGGCCGGGATCCGAGGGTCCAAATTGTCCTTTCTTATCAGTGCATGGAGTTTTCATAGCATTGCAATTTCAATCTCAATATGAGAAAACATAATACAACCCCAGAGACAAGGGTTTTATATCAATGTCTCAGATTATTCTAGGGTATAATCTGAGGCATAAAGGTGTACCACTGTCTTTGACTTGTGAACTACATATATGAAATATATGACATTTATATGAAAGTAAGATGAAGAAAATGAAATATTTGTGTACCATTCCAACAATAGAAAATTTAAAAAATAATATTGCTCTGCAAAAATGTATGCTGTTAACTGGTGGCTGCTTTGAGTAGATTAGTAAAGAGATTCATATTTCAACTAGAAAGAAAATATTTAAAGTGCTAGATGCTTATTTCAATAACATGGTCTTGGTTTTTGGGACACGGAACCCACATGCAGCCTAGGTAGGCCTCCGCCATCATGTGTTTATACACTCAAGGCTAGGTCGTGGCCTAGTTTTCTTAGTCCTTTCAGATAGTAAACTACAGGTTGTAGTTAAAAAACACTAAGACAGCTAGAATTTTCAAAAGAAACATAAATTTTGTATTTTTCTTTCCCTTAAACCAATGATCTAGTTTAATATGAACTTAGAATTGGTGCAATGGGTTTTAGTATATTTTAAATAGTATCTTTATTTATTCTAATATTCTTTAATGCCTGCCTGGATAAAAGGCAGTTGGATTTTTATATCATCTTATGCTTAACGGTGCTTTCAAAAACAGATTAATTTTTCTTACAAAAGTACAGGTAAACTTATTAGCATTCATATGATAAAATAATATGTAAAATCTTATTGAACATTTTATAATGATATTTTATAAATGTAATCACATGCAAATATGGTCATATAAAGGTAATGGAGGAGTGAAAATATTCCACGTGACCAGGATTCGGTTTTATTTTTTGTTTATAATACATATCCACCAATTTACTTAGCAGACTTTTAGCATAAAAATAAACTACAATATCGTCCATTTCATGTAGAGTTCTCACTTCTGTCTGATGACTCACAGTACGTCTAACGGAAATGGTTCCTTTTCCAAGCAATCTTCTAGAACGTTCTGAAAGGTGGTTGGGCCACAGGAGCTCCCCTAGCATCTCCTGCTCAGTGGTGTTCAAGCTGTAGTTCAGGATTCTGTCACGAGGTGGCACCAAAGCACCCCATTTTCAAATCTTTGCAAAGAAGCTTCTACAATGTGCAGAAAAAGATGACGTCGCTCTTAAAACCAGTTTAAAAAGAGAATGATTCTAATTCTTTCAGAGGACACAAAAATTATGTTATGTGCATGAGAAGGTGTAACATAGAGCCTTGGAAGAGTGGTGAGAGGAATTCTAGGAAACCTGCAGAGAGTAAGCCATTAGAGGATGGAGGTCTGTTCCAGGGGAGAGCCCCTGCACAGTGTGGACATTTACGTTTATGCTGAGAGAGTAAGAGATAAGTCAGTGAGTACCCGCGAGGCTGCGGTCATCAACAAAATGAAATGACTTTCGGAAAACAAATGAAGTTTTCCCAAAGATATAGAAACACAATTGCCTCATTTGTTATTCTGTGCAAAAAGATACTCCTCCTTAAAAGAAAAAGAAGCTCCTTTACCGTCTCACAGTCTTCATTTTGGTCACATGACCTATACAGCAAACTACACAGATCCGAGACTTGTGTCTCTGATTCTGAATTGCTTTGTTTAATATAACAATTTGCAGGTCCATCCATCTTCTGAAAATCTCACCGGGAGGGGGAAATAGCGAGGGTAAGAGAATGCAGTCAGATGAAAGCAAGGGAGGCACTATCTTGTGGGGAGGACACGAGTGCAGCATGAGAAGATAAGCAAAGGAGCCTTTTCTTTGTCTTTTAAGGAGGAGTATCTTTTTTCTGCACAGAGTAACAAATGAGACAGAACAATTCATTCACTGTGTTTCTATGCTGGGACCAGCATGGCCTTGGTAGGGATAGGATGACATGGTTTCTGCCCCAGGGACAGCAGCACCAAGTGTGAGCCCCCACGAGTATGGATGGCTGCTGTGGGCATATGGCTTATTCGTATAACAATGTACATATTTTATGTTCTGCCTTCAAGTTATGTCCTCCCTGTTAGTGACTCCATGATAAGCAGAGACAGCATGAGTCAGGGAGGTGGAAGTGTGGCTAACGTCTCAGCAAAATGGTAAACTCTGGGACCTTCAGGACAGCCCTTAAGGCTGTAGAAAAGAACTTTAAAAACATGGGTTCAAAAATCCATAATTTAGTCCTGCTAAGACTGAACCCCCAGTGAACTAGATTGTTGGGGGGAGGGCGGCAATGGGGGGAGGATGGGGAGGGGAGCATAAAGAAGGGGAGGGGGGAGGGAGATGTTTGCCCGGAAACCGGGAAAGGGAATAACACTCGAAATGTATACAAGAAATACTCAAGTTAATACAAAAAATCCATAATTTATCAATTTTGCAAAATATAAGGATGCAATATGAATTGTATAAGGGACTTCACAGGTCTAAGGGAACAGAGGCAGCTTTACAATGAGTCATCTTGTCAGAAAGATACAAAGAGGCAGATACAAATGCAGGCAGAATCCTGAGTTCAAAGCAATCTGGGACACAGCAAGGTTAGGCCTAGGTGTGGTAGAAATGGCAATTTCAGGACCAGGTCCCACCCAGATACATTTTCTTTTTTTTTTTCTTTTTAAGATTTTTTTTATTTTATATACACCATCACTGTCCTCAGACACACCAGAAGAGGGCATCAGATCTCATTACAGATGGCTGTGAGCCACCATGAGGTTGCTGGGAATTGAACTCAGGACCTCTGGAAGAGCAGTCAATGCTCTTAACCCCTGAGCCATCTCTCCAAGCCCCCTCCCCCACCCAGCTCTCTTATTGTCTGTGTTTAACTGTGCAGGCAGACCTCTGAATTCTTTTGCAATGTTAAAAAGAAAATGTATGCTTGTTGCCGTGAGTTTATAGGAGCTTTGCTTAGGGCCTTGTTCTCCTGGTGTCCTCCATCTCCTCTGCTTCCCACATTCCTTCTGCCTCTTCCTCTGTAGGATTCCCTAAGCTCTGAAGGGAGGGATTTGATGGATAGCTTGAATATTCCAAGGTCTCTCTCTTTCTGCATCATTTTTGGCCGACTCTCTACTTGTTCTCATTCCAAAAGCAGTTTGTTTGTTTTTTCCCCCTAAGTTTTAGATCTAAGGCAGATATCATGAAAATAATTTAATTTCTCTTTCTTTTGTAAGGAAATCAGTCATCTTCACTAATGAAGCAAAAAACTCAGTGTTTTATATCTGAACACCTTGAAAGATCTATTCAGCCATAGTCATCTGAACCATCAAACTCCACACAATTTTCATTTTGCTAGGAAGGTAGGTGTATCTTTGAACTCTCTTGGTGAGCTGCAGGGGCCGTTATTCTTAGGGAACAATGGTTTGGTGTTTGCACAGCATCTGCTCATTACATCTTGTTATGTTTCTATATTTATAGGGGTAATGTGGACCCATAACACAAGTACAAGTGCAGAAATGCCCAGATCCTGAGTTGCCCAGCTACATCATACCATACCATAATTCCAGCTCTCTGCTGCTTCCCTAGAAGACAAAACATTCCTTTCACACTAATTGAATTGTTCATTCCTTTATCAGCTAACTTTTTTTTTGCTATTTTCTCCTCTTCCTTCCTCTTCTTTCTTTTCTTTCCATTCTTATCTCTCTTCCTCCTTCAAAGATTCCAAAGAGATGCTTCTACACTCCCTGTTTTCATTTCTTATTTAGCCCCGAGTCTCTAACTCGTCATCGTACTGCATTTCATCTCAGTCCATAGGATTGTAATGAATGAACATCTCCAAGGAAGCCAGCTCCTATTTAAATCATTTAGTTCACCTAATTTATTTAAATATATTAGCATACTAACTTTATCCCTAATGACTTTCCAAAATAGGCACGTCGTGCAGCCTATTTACTTTTTTGTTTTTATTTACTCTTCTCTCATACATTACAGGCCTACTGCAGCCTCCCCTCTCTCTGCTCCTCCCCAACGCTTCCCCCATATCTCTCCTCTTCCCCAAATCTACTCCTCCATCCATTTCCCTTTAGAAAAGAGCAGGCCTTCCAGGGATATCAACCAAACGATGCATAATAAGTTATAATAAGCCTTGGCACAAACCCTCTTATCAAGGCTGGAAAAGGCAACCCAGTAGGAGGAAAAGGGTCCCAGCCTGCTTCTTCAATGGCAGATCTTTGACGCAGAAGCATAATATCCTGTGTACTAACCCAAGCTGTTTCACTCCCTGACTGTGCAGTCTTGAACAAAGACGTCACTTTCTCTGTCTCTATTTTTCATTCGTAACTGAGGATTTGCCACATTTTCTGCTGTGTGAACACACAGTAAGCACTAAATGGTGGTGCACCTTTTATTTATGACGTACTTTTCAATGTGCTGGAAAGATGGTTTAGTGGTTGAGGACACCTGTTCTTCCAGAGTACCTGGGTTCAATTCTCAGCTTCCAGGGGTTGCCTCAAAATCCTCGGTCACAGCAGTTCCAGATGGCCTGGCTCATCTTCTGTCTCTGTAGGCACTGCATGCACACGGAACACATGAATACACGTAGGTAAAACACCAGTGCATATAAATTAAACTGAAAAGATATCTTTAAAAAGCACTTTCCCCATAGCAAATTCTAGCCGCCATAAAGTGATTTTTCTCCTGATTGGTCATTTGTAACCTTACTAGTCCTATGGCACGAACTGGTACTTGGAGTCAACGGACTTTATGCTAATAAAGACATTGTAGGTTGCAAACCCGAATGTTAAGTTTTTGCATATACATGCTTGTATTTCTATAGAAATACAAAGACTAAAGAGAAAACGTATGCAGAACATTGTACACATACACTCATCAGAAGAGTCTCTGATAGGTCTGCTATAGTGTGATATTACTTATTTAATGTTCCATGTTTATACATATAATAAATATATGCTGGCAACTGTACAAAACAGTCAAATGGGGGAGACAAATACTATCAGATCCACCATCATAAAAGGCATTGTCATTTAGAATGGGAAATATTCTTTATAAAATATTCATTTCCTTTTACGTATATGAGTGTTTGCCCACAGGCATGTAAGTGCACCACACCTATGCACGGCACCCATAAAGGTCAGAGGAGGGTGTTGCCTTCCCTGGAACTGGAGCTACAAATAGCTGTGAGTTCCTGTGTAAGTGCTGGGAACCAAAATATGGTCCTCTGCACGAGCAGCAAGGGTTCTCAACCACTGAACTCTATCTGTATTTCCTGAGAACAGGGAATATTCTTGAAGCTTACAAAGGCTGTCAGGATAAGGAAAGATCTTCCGGAAGCAACAGAATTTTCCTTCAATGTCAGCCCATATCAAGAGCCATTACTTTGCACTGGTTTCCTGTTAAGTGGAATAAATGAAGCTACTGGCTTTAGCTGTGTATTTTTCAAAGACATGTTGCAGTCCTACTTGTAAGTGCCCATCAATGTAGTCCTGTTATCAGTTCCAATGTTAGTAGATGTGTTCATACTCGGATGACGTCAATATGGGGGGGACTTAAGTTCAGTATGTCCCTGTAAGATGAAATACTATTGACACAGAAACATAGACCTAGAACAATGGATGGTAGGGGTATAGATTAGAATGATGTCCTGGCAAAGAAGAAAGACCAGCAATTCATGGCCATTAACAGTGCCCAGGGAGAAACAAAGAAGGATTCTTCTCAGAGACTCAAAATGAACAGGACAGTTAGCACCTGTATTTGAGACATTCGATTATTACATCAGTGAAGGATTACCTTTCAGTCATTTTAAGACACATATTCATGGTGGTCTCCTTTGGTTTTCTTTTCTATGAGCTGTAAGACTGTAAGCACTATGTAAAAATCAGAAGTACCATATTGAAGAGTTATATTTACTTAGGAACCTCAGAACCCGTGTTCAAATCTAAGTGTTATCTGTTCACCAGATTTACCCCCACTGTGCTTCACTTCTCTTTTATTTAAAATCAGATACCAGTAGCCACTCCATGTATGCTGTTGTTATGATTAAAAGACAATGTATGGATATAACAGTTACAAGAGCATCAAGAACTAAGGAAATCATAAGCCTTAACTTTCATTTTCATTCCCAAATGAAGTGTCATTTTACATCATGTGGATTAATCTATATTGGCACGCATTAACTTTTATAACATGATGTCCATAGTAGTGGTATGAGAATAGTTTATAAAAACATCATTATCTTATTGAATCATTCTGTTTCTTAAAGATATGATCCATTTTGTCTACTAGTATGTCTAGGCTAATAATGTTACTGTTTCTTCATGAGTAATTGAGTTTAAGTATATTTTACAATTTTACTTCTTTCATGTATTCCTCATGTTTTTTCCTACAACAAGAGAATCCCTGATTTGGAGATTAAAAAAATAAGACCAAGTAAGTGTCCCCGGACCTTCATATAGACAAGCAAGGCAGAGATAGCAGGAGAACATCTTAGAGCTAAGGGAACTAGGAACCAGTTTAGAACTACTTTTTCTACCTATATGACAGTCCAAGAGGTGTACCATCAACCAGGGGCATTAAAGATTCTCAAGGGATGAGCAGTTACATCTCTTGGATAACCCACATTGTTAGCATCAGAGTATAAACCCACTTTCCTGGGTTTTCTTGAAATATATTAAGTGAAATGAATTTCCCACTGAATTCTCCCCAAACAAAGGCTATTTAATTGGCATTGGCCCCTCTGTTTATTCACCCAATGAATTAGCAATGACTCTAGAGGGGAGGGAAGGTGAGAGACAGTGCAAAACTTGCCCAGCCCTCAAGCTCCATATTCTCTCCCGGGATTCAGTATAAAAGCCGAGTCACATTTGGTCCAGGGCCCTGGAAACATCCCCAGAATATGATCTTGCTCATTAAAGCATAGAGAATCAGAAAATGAATATGTGCATTGTAATAGCTCTAATAGAATATATGCATGCAAAAGGGCTCATTTTAGTCCTCTAATAGAAAATACACATGGAGAAAGGTGTGTTTCAGTTTCTCTAATAGAAAATATATATGAGAGAAAGCACATTTCATTAGTTCTAATGGAAAATATGTAAAGAGGCACATGTCCAAGTCACATGGCAAAATGTTAATGTCTATTTGTTCTTCTCTATCTGTCCAAAGAGATTAACCAGTCAGAAAACAACCTGTATTTCATATGATGGTTTGTACTTTTGAAATAAAGCTGCAATGATATTAAAAACAAAAATACACAATTCTTGTTAATGATCATTACCAGACAGAAAGGAGGTTACTATAATTATGAAAAAAAACCCTTGGAATAAGTTTCGAGCATATTTTTGATCTTTGTATCTTAATGTAAGAATTTAAAGGTAATTCAATTTTTACAAGGCTGTAATACTTCATACAGAGCAATGTCTACATGAGTTTTCATTTTGGTTACATAATTTACAAATGGCACCTATTACTTTAGAAAGAATTGAAAACGTAGTTAATTTCAGGCATGCAATTTCAGTGTCCATAGTAATCATTAATTTAAGAGTATCACACTTTCTACTGTTGCTATTATGGTCTCTATGTGTGTAGTCACAATGGACATTCATTGTATGTGCCTCCTACTTGTCTCCACACTAGCTTTACCAGATGCCCTGAAATAAATTTTGAGTCATTTCAAGTTTACACTGAACTCTATCTTCCTTTTTGTCCTTCATTATTGAGATATGGGAGAGGGGACTTTTGTTAGTAGTCATCTCACCCTGGATAAATATTTCACCAGAGAGAATGAAGAAGATGCAATCAGATAATGATGTTTTCTTTAAAATTTTTAATTTTGTAGCTCTCTATGCATTTATCTGAAATACTAACACATAAATAATTCAGTTTAAATAATGAGATAAAAATACTAATTTGGATTTTTAAGTTTTCTTCTTTTATTTTAACTTTGATTTTTTTCAGGTAATGAAACATTTATTTGTGACTGATTAGCCAGAAATTAATGGAAGATAAAAATTTGAATTTTCCTCTTCTATATTTTTACATAATTTTATTTTATGTGTATGAGAGCTTTGCCTGTGTGTATATAAGTATACCATGTGTCTGCCTGGTGTCTACAAAGGTCAAAGAAAGGATCCTTTGGAACCGAAGTTACTGGTGGCTGTGAGACACCATGTAGGTGTTGAAAACCTGTGGAGAGCTCTTGGGACGGCTTCTAGGAAATTGGCAAGAAGATTTGACACTGGGCTAGGACGTAAGCTCAAGAAAATACAGCCGAGGAATGCGCTCCTTGTATGTTGATCATATCTCCCACTTACCTTCTTTTGTCCTTCCCTTCCTACTGAGCTGGTTCTTCTTCCAAACTAGTACCCCTCCTACTTTTATATCTTTTGTTTACATGTTCAGGTCTTATGCTTGTGCTAAGCTCTTCAAGTCTTTTCATCCCTTCTTTGGCAATATTTCCTGGGTCTTTGAGTAGATGATACAGATGTCCCATTTAGGGCTTGCCACTCCTGTCATCTTAGCACTCTGGCAAGTTATGAAATATCTGCTTTCACTGTCATTCGCTGATGAATATGCTTCTCGGATAAAGGCTGAGAGCTTCACCGTTCTACGGATACAAACACAAGTATGTAGAAGGCAGTTTAAATACACATTCATTTACCAAACATCAATACTAGATTTCCTTCTAGGGCCCATGACCTGCAGCCATAGTCTTTTAACCAGGTTTACATTGAGTATGTATTCTGTCCTATGGGGTAGGCTTCAGGTCTAATCAGAAAGTGGTTAGTTACTCCTAGAACAGTCATGCCAGTGTTGCACCAGTGGTCACATCTTGCCCAGAAAGTTAATATTGAAGCACACCAGCTTCACATGCATTAGATGATTGATACCTTTTCTTGGTCAACCTAATGTTTATTGTTAATTAACTCTTTCCTTGTAGACACAATTCCAAATCTGGAATGGTACACTTAACTGGCAAAGTATCATATAAAGTAATGCTATGTGCCTACGTGTCCTCGAGCGCCTTTTATAGTCATCTCTTAATCAGTATATTCAGCCTTCAATTATCACGGTAAAAATTCATGGCACATCATTTTTACATGGCAGCATAATCCTACCATCAACAATTTGCTCTGGCGAGGTGGCAGAATAATGATAGAGAAGGATAAAGTCATGAGCAGGTATGAAACATGGGGCAGATGTGCTCCTTGTTCTAGGACTTGTAACCAGCTGGTAAAAGTTTTCAGGGTAAGATCCAAATCTTTCACATCCCCATTCCCATATTCCTAATCACTCTTCCAGTACTGAGTATTGTTCTCTGTAAGGAGAGAAGAACAATGAATAGTAATGGTTCAGCTAGATTGAAAGATAGTTGTGAACAAAATTGTATTTTAGTTGCCACATACATCAACCTCCACAGGTTCTGGGTTGAGCTCTTCTATTCGTTGGCTTCAGCACTATTTTCTGTACATTGAGCCCAGTTACAAACTCCTTCACTTTGTCTCACTAAGAAGAAATCCAGAGTCGAAAAAGCTGCTGGAATAAAAGGTATATGACATAAGCAAACTTTCTTGCTGGCCCAGTTCCAAATGCCATCTCTTTCAAAATGAAGGTCATTTGAGAGATAGAAATTGTGTCTTTGAAAAAAATTTATTTTTATAAGAGTCTATCTTAAAGAAACAATGCAAAAAAAAACAGGGGAGGGTTGACATAAGAACATTGTCTTTTCTGGCAGAACAATTTCAAATAGTGAAAGACTAATAGAATGATATATGTTCAGTAAATTGCTATTGATTGAATATAGTACATCAATATCCTGACATATTATGCAAGTATAAAAATCAACAAGAACATTCTCTCTCTACTTCAATGTAGTAATCTGCAGGACAAATTGAGATACAGAAAAGGGAGGTGTGGAAAAATGTGTTGAGCTACTGTTAGCCCACAGAAGTGATAAACACCGAGTGTCATGGAGTAGATTTAGATGCAATTAAGTCTTTTCTCCAATTGTACTCACCATATTTTAGATATTCAGCGTTAGCAGGTAGCTAGTAATGACTTTCTGGACAAGATAGATGCAGAAGAATTTCATACCTATAGAAATGTTATCAATATTAACTTATATGTATGACAATTTTCACGCATTAAAAGAGAAAAGTGGTATTATATTTAAAGTTGGAAGGTTAATGCAATAACCAATCAATGTTACGAGTAATAAGATGGAGGACCCTCTATATATGGAAATTAATAATGTGCAACTCTGTCTTAATTTATCTTCCCACTGTTGTAATAAAAATATCCTGATCAAAGGAATTTATGAAACAAAGTATTTATTTGGCTCACAATTCCAAGTTATAATGCATCACTGTGGGGAAGTCAAGGCAGCTGGAACTTGAAGCAGCTAACCACATTACATCCATAGCCAAGAGCAGAGAGCAATGAATTCATACATGTATGCAAGGATTCATTTCCATTTCTCCACTCTTACATAATCCAGGACTCCTAGCTCAGAGAATTTTGCTATCAACAATGGTTGGAGGTTCCAAATGATCAAGATAACTCCCAACAGATATGTCTACAGGCAAACCAGATCTATTCAACCCCTCACTGATAGTCCGGGGTGATTTCAGATTGTGTCCAGTTGACAACTAAAACTAATCATCACACTCTGAAAAACAATTCACATCGGTGAGCTACCAATGCAGTAGTTGTAAGCAGCTCTAATTTCTAGTTTGAGCAAAATATTTTCTACTAAAAGGGAATCAGCTTTTAAGAAGTGGTTGATCAGACTCTTTGGATAAAGAATGTGTCCATTAAACCTAAATTAAACTAAACTACAATAAATCCTCAAAAAGAACAGACACTAAGATAAAGGAATCCCAAGATTGCAAAAAAAAAAAAAATAGAACAATTTGAACATCAAATGACTTAAATAGATTAAAGCATCCAATATAGAAATAGCAACAACTAATAAAGATTTAAAAAGTAATAGACCAATTAATTCAGCTTCCTTTGCAGGACTTGGGAAAAGAAATACACTGTTTTAAAAATTGAAAATGTTGCAAAAAGAATTTAACACTCTATGCTATCCTTTCTATGCTAACACACTTGTTTATTACTAACGAATAGAGTAATTTATAGCAGAAGCTCAGCTAATGACTATAAAATAAATGACGGAATTAGAACATCAACTACAATAAGTCACAAAGATAGATTTTTTTGTTTGTGTACTTTGTAGCAATCCAGAGACTTAAATAAAAATTATCTTTTGGCTGCTTCCACATAGAGCTTTCATTTATGCATAACATCATGATGCACTTCATGTTTAGAGTCTTGGCAGTAGCTCTTTATACTGGAACTCGTCCCTTTTCTATCCAGAATTTTAGAAATCTCTGTAGGATGAGCTTGTATCAACCCCCCCCCGCCCCCCCCCCGCCCCCCCCCCCCCGCTTCCACTCAATGATGCCCATAATGTAGTTCAGAAGTCCGCCACAAGATGGCACCAAATGAACCCCATTTTCGGCAAAAACATTGCCTTGTTTTAACTACTGACTTTAAAGCAAGAGGACTATTTGTCAGGGAAGAAAAGAACCAGTAAGAGGCAGGGAGAAGAGGGGGAAAGTAGTAAGTAAACAGGCGAATATATAAGCAAGGTACAATGATGCATCAGTATATCCATGCAATTCATTATTTTGTGGTTAAAAATTTAATTGAAATACAGAAATAAAGCGCATACATTGTGCCTGTATAACATATAAGGAGAAAAATGCGTCGATTATGACCTAGCTTATAGCTCTACAAACAGAATAATTTTAGCACTGTTCAAAAATACATTTAATGAATGTAAATTCTTTTCAGCACATCCATGGGATGAAATATCAGGTAGTTCCAGCCTTCCTTGGCAGTAGCACGTAGGGAGGTATTCTGCAGTGTGGTGCAGATGGTAGGCAATGAAGAAAGAATGGGGGTGTCAAAAGTGTCTGTCGTGTCCCAGAGACGGGTTGACTGGGAGGGGCTAGAAAGCAGCCCGACCAGGCAGTACAGATAGAAGTGAGTGTTGCATGGTGATTTTTTTCTCTCTGGTCATAAAAGGTGCCATCTTCCACTTTGTCTCTGTAGCCATGGCAACCAGAGAAGAACAATACATTGCTAGCCAGGCCCTTAGTAATGGTAATGTAGCTATTGTCATTCCCTAGGGAGAATCTGGAGACCCTGGTCCAGGATTCTAAGTATAATCCCTCTTCTATTTGCAAATTATCTTACTAGATACTAGGTTATTTAAGATAAATAAAAGGCTGATTAAAAGTAGGATTCCATACTGCAGTTTCCATGAGGTCACCATTCCCGATTGGATTGGATTTTGCTGTGAAAGTAACCCCTTACTGGTGTTTTGTAAGAAAGTCTAACACATTTATTGTTCTCATCAAATTTTACTTTGATGAAATTGTTCTTCAAATCTTCACATCTAGGCTCTCAAATAGACATTGTTACTTCGGGTAAGGGTCCTGCTCAGACAGCAAAGTGCAATCTCAATTATTTCTAAGGAAATGTCAAGACACTAAGGTCGTCTGGAAGGGGTTTCTACCTGGAGATTATGAAACAATTTGTGCATCAAAATATATAATAACCAAATAATTCTAACAAATGGGGGAGCTTGAGTCATATTGATAAATGTACTAATAAATATGTTTTAAATAAGAGAAAAGTGAAATTTTTGCATTAATCATTCTAGAAAGGTTAGCAGTGTAGGAAATGACATGTTTTAGTAATCAGTGATTCAGGTAAGAATCACTTAAAATGGAAGCTCTAGTGCATCTGCACCAAATCGCACAGCAGTCACTGTGTTACCATGGAAACCATGCTAGCAGGAAGAGATGGAGAAAAACAACAAGTCACCACCCTAATTTGTTTTCAGTGTGAGATAGGAACCCATGATGCACAGTAATTAACCTTATGTGTCCCTGTATCCCCTTACACAGTAAACACTGCTGGAAGCCTCAGTAATACATATATTAATGCATACATAAAACCCACATGGTATTTCCCCCTCCTTTGCCTTCTATCTCTTCCCTCCCTCCTCTCTCTCTCTCTCTCTCTCTGTCCCCCCTCTCTCCCGCTCTACAATTCCCCAAAATTCAGAGACAAATTGCTGAAGGGTTAAAAAAAAGAAGAAAAAAGAAAGGTCACACAATCAATACATTCAATTCTGAAAGCATATATATGTTTTAAAAATCTTTTAGAAAATATCTTTTACAGGGCTCTACAGATGGCTCCTCAATTAAAACCAAATATTGCTCCAGCAGAGGGCTTAAATTTGGTTCCCAGAATGCAAATCAGGTGGCTAATAACTGCCTCTCCCTCCAGCTCCTGGGGAAATCAATGCTTCTGGCCTCTGAGAGTGCCAGCACTCATGTTCACAGACAGGATTAAACGTTAATCACTTAAAAAACATTTAAAAAAACAAATTAAGTTTTTGCAGAGATGATCTATTGGATTGACACTAGGACACTTTTTTTTTCAGTTACCATACATTGCCAAGAATCTAAAAGGCAAAAGAAGCACAAGAAACTACATTACCTTTCCATTACCTGAGATTTTTAACTATGCATCACCTCAATAACTACTATCAAGCATTTGGCTGCTGAAAATTCAATGAAAGGGAAATATATCACAAGTGTAATTTAAAATTTACTAGGATGCAGATGTAGCCTAAAGGTAAAGTACCGGGGATTTGATCCACAGTACTGAAAAGAAATATTGTTATTTACAGTTTTACCAGAAGGTATAAAACAGTTAGCAACAGTCTGCCCTCTGATATCTACATATTTTGTTATTACAAAATAAACCTCGAAATAGAAGACAGCATATCTATGAGTTTCAAGAAATCATTAATAGACCGTTTTCCTCCAGCTATTCTATACATATAATGTGAGTGCCACAGAATTACTAACACACATTTTCTTTAGAAAAATAAATCAACAATTTGGGCTAATTCCTAATCTCTTATGGAATGCAACTGCCTATTATATGAAATGACATTGTAAAAATTCAAGTCAAATAAAAGACAATCTGATTTCAGGAATTCTTATAAAGTACTCCAAAATTAATACTGGCATCAAAGTAAAGAAGAAGAAGATCAAAGGCAAAGAATAAAGGATTCAAAACCAGACAGACTTTACACATTTGAACACCAATTTTTGAAAATTATACAAAGGGAATTCAGTGGAGGACAGGCAAGACAGTCTTTCCAGGAAATGATGTTGTAGCATCAGGATACTCAGATGCAGAAATGTAAACTAAAATTGATATATTATTTAACGAACAGAACTCAACACAATATATCTCATAGATCTTAGCATAAAACTCAAAAGGTGACCTAAGAGACTGGCTTATTGGATTACACATCCCAACATTCATGTAAAAGAAAGTCAGCTTAGCTACACACAGACCAGCAAGTAATTCCAGTGCTATGGACGAAGACAGAAGGATCACTGATTTTTGCTGGCTGCTGGTAGCCTAGTTATAGGCTTAGTGAGAGACTAAGGCAGAGAGTGACAGAACAAGGCTCTGCTGGTCTCCATTCACAGGCATCAGTATACACAGTTGCACACACACACACACACACACATGCAAATGTACTATACATCTCTCTCTCTCACACACACACACACATACACACACACACACAGAGACACATGCAAATGTACTACAGAACACAACCATCTCTGTCTCTGTCTCTGTCTCTCTCTCTCACTCACACACACACATTTTAAGACAGTTTTTTTTAAACCTCAATGCTATAAAAAATATAGCAGAAAGTCAAGGAGAAAATTGGATTCATCTTGGGCAATGTGAAGCTTTCACAAATAAGACACCAAAACAGCAGTCTATGTGTAAGCAAACTAAGAATTTCCTCATAAGCAAACACTAACTCTTCAAAATAGTTGAATGAGTGGAAAGGCATATTTGCAACTAGAGAAAATGTTTGAACATCATCCAGTTGTTAGAGGATTTGTAGTGCATAGAATATTGGTACTAACTCAATAAAAATAAATGCAATTTCCCTAAGGAAATTCTGAAAAATATTTAAATACAAACTCTGCGAGAGATATAGATATATGAAGTAACCACATGAAAAAAATTGTACACCATTAATCACTAAAGAAATGTTAAAAAGACAACCTGCGATGATATATTATTACATTCTAGGACTATATCCAAAAGCTAAAAGGCTGAATGTAAATGAGCATTGGAAGTTTATTGAGGATGAAATTCTCCTACACAGTTGACGGCAATAAAAAAATGTGCAATCACTTTGTAAGCAGTTTGACATTTTCTTTTTCCAGTGCCAATCTTATAAGTATCCTATGATAATCCAGCCCTTGAACTCTCTTGAAATATACATCCAGGGGCTAGGGTGGGGAAATATATGTCTGTGGCAGGAGACTAGAGACCCGGAAAACTGCAGGAATATTAACAAATGAAAGAAGCCCATCAGAAGACAAAGCCTGGAAGCCCTTCCTCACCTGGGCTTCTTGTAATGAACAGAACACACATGCAAAGTGCTTGCCACATACAGATGTGGGAGTGAGAGGTATGCAGTGTGTAAGTAAGCAGTCCTGTATCTTGTGGCCCAGCACCTTTCATGCTTGTCCCTCTTCATTCCCTCTCTCTGGAGTGCTTTCCCTTTCTGAAAAAACTGCCTCAGAGGCTGAGGAAAATGATGCAGAAGTTAACAGAACTTGCTTATCATGCAAAGACCAGAATTCAGTTCTGAGCACTCACACCAGATGGGTGACAACTGCCTTAAACTCCAGTCCCAGGGTATTAGATGCTGTCTTTTGTCCTCCAAGGGCAACATTATACACATTATATACAGGCAAGCATGCAAGTGTTCATGTACACATTTATGCATAAAATAAAAATAAATATGTCTCCATTTCATTTTCTAAATTATGTGTCTCTGGTCCAGTTCCTTCCCATGGAACACAAGAACCTCAACCATGAGATATAAGAACCTGTATACTTTAACAGGTATCCTGTAGGTTCCCTGGGAATCAGATTGGCACCTATAACATTTGCATAAAAGGACATATTCATTCATGTCCATCAAGTATTATTTACAAAATCTTAAAAGTGGGAATAGCCTAAATGTCTACTCTAGTCAATAACACCATTTGTGATATATAGACTATGATATATACGGACTAGATCGCTGCTTTCAATATTCATGCATTGGAATACTAGTTTAAAAGAATGAAGGTCAGTGAGACGGTTCAGTGGGTAAAAACACTTTCTGTCAAGTCTGATGACCTAATTTCAATCCCTGAGACCCACAAAATGGGAGAAGAGTCAAGTCCCACAAGCTGTCCACTGACTTCCACATGCATGTGGGTATGCACACACACAAAGACACAAAGACACAACCATACACACACTCACACTCACACATAAACAACCACTCTCTCTCACACACACGTTCAAACACACACTCAAACACACACTCACTCACACGCAAATAATAAAAAAGGTTGTCTGGGAGCATGGCAGAGGGAGTGGTAGGAAGACAAGGTACCATGAAATGGAGAATGTTAAGTTCTGGAAGACCATAACAAAATGTAAGCCTATCTGGTTATTTTGATGGGACCTAGTTGGGTATGCTTAATACTGAAAAACTAAAGGCCATTCATTATTTTGAAAATGTTGTTATGTGTCTAGCTGTGTTTGCTTGACATGTGACTATCCCTAAAGAGGGTTTCACTCTGTATTTATTCAACAGCAGAGAATGCATTACACGGGGAAGTATAGAGGAATGCTTTACAGAAACGTTTCACAGAGTTTTACGAGAATTCATGTCATTCACTCCAACTGACTCAGGAGACAAATGCTTTTAATAAGTATCTCTGGGTTGCTTTTAATATTTATTCATAGCTAATATCTATTTTGTAAGCTCACTTTTGACGTTTGCTATTTTCAGCAAATGATTGCCATTACATATACACACACATGTATTGCTCACTGGGTCAGAGTCATGGAGGACTATATGTCTTAAGATTAAAGTTGTAAAAGGTTAAGTTGTAAAAACTGATCACAAGGTAAATCAAGCCAAATACAGTTGGCCGTTGCACTGTTCACTTAAAGACAGGTTAAGAAAATGGGACGTATTTTACCAAAAGCAATCTACAGATTCAATGCAATCCCCATCAAAATACCAATCCAATTCTTCAAAGAGTTAGACAGAACAATTTGCAAATTCATCTGGAATAACAAAAAACCCAGGATAGCTAAAGCTATCCTCAACAATAAGAGGACTTCAGGGGGAATCACTATCCCTGAACTCAAGCAGTATTACAGAGCAATAGTGATAAAAACTGCATGGTATTGGTACAGAGACCGACAGATAGACCAATGGAATAGAATTGAAGACCCAGAAATGAACCCACACACCTATGGTCACTTGATTTTTGACAAAGGAGCCAAAACCATCCAATGGAAAAAAGATAGCATTTTCAGCAAATGGTGCTGGTTCAACTGGAGGGCAACATGTAGAAGAATGCAGATCGATCCATGCTTATCACCCTGTACAAAGCTTAAGTCCAAGTGGATCAAGGACCTCCACATCAAACCAGACACACTCAAACTAATAGAAGAAAAACTAGGGAAGCATCTGGAACACATGGGCACTGGAAAAAATTTCCTGAACAAAACACCAATGGCTTATGCTCTAAGATCAAGAATCGACAAATGGGATCTCATAAAACTGCAAAGCTTCTGTAAGGCAAAGGACACTGTGGTTAGGACAAAACGACAACCAACAGATTGGGAAAAGATCTTTACCAATCCTATAACAGATAGAGGCCTTATATCCAAAATATACAAAGAACTCAAGAAGTTAGACCGCAGGGAAACAAATAACCCTATTAAAAAATGGGGTTCAGAGCTGAACAAAGAATTCACAGCTGAGGAATGCCGAATGGCTGAGAAACACCTAAAGAAATGTTCAACATCTTTAGTCATAAGGGAAATGCAAATCAAAACAACCCTGAGATTTCACCTCACACCAGTGAGAATGGCTAAGATCAAAAACTCAGGTGACAGCAGATGCTGGCGAGGATGTGGAGAAAGAGGAACACTCCTCCATTGTTGGTGGGATTGCAGACTGGTAAAACCATTCTGGAAATCAGTCTGGAGGTTCCTCAGAAAATTGGACATTGAACTGCCTGAGGATCCAGCCATACCTCTCTTGGGCATATACCCAAAAGATGCCTCAACATATAAAAGAGACACGTGCTCCACTATGTTCATCGCAGCCTTATTTATAATAGCCAGAAACTGGAAAGAACCCAGATGCCCTTCAACAGAGGAATGGATACAGAAAATGTGGTACATCTACACAATGGAATATTACTCAGCTATCAAAAACAACGAGTTTATGAAATTCGTAGGCAAATGGTTGGAACTGGAAAATATCATCCTGAGTGAGCTAACCCACTCACAGAAAGACATACATGGTATGCACTCATTGATAAGTGGCTATTAGCCCAAATGCTTGAATTACCCTAGATCCCTAGAACAAAGGAAACTCAAGACGGATGATCAAAATGTGAATGCTTCACTCCTTCTTTAAATGAGGAAAAAGAATACCCTTGGCAGGGAAGGGAGAGGCAAAGATTAAAACAGAGACTGAAGGAACACCCATTCAGAGCCTGCCCCACAGGTGGCCCATACATATACAGCCACCCAATTAGACAAGATGGATGAAGCAAAGAAGTGCAGACCGACAGGAGCCGGATGTAGATCGCTCCTGAGAGACACAGCCAGAATACAGCAAATACAGAGGCGAATGCCAGCAGCAAATCACTGAACTGAGAATAGGTCCCCCGTTGAAGGAATCAGAGAAAGAACTGGAAGAGCTTGAAGGTGCTCGAGACCCCAAAAGTACAACAATGTCAAGCAACCAGAGCTTCCAGGGACTAAGCCACTACCTAAAGACTATACATGGACTGACCCTGGACTCTGTCCCCATAGGTAGCAATGAATATCCTAGTAAGAGCACCAGTGGAAGGGGAAGCCCTGGGTCCTGCTAAGACTGAACCCCCAGTGAACTAGACTATGCGGGGAGGGTGGCAATGGGGGGAGGTTTGGGAGGGGAACACCCACAAGGAAGGGGAGGGGGGAGGGTGATGTCTTTCCGGAAACCGGGAAAGGGAATAACACTTGAAATGTATATAAGAAATACTCAAGATAATAAAAAAAAAAGAATAAAAAAAAAAAAAGAAAAAAAGAAAATGGGACGTGTCTACAGTAGGACTTCAATGTGTATCATTAACTTGGTTGTGAGGTCCAGTCCCAGCTTCTTAGAATAAAAGAGAAAATTTTATAAAAGTGTAGACTTTGTCCATATTCACCTTCACCCTCCACAACCTCCCTTTATACTCCATTCCCTCTTCATTTAATTTCATGTAATCCCTTGTCAATTCTTGGTCCTAGAAATGTTGAATTTTTTTCTGTTAAAACATGTATTGATTACCGTTATGACTAGGGCTCAGCATGCTATTTTACTACATCTCCACAATGTACACTGTTTATCATCAGTCCCCCTTTATGAGTCCTGCATTAACAGTCACTACTCCATATTCAGATTTGTGGTGGGTCTCTGCAAATGCCCTGACTAGCAGAATAAATGACCCACACTAGATATGAAGAAAATCTGGTTCAACACAACTCAGTAGCCACTGGTGATTTGAACTTCTAAAGTCTAACCCAGAGCAATTTATTTTAGGCATATTTAATCACAGTGCAATTTGGAAAAATGTTTTCTCATGTAACACAATACCAAAACATATTTGTGCAACACAATACCCTGTGCACAAAGAGGAACAATTGCATCAAAACTCTTCTCAAAGTACATGTCACTTTTTCCATAGAGATAGGTTCTATAGATGGACTACACGTGTTATCTTAAGGGCCTAGGGGAGGATCTGATGTGGTTGTAGTCATAAAGTCATAAGTAAAGAGGTCGTCTAGACTATTAGCTAGCCCTAGTCCTGCTTGTGGGAGCCTGGGGTAGCTTTTGGCCAGAGAGTGCAAAGGTCATAGAGATTATTAGCCACTGCCAGTCCTACAACTGGTAGCTTGAGAGAGCTAGGTATGGCCTGGCCCTATAGATAGTGGTGGAGTCACCTAGGCTACTAGCCACTTCCATTTCCAGCCTTCTGGGTAGAAAGCAGGCCATATAGGGCTTCTGTTGAAGACTGGCATTCCTATCTTATCTGTCAGTACAAGGACCTTTGTGCTCCCAACACAGTTTGACTTTGAAAAGAATTCCATAAAGAAAGAAAAGACAAGACATTTTGACATTTTTACTAACACTACACAATCATGACTTTTGAATACATTTATAAAATGTTGTATAAAAAGTGACCACTGAATGTATACAAAAACTTCAAGTGGCCTGGAAGACCTTCTTGTCAATCATGTATTTCAGAACCCGTCTGGGACACACATCGGAATCAATGTCACAAATCAGTCCTTTCATTTTACCCAGATAGAATTAATGATCATGAAGCTCTTGAAGTGCTGGTCTTTGTTAACTTTTTATTATTTATCCCTACCTGATATGAGTAGATGATAGTGACAGGCAGGCTGGAGTGACAGGAGCAGGTGACACCATCTAGTGTTACCAGTTCTCATAAAGGCTTCACACTTCTTATCTCTTAGCTTTATTAGGATAATCAAATTTACGTAAGCCTCGGGTATCAGGACTCAACTCTGTAACTGATATCACTCTTCTATGAGCCTAGGAAATTGGGATTTCTCAGACCTGAACAGCAGCTGGCTTCACAGACTCGTGTGTATTGCCTACATGAATGACTTTCTTAGCCCTTTACAGGAAGCAGTGTTACGACTCACCAGTCTCAGATGTCTGAGAGCACTGGCCCTAAAGGCTTGGCATTTCTATCAAATCAGTCTAATAATCTGGCTCTGCAAGTTGATGTTCATGGCCTTTACATCCTTCAGCTTCTGTCCTTTCTTGAAACTTCTGCCAACTCCCATATTCCTGCCGTGGCTGCTCTCTTGATCTGTCGTTCAGTTGCCCTTTTCTCAGCTGTCAAGCAGACAGCTGTCTTTTCATTTCAGCAGCTTGATGTGCCTACCACTCAGCTGCTGCTGAAGCTAACACTGCTGCTCAACTGCCACCTCCCTTCTTCGCTCTCTACGGCTTCTCTTTATTTCTCCTTAAGGGAATACATCAGACACAGTTGATTCTGGAGCCATTCCGTGTGACCATGAACTAGGAACACAGTTTTATGTTACGCTGAATTGCATATTCCAACGTGAAAGCAGTTTCCCTTATTCTCCAGTGATACTAGTGACGCTAGAGAAGACTACTTGACAGAAGTCCTTTATTAGATACCGTATGTCAACAGACAGAATGGCATGCCACAACAGATCTATCTCCCACCCAACTCACCAAGCCTGAACATGTCTCCCAACCAGCTCTTTATATGATCCAGAAAAGGATGTTACAGAAAGGTATTTAAGACAGTCACAGCACATCCTAGATACACATGAAGATACAGGCCTGCATCAATCATATTATACCTTGCATACAAATAGGACTTTACATTAGTACCAATCACAAGCTTGTCTCTTTATCATCAGACATGCCAGTCCTTCTGCTAGGTCTCCAGGGAAAGTGCTCTTCCTTTGGCCTGGATAGAAATGGTTGAAGGGTCATCTAGAATTTATCAAGGTTTGTGACAGCAAAATGTCTTGTACTAAGTATTTCAAGCAGCCTTTGTAAGTGTTTCTGCTCTGGTGGAAGGGCATCCTGAGACACAGGGGCCCAGGACCACACAACTCTGAGGTGGAACAGTATCCCAATGGAATTTTGGCAGAAGCCACCATTTTGAAGGCGTTTAACTGCAGCCATAGGCTAGGGCACGGAGAAGAGGCCAGCTACTGCCTTGATGGCTTTTGCTGCAGGCCACTTAGGGAATACAGCCCTGGCTATGTCTGTGCCTTCAGGAACTCAGGCAACCTGATGTGCCATTGTGTAATTTTCTCAAGTCATCAGTGGAGCATTCAAAATGTTCATTAGCAAGGCTAAGGGTATGACAACTAGCTATTTGAATGATTGTCCTTTCTTTAAGGCAAACAGAAAAGCATGAGAGACTGTAACATCTGTCAATTAGGGAGGCAAGTTATTTCATCTCCTATGTCTTAGCTTATTTACAGAAAAATGAACATCAGAAGGAGTACTTACATGTAATAAGAAAGCAAACATCATTGACATTTATCATTACCAATGATAGTAATTTTAACAGGTTTTAACAACAGTTAACATCTGTCCGGTGCCCTAGGAAAAAGTGCTTGTCACACCAGATCATTCTTCTCCATTAAGGAGATATCACAGTTGCCATGGTACCAGGTTTCTATAGCAACCACGATGTGGAGGTGCATACATTAAACACATTAGAGATTCCTCACATGAGACACCAAAATGCATCAGTTAAATGTATTAGTGACAAGCTCAGAGTCACCAGTATGTGTCAGTATCACATTAAAGAGAAGAAATCAAAGGCTTCCCCCTTGGAATAGTTTAATCAAAAGCCTGACCAATTTTGATCATTTAATTCTTTTCCTATATCCCCTATCACTCTGTAGCTTATGGGTTTGGGCTGTCTGTAGTCAGTTTGTTGTATGTGTCTGAATCTGTGACTGCATAAATTCTGCCTTGTCTGTGTCTGTATCTGTTTCTCTGTTTTATTGAGCAGCACAGAAAGCACTACATGGGAAGGGGAATAAGGGATACTTTCAAGAAATTTTTAATAGAGCTTTACAGGAATTAAGTCATTGATTCCACTGACCCCACTTGACCCAGATAGGAAACAGAAAATGCTATTAAACAATATCTGTATGTTGCTTTTAGTGTTTATAGAAAACATTTACTTTAAAAGGTCACTTTAGACCTATTAGCTGTTTTCAGCAAATGGTTACCTTAACAGACACACAGATACACATATATGCTCTTTGGGTCAGAGCCATGGATGAGTATATATCTTAAGACTAAAACTATATATTACCTTAGTTTGTAAAAAGTTGATTGCTTGGGAGATCCATGACAAGTAAGGTTGACTGTTAAATTTTCATGCAGACTAAACAGGCTGAATACATGGTAAGATATCATTCTTATTTATTTATTACATTCCAAACACTGTTGCTTCCTCCCCCACATCCCTTCCCTTTTCCCCTGAGAGGGTAGGCCCCTCTGGTTATCCCCTCACCCTGGCATATCAAGTCTCTCCCACCACAGCCACACAAGATAGCCCTATGTGTCTCAGGCCTTAGTCCAGCCCACGTATGCTCTTTGGTTGGTAGCTCAGTCTCTCAGGGAAGGATTGAACATATCATTCTTAAGTCTTAAATTATTTCAATGTGCATCACTAACTTTGGCTGTGAGGTCCAGCCAAAATTCTAATCTTTTAGAATATAAGAGATGTTTTCATTATAATGCATCACCACTTAGAATTTTAACCAAGACACTAGTTATACTGCTACTGGGCATATACACAAAAGATTTATATCCTACTATAAAATAGTTGTGCAACCGTGTTTATTGCTGATATATATTTTATATACAAAATATGTGTTATATATATTGTATATATACAAATGTATATATGTATACATACATGTGTATTATGTTAATATACACATATACACATTGACATATATATGGATATGAATGTGGGTACAGGACATGAAGCTATAAAGTGGATCATTAGGAGTGGGCAAGAGGTTTAAGGAAAGGAGTAGAGAATTTAACAGAATCCATATTACATGAAAGTACTAAGGGAACAAGTAGGGGTAGAAGGATTTGAGCATGGCAGAGAGTAGACGGCAGAGAGTAATGGAGAACAAAGATCACTCAAAGTAATATACAAAATACCACAATGAAACCTATTAATATGCAAGCTAATTCAAAAACAAGGAAGTGCATATTAAAATTTACATGTTAGTATACATTTAACTTCTTTCCAAGATTTATTAAATATTTGTATTAAAGAGAACAACTTCAGTGAATGCTTATATGTGTGGAAAAATGCAGAGAAAAATTGACTTGGAATGTCCAGCTCTAGTTGACAATTCTACAACATAAGAAAACATTGCAGAAAAGAGGGCAGAACAATTGTAGAGTCAGAGGACCAGGAAGTCTATTGCAAGATTATGTCTTCTTGATATGATAGGGATGTTATTCTCATGAAATCTCAACAATAGGGCTACCAAAGAAGACGTGAACAATCAATACCAATTGAAATGCTGAGATAGATGGGGGAAACAGTCTTAGCTAGAGCAGGAAAATAACAGAGGGAGATCAAAGGTCTACACATAGGAAAGAAGGAAGTGAAATCAAAGCATCCTTATTTGCTGATTGTATGATTCTATACATAAAAGGCCTCTAAAGACTCCACTAGAAATCAACTATAGTTGATAGACCCCTTCATCTAAGTAACAGTATACAAAATTAACACACAAAAAATCAGTAGCCATCCTATAAACAAATGACAAATATACTGAGAAAAATATGAGGGAAACAACTTGGAATAAGTCTAACAAATGTGATAGTTAATCTGTTTTCAACTTTGATGCACATAGGAAAAAGCAACCTCACTTGAGAACTGCTTCTGTTAATTGGCCTGTGGGTGTGTGTATGGGCAATTTTCTTGAATATTAATGTAGGATGGCCCAGCTTACTGTGATCAGTATTCAGGCATCCCTGGGCTGTATAAGAAAGCTAAGAATGATCCTCAAGCAAGCCAGAAAACAACCTGATCTCCTCCATCAGTCCCTGCCATCCAGTTTCCTACCTTGATTTCCCTCAATAATGGACTATAACCTGTAAGTCAAATAGCACCTCTATGCTGCAAAAGGTGCACTTAGTCAGTGTTTTATCACAATAATATGAAGCAAATGAGGAAACCAAGGAAGGGACAACTTGTGTAATGAAGACTTTTACGACACTGAAGGAAGAACTTGAATAAAAAGTAACAGGAGTTACAAAAATTAATATTGTGAAAATGACCACACCACTAAAAGCAATCTAAGCGTTAATAGAATATCATTAAAATTCCAAAGCAATTATTTATTGAAATTGAAAATAATAGTCTTAAATTTCATATGGAAACACAGAAGACCCAAAAATAGTCAAAATGATATAGAACAACTTAAAAGCTGTGGGAGGCATCATCTTATGTGATTCCACATTATACCACAGAGCTAGAGTAATAAAGGGTACCATGATACTGACATAAAAACAGACAAATTGGTCAATAAAATAGAACTGAGGACCCAGACATGTACAGGTCAAAGGTTTACTACATTCTGATGCCAATGGAAGAATTATCACCTGCTGAACTTATTCTCTAATGAGATGATAAAGGAAGCCTCTCTAACTTCAGGTTATTTTGTGAAGCTCACAACTATAATGCTAGTTTTGGCCACATGGTAAGTGTATTAATTACACCATGACCACAGGCAACTTAAAGAAGATAAATTAGTTCAGCTTACTGTTCCTCAGGGATAAGAGTCCATGATGGCAGAACATCAGGAAACTGAGACCTAACATCTTCAATTACAGTCACATTACAAAGAGAGCAAACTACTAATAGGTAAGGGTTTTTTAAAACACAAGGCTGACTCCAGTGACATGCTTTCTCTAGCAAGGCTATACATCTTAACCCCACACCCCGACAAAGAGTATCAACGACCGGGGATCAAATGTTCAAATGCCTGAAACTATGATGTATAATCGACATTTCCCATCGAAACCACCACAATAAGATCTAAATCATCCACACGACAAGGTACACACACACACACACACACACACACACACACACACACACGGTGGGGGAGGAGAGAGGGGAGGGGAGGGGAGGGGAGGAGAGGAGAGGAGAGGGGAGAGAGTGTATGTGTACCAGCAATCAGTATATTTTAAGAAGTACATATTTCCCAGGCATCATGCTAGGCATTGGTTAGTGACCAATATCACCAAACCAATGATATCCTGACCCTAACAATCAAAGGATAAACTGAGTAAGCTTTTCACTAGGGCCTTTTTCTTTTCTATTCTACATCTGGCAACACTTAACATAACATGAAAGGAATCAGAAGTCATACAAGCATTTTTAATTCAATTAACCAGAAGGAAAGCTACAGGCTTATACTTGTGATCACTAAAGATGCCAGCAAGCCTCTGGGCAAACACTCCGATGACTATTTTACAGAGGGAGAAGCTGGACTGAGGAAAGCTATTTCCTGTCTTATGCACCAGTAATGCACTGTCTGTACCTAGAAGCTGCCTACAGGACATCAGGAAACAGTACAGTCCACTCCTGGGGCTAAGATGGTCCTTTGCCTCTCTTCCTCATGAAACATGGTGATACCAGGGCCCAGGTCAAGAATAAATAAATACCAGTCTAAGCACTCTGTTCCTGTCTCTCCACCCTCCATGAAGACTCACCTCCCATCACACAATTTCAACTGAGGATAAACAAATTCAGGCAAGATCCTGCTCTACAAATCACCAGGATTTGATACTGGTGTCCCTTTGTTTTCTTAGTCTTTGTGATTTCTGAGCAAACATCTCAGAGGAGCTGTAACACAGTATAGAAGTTAGACAGAGTTTATTATAGGGTAAGTAAATCTGACTCAAGGGATAAGAGTGGGCAATGGTCAAAGGGACTGTTGCAAACCAGAATTGATAAAAGTTTATAATAGTCAGAGAGACCACTGTGCTAATCTGCATTTATAGATAGACTTCATAGTATTTATAAAGTCTCCAGGACAGCTTTCCTGAGAACATTTTCCTGCCTAGATGTTCAACATTTTCATTTGGTTTGACTCTTTTTTTTTCCTTAATTATTTTATTTATTTACATTCCAGATATTGCCCTCCCTCCTGGTCCCCCCTCCCACAGCTCTTCATTCCATTCCCCCTCCCCTTTGCTTCTGAGGGGGTTCTCCCCCTCCCTAGACTTCCTTCTTTCCTGGGGCCTCATGTTTCTACAGGATTAGGTGCATCCTCTCCCACTGAGGCCAGACAAGACAGTTCATTGCTACATATGTGCCTTGGGGAAGTGGGGGTCAGACCAGCCTGTGTATGCTCTTTGGTTGGTGGCATAGTCTCTGGGAGCTTCTGGTGGTCCAGTTTAGGTTGACACTTGGTCTTCCTATAGGGTTACCCTCTTTCTCAGCTTCTTCCAGCCTTTCCCTAATTCAACCACAGGGGTTCCTGACTTGTTCCCAATGGTTGGATGTAAGTATCTGGATCTCTCTCAGTCAGCTGCTGGTAGGGCTTCTCAGAGGACAGACATTGGAGGCGCTCCTGACTGTAAGCACATCAGTAATAGTGTCAGCCCTTGGTGCCCCATCCCTACCCCATGAGATGGATCCCAACTTGGGCCAGTCATTGGACCACCTTTCCTTTAGTCTCTTCTCCATTTTTGTCCCTGAATTTATTGAAGACAGGAAAAATTCGGGGTCAGAAATTTTGATGGTGGGTTGGTAACCCCCTCTCTCTACTTGAGGCTCTGTCTGTCTACTGTAGATGTCCCCTTCAGGTTCCCTTTCACCACTTGGTTTGACTCATATAGTATAGAGCAATAGTATATAAAGCCTCCTGCTAGACAGTAGTCTTATGAAGTTGCTAGAATCACATTATCCAGCTATCAATTAATAACTATCCAGACAATTCCTTTAGGGTCACAAATATGACTCAGGTCCCATTCCTCTGGCTAACAGTTAGGGTCCTGCAATTCCAGTCCTTGCTTTTACAAGATGTTGAGTATGAAGGAGAAGCCTAGCTATAACATCCTTCAAGTCTGATAATACCTAACAAGTCATTTAACAATTTCAGTAGATCAGGACATTCTCCATTAAATACTCATTCTGTTCAAGTTTGGGATGGCAGCTTATGTCTATAATCCCAGCACGTAAGGGGCATGAGTCAGTATGATTACTGAGTTCAAGGCTGACTTGTGCTACATAGAGAATACTAAGCCAGCCATGGCTACACAGCTAGGCATCATTTAGAAACAAATGTCATTCTGGTCATTAGTTGCCTAGACAGCAATTAGGTTTCTATGGTAACCATGAAGAACAGACTGTTCTACAAACTGAAAATGTCTCCAAACGGTCCTTGCTTTTGGTGCACCCACCCACTTAAATCAAAGTACCTTCACTCTTCAGGTCATCTGATAAAGCAAACTCAGTGAAGGGTGCAGGCAATTTGAGAAAGACTGCTTAGAGCATAAACTAAGTCTGTTCCTGGATGTAGACCTTGTTTTTCTCTCCAGACCACCTCAGATTTCCATTACAAAGGCGATAGTGTCACCATAAAGATGACAGGTTTCTATGGCAACCGAAAAGCAGAGGATGTTCTACAAACTGAGATGCTTCCACAAAGCTTTCTGTTCTCTTGCTTGTCCCTGAAAACAAAACACCTCACTCTTCAGGCCACTTGAAACAGCATATTCATTAGAGAAACCAGACCAACACAGGCAATCAGGAGAACTCTGCTTAGATGATGGGAATAAAGCATGCCCTTGTAAGGAATTTTGTTTGCTATAAAAGTAAGAACTTACCAGTAAACAGAGTCTATTGGATTCACCCAAGGGCATTTGGCATTGTCCTAACCCTCTGAAAAAGAACATATTATAAGGGTTCATGATGCACCTAAAAATGAAACCCCAGACTCAAATAGTATGTAAATGCAAAGAGTATTTTATTCTGCAAAAGTCCAGTGTGCTGGGGTCTCCCATTACCAGAATAGTGAGACACCCAAGTGAGCCTGCAGGCCTAATTTAAGCACATTAGGGAATTCCAGGATAGGTGACCTCTATGTTAATCTGCTGGGTCCACCTCTATGAACATTCCATTTTGGGGCGATCTGGAGACTGTTACTGAGGAAGTCTGGAAACTGCTGATAACCCATTGTTCTTGCCTCAGGCCAGGTGGCAGGGCAGCTTCTGAGGACTGGGCTTGCCTGTAATTGTCAAGTTCTTTGAAACAGAGATTTAGGCCTAGTCTCCTTAACTGCCAATTTGAAGCCTGTTGTGGAATCAGTCTAGCCTTCTCAATATAAGATGCCAACTACACTATGAAATTAGCTGCCTATGGCAAAAAATTTAAAAGACTTTCCAGACTGATTCAGGAACAACAAAGTTTGTCACTTAAGGAATTTCATAGTTAATTTAGGGGTGGGAGATAGCCCTACAACAAGAATATAATCAATTGCTAGGTAGAAACCTAACCTTTAAGTATACATTGGCTTATGCTGAGGAACATTTATCTTCCATTATCAGTTCATAAGCAGTCTTTCTGCTTGTGAACATCTCTCAGTGACATACATATGGCCTCTGTAAACATTCCCTCCTTCTCAGTAGCTGGAATGGCTTACCCAATGGGAGAGTTTGGAATGAGAAGAGGAAAGCATATTCCACTTCTCTCCCTGCAAAATCCTTGGTAGCAACCTATGATGCCACACTTGTTCTCTCTGCCTGAAAACTTGGGCCACTCTAAATTTTTTCTTTTATTTAACTGGTGGGGGGGGCTGTAGATAAGGCTTGGCTGTTATGACTACTTGGTGCTCTTGAGGAGCATTAGGGTTCGAGTCCTAGTCCCCACTTGACTCCTCCAGGTTCAGGGGATCATATGACCTCTTTTGACTTCTGCAGGCACTGGGCACACATACATAAATGTGGACAAAAATATTTATACACAAAAAGCAAAATAAATCTAAAAATTAATTGTGTATGTGTGCATGTGTATGAGTGTGTGCATGCCTGCGTGCGTGCGTGCGTGCGTGTGTGTGTGTGTGTGTGTGTGTGTGTGTGTGTGTGTGTGTACAATTTGCAGGAGTCAGTTCTCTCCTTCCATCATTCCTAGGATTGAACTCTGTAGGTCAGGCTTAGCAGCAAGTGACTTTACCGGCAGTCATCTCACCAGCCATGAGTTGAGCCCTAAAACATGTCAAAGTTCTACTCTTTCTGTGTCTCATTGATTCCCTATTTCTATGGTATTACTTTGCAATCCCGAGCCTTTGGAAAACCTTAAGATACTCTTCTGTACTGTTGATGAGCGCTAAGTCAGTACAAAAATACGACAAAATGGCAACACATCAGGATGTTGGTGAAACTGGCTTAGAAATTCTGGGACATGAGATTTCTACTAATGAATTACAAAATTATCCAGACATTAACACTGTATTGGAAAAGTCACACATGTCAAGGACTACAATGCGCATCTATTTCTGTTGTATGTTGAAAATAACTTTGTGTATGCATGCCCAAATTTGTCAGTGTTGCAGAAGACAGTGTTCTTGAACACTGTCTTTGAGAAACACTTCTTACAGAGACGAAAGTCCCTTTCCCTCTATTGCATACTCACTGAACAATCATGGCAGGGCTTAGCATGTGTGGGCAGCTGAAATCCCTCTTCATTTCTTGAAACCAATGACTTCCAGACTCTTAGTCATATAGAGTATGACTAAACTTGAGATCTAAAATCAGAGAATGAATTGAAAATCATATAGAATTGATTTTTTTCATGGAAATTCCTCCAAGAAAGAACTGATGAAATGTTAAAGCTATAGTACACACACTGTAACTAAAAATATAAGAAAACTTTACCAAGGCTTAAGGGGAAGCAAATCTATATTTTGTTGCTAACAAATCACAGAAAAAGGGAAAGTCCATCATATCCACATAGTTTGGGTACCCATTTGTACTCAACAAAATGTCCCTAAACAATAGCCACTTATTATGTCTTAGGATTCTGTGTGACTGAGCCTTTGCTTTCTTTGCTATGAACTGTCTTAGGATAGACACAGCCTGAGACATCATTCTGAGCTGTCACTGAAGCAAAACATGCTTGCTGCTAAGCACACAGGTTGATACAGGGAAGTTTCTCAGTAGGGTCCCTGAAACATCCAGGGCTAAAGAAGTTGCTGGAGAATTTTAAAGCATTAGATACCCATATCAATAATAATGACAATAACAGAACACATATTCCCAAGGAAAGTCAGATAAGTAACCAGCACATAAAGTAAGAGAATACAAACACCAAAGATAAAGGTAAATACGAATATAAATAAATTCTGCAAACAAGACTGCAGTAGAGTTTTATGTACAAAGGAAGAGATAAACCATGGGTGGAACATTATTCAAGCAGCCATCAACCATCAAATCCAGCAAAATAGCTAAACCTTGATCCTCATAAATCAGAGTCAGCCAGAAAAACAATGAATCCTCAAAACTCTGGGAAAAGAAAGATAATCTTCAAATTTGGGGGCTCTAAACATACAGAAAGGAATCTTGAAATCACGGAAAGAAGAAACATCAAGTGTACCAAACTACTAACACCACCAAACTCTTGTCAGGATCGCTACCAGGGTGTAAATGTTCTTATTTCCACGATTGGGGGAATCTCAAGAATTATGAAAAAAAGGATAAGGACTTTCTTCAGCAAAAAAATGTGTAAGGAAGTTTCCCACCCAACATTTATGACACTAAATGGCCCAAAGGTGGCACTAAGATTCCTATGGAATATAGTAGAATATCTGTGCATTTCTTCTTGTTTCCTGTAACTCGATAAAATACACTGATGCCTCCAGGGGAAGAGACATGTTTTTCTCCATCAAAATCAGAGCATTTATGATTGAAAGGAAGCAACCATTGGCCTCGTGAAAAGATACATGAAATACCGTGCTGGGGTCTTGACCAAGGTTTCCATTTGAACCCCAGGAAGCTCTCTAAGGTAAAGTCAATACTTCCTTTTCCACCTCAGAAAGATGTGGAGAGATTGCTAGTGTTAGATCTTTGTTTTCTGGATTTAAAGGCCTATGTTTTTAACCAGTAATGTTTTTCCTTTAGATCAGTGGTTCTTAACTTTCCTAATGCTGTGACCCTTTAATACATTTCCTCATGTTGTTATGACCCCAACTATAAACTTGTTTTTGTTGTTTCCTTGTTACTTTACAGCTATAATTTTGATACTGTTTTGAATTGTAATGGAAATATTTTTAGAGATTTTTGACAGAATTTACAGCTCACAGGTCAAGAACCGTTGCTTTAGACAGATGATGATTTGAGCAAGAGGAACGGATAAATGCCATTCACTGACGAGTGTTGTCATTCAAAAGTGCAACATGACAACATCTAGGAAAACTGAAGATGAATTTGAACTACAAAGTATACACTAGCAGAGAGAATAATAGCAACAGAGTATTCTGTTAAAATATATATTACTAAGCTATAATGATTACAGCAGTATAATGATCACATAAAAACAAATGAACTGATTAATTAAATCGACAGAGAGCCCAGAAAGAGACCCAGGAATGCAATAAACTGTTACTTTGATATAGGACCTTGCTATGTACCTCAGGGTGGCCTCAAACTTGCCATTCTTTTGGTCTCTGCCTTTCTGAGACAAAGCTTAAGCTCATATGTGACTAGACCTGACTTCCTGACTTATACATTAAATCTTGACAGGGTAGCCAAAAATATACAATTGAGTATGGATTGCCACTTTAACAAATAGTTCTGGAGAATTTGAATAGAACCATGCAAGAGAATGAAATGTCACTCACTAAAGGCAATGAATAAGAGACTGACACATAATTTCTGAAAGAATAAAAGCTGTAGAAGAAAACATAGAGGAAAAGCCACTAAATGTTGGCATTGAACCCAAACTTCAGTTTCTGCTGCCTGACGCATAAACAGAAGCCAGGAATTGGATCTTTAAATGGCGCTTCATTCAGAGAGCTGGCATCCTGGGAAGTCAGAGGAAACTCAGCCTTCCTAGTGCCTTCCTTCCTTAACATGTTTTAAGATAACAGGAACAATGGCAATTAATAAATCAATAAATCATGCCAAAGCTTAGTCTTGTACCTCCGCCCAGGCAGTTGGCCTTTTCTCAGACATTTCTTTTTTTTTCTTTGCATTATTGACTCTCCTGTGTAGAAGGGACTCTACTTTCTCCCTTTAGCAGCTGTCTGTGTAGTGGATTAGAATCTGTATACACCAAGGCCACTGAGTTTTGCATTGTTTCTGAGTCACTTTGGATGGCATCTAAATTTAAGGTTAACAAGTCTTTATCAGTGCACATTATTCTGCTGCTTTCAGAGTACACATACCAATTCCCTCCCTACAGATTGAAATTCAAATGTGTTCTTATAGGAAAATAAGAAGTGTTCCTATTTCTCTGCACAAAGTGAAGTACAAATGTGCTCTTAAAATATAGACTACAAATCGCACCAGGGTTGCTTGATAAATCCTCAAGAAATTATATTGATATTCCTCAAGGAATTGCATATGCATATATATGTGTATATGTATAATCTTAAAGTAAATTAAGCCATTTGGCCTGATATTGTGTCCCAGAAGAACCATAGACTAAGACCAATCCAGTACCAGGCACAAGGAACCGTCTTCCAAATGGTCAGGGTAGTCCAGGTGACAATAGAGATTACTGATGTAGCCCTTACATGTGTCCCAGGGTTGAGGCTAGGCCTCTATTGCTGAAGACATTACACATTTAAGACACAGTACTTGGAAGGTTCAAGCTGGATCTGACCTGAAAGCATCTTTCCTGTGGTCTCCTTCTATGCTAAATCTTATCTTTCTATCACAGGTAAGTGTAGCTACCACACCTTATCAAAGAAGTCACTGTAGCAATTGGAGGCTACTGTGGAAACGTGGGGATCAATAGATTGGGCAGAGCCTAGCCTCAAAACATAAATCTATATCACAGTTCCTGCATCGAAGGCTCAGGGAAGACTGCAGAAGAGAGTGTCCTTGGTGACACTGATCTCTGCAACAGGAAGTGCAATAGTTCTTTTGGTTTAGTTTTTTCTTAGATAAAGGCCATTCTAACGGATACCCCCGGCCTTTCCTACAATAATGCTTCTCCCTTTATAAATTCTTCAGCAAGTTCCTCTTGCAATACAGCTAATGAAGGAGAGTCTGGAATTCCGAGCATGTTCACTCACGTGCATTTGGTGACCCAATCCTGCTACTGTGAGACTGAACTTGAACTTGAACTCCATTGGTGATCTACTCTGTAGGCCTCCTCTCAACAATGAGAGTTTAAAATTACTAACCAGTGGCCCCTTAAAGCCCTACATATTTCATTTCCTTAAATTACCCCTGTGAAAGTCCTTGAGTCTTTATTAATGACATAAAAATTGACTGTTACCCAGGGTCCCTCCTTGAGGAAATGTGTAAATGAGCTCACTATGGGAATTGACTGAGGAACCATGATGTTTTTGTATTTAGAATATTTTTTTGTAAATTTTCATAACACCTTTACACACACACACACACACACACACACACACACACTCACATTCACACACCACTACCACCACGAATAACAACAACAACAGCAACGACAACTATTGTGTTTTTTCTTATCTGTGAAGAGTATGTTACAAGACCGCCTCATCAGAGTAGATGGGATCCCTGAAAGTACAGACAGTACTGAATCAATACAGTGTGACTTCCCCTTTTATTTTCTATAATATTGCCACATAATATTACGGTTTGTGTGCTTTTCTGTGTTTTAGGGCTAGAGACTCCCTTCATCTTACCACTTTCATGCTTTGGTGTCATTATTAAGTGCTGCAGTATTTCTGCAGTCAATCTAATGAATTGGATAGTTGCTAACCAATTAATGAGCAGAATAGGAGTGATTCACATTGTGTAGAACAAAGGAAGGTGGTGTAACATTCCATCTTGTTCCTCAGGATAACAAGTGATTTGAAACTCATGATGTTTCTGTTTCTGTTATTTTTCTTCTAGATTACAGTTGGTCATGGGTAACTAGAACTCTAGATAACAGAACTATGGGTAGAAGAGAACTTCTCTATCACCCCTTTCAATCAACAGCCTCCATTTAACAGAAGAGTCCCACAGGGCTCAGAATTTCAGCCATGTTGGAATTTGGCCAGTGGCAGGATGAGATCTTCTATTTGCATTTCAGAAATCACAACAATGGAGGCCAATAGAGGGGTTGCAGGTCAAACACTCCACAGGTCACAGCCCAGAAATTACTAATATTTTAGCTCTAGTTAAAAAGGATAATGCAAAACAAAACAATCCCCCCCTTACATCTTCAAAGCACTCAAGTAGGGGTAAGAAACTTCCGGTCAGCGTGTGTAGACCCATGTGCCCCCTTAGCCTTACTACCTTTATGTTTCCATGCCATTATTAAGTGCTGCAGTATTATTCAGTGGAAGCAGTTTCCTTCCAACCAGGTCTACAGCTGATTGGATGTGGAGAAAAATCATCTTTACTCAGGCTAAAGATTCAAACGTTAACTTAACCAAGAAGCGAGTTCACAAACAAAATGAGGCAATGCTTCACCTAAAAGCTTGAGACCCCGTGAACAATCCAGTTGATACACAATTACCTTGACAGTGGGTATGTATTTAGGTCAGTGTGATTAAGTAAACGTTTAGATACTGCATGTAGAGGAGTAAAGAAATCTAGAAAAGTGGCAACAATTAGTTAACATAATTGTTTACATTATGGAGGGGAAACAGTGAGGCAGAAGAAAGCAATAGAATAGTTTGAGCTTCCAAATGTACATTTCTGTACTGGTGTTTGTTAAATGAGAAAACAGTATTAATAGGTACTGGCAAGTACAGAATTTAACGGCATAACAGATATTTGAATTGAACTGTCCTAAAATGATGGAGCAGAAAAATATTTATTGATTTGCAATTACGTTGCTTACAGTGGAATTAAAATGAAATATTAAAGTAATTATTTGCGAGCCAGGCATGGTGGGTCATATCTATAATCCCAGCACGTGGGAGACTGAGGAAGGAATACAGTTATGAGTTTGAGGCCCCTTTGGCCCGGTCACACACTGATTTCCAGAACAAACTGTCTCAAACTAAAACAAAAAAACCTATTTGATAATAACCTAAAATTTACATGTGAAAAAGCAGGACATTTTTATTTTACAAACCTTTCATATCTGTGTTTTGGTTGTTGAAATGTATTACATAGAAGTTGAAAACAAAACACCACATGTCTCTACCCTTAACACTCAGGACGGCAAGGTAGGAGTATCAGGTCAACGATGCAGTACTTTGAAGGGAAAAAACCCAAAAAGTTTAAAAAAAAATAACCTGAACTGATTTAAAAAAATAAGTTCAGGCAATCATCACTTCAGAAATGTTTTTAAAATATGCCATGTATTGAGTAATTAAACTATTGCAATGGCATTTGCAAAACCAAATCCAAGCATGGAGAGGGAAACTGGGCACACCCACCCCCCTTACCTGTGGAAGGAAAGTAATGTTTTTGTTTTGTTTTGTGTGTGTACTGACTGTCCAATTCCATATTGGAATCCCACACCTTTACTCTTTTGATCTTTAAATATACAAAAAGAAAGAGAGAAAGAGAGGGTAGAGGAGGAGACAGAGGGAGAGAAAGAGAAAAAAGAAAAAAGAAAAGGTGTAAACAAGTGCACTTAAGACCCATACATAATATTTGATTCAAGACAACCCATATTGACTTGGGGCTTCCTCCTGAGTCCTGGTGATAAACACACCCCCCCGAAGTAGATAAATGTTGCTGTTATACTTCGTGGAACTGGCATTCCTCGCGCTAAGCGCCTTCATCTTCTTACACAAGCCACTACTTCTTCTGGTGCTATCTCGTTCCCAAAAGGAACTACAAGGTAATCCTTGTGTGGTTTCAGCTTTTGCTTCTCTTCATTTTCAAAAAGTAGAGATTTGTTTTATTTGATGTTTTATGGATCAGAATGGTAATTTTAGAAAAATTTATTCTGTCTTAGCCTGAGGAAGGAGGTTGTAATCACTTGTTTTCTGGGGTGACATGGAGTTTCTGCTTAATGAGGAAATAGAAGTGTCCGATTTGTAAAAGACGGCACGGACCTAGCAGCATTGCTTAATGACCTGTTTTTCATATCCTTAACCTTTCCTGTGCATCCTTCTGAGAAACTACGGGGCAATAGTCACTGAGTTCAACATATACCTATCCCGTGACTCAAGAATTTATATTTTTGGTACATTCCTATATTAGTGTGCTTTGTTACTATAATGAAATAAATACCTCAGGCAGGCTAACTTTACAAACTGGAAAAGGTTATTTTGCTCAAAGTTCTGGATGTTCAAGTTCAAGGTTAGGGAAAACGGCAAGTTAAACACTGGTCTGGTCCCTAGTGAGGGTTTACAAGTTGATGTCACAATGACAACATTGCGAGTAGGAGGAAGAGGTCACACCATTTATGAGTGCTACTTGCTTTTAGAACAATGCACTCTCTCAAGAACTCAGGAGTCCTGTAACAGCAACTTTAATCCTGTCCCGTTGACTAAAATATTTCCAACCAGGCCCCACATCTTAAAAGTCCCACTGATTTTGAATACTGACACAGTAATCGACATGCAAGAATCCTTGGACAAACAGTATGTGCACCATAGTAATCACTAAGAGGATGAAAAAAATGGTCACCTAAAATATATGTACAAGAATGTTTATAGTATTGTTATTCATAAGCCAAAATTTGACAAAATATGTACATTTTTGTAATGCATAGGCATACTTTAAAATATACACACAATGTGATAATATATATCAATGAGTATGACACTGTACAACTGTAGAAACATAAATAGAACTTACATATACATGATGCCAATTGGTAAGGACCAGATATAAAAGAACATTTTTGTATGAGTTCAGCCATTTTAGTTCCATGATTTTTGTGGAAAGGAATGTAAGTCATCATTCATATTTCCTTTTATTTGAAGGTATTTTCTGTCTCTTTATATCATTTAAAACCTCACAAAAGCATACATTCTTTAAATACTGAAGAAATGATTTATAACACATAGAAGACTGTTAATTCATCTCCAACTGAATAATAAAGAAGAGATATGGCCTTGGGCCAGAGTGTCAGTCTTTTTTTTTAAAGATTTATTTATTTATTATATATAAGTACACTGTCACTGTCTTCAGACACACCAGAAGAGGGCATCGGATCCTATTACAGATGGTTGTGAGCCACCATGTGGTTGCTGGGAATTGAACTCAGGACCTCTGGAAGAGCAGTCAGTGCTCTTAACCTCTGAGCCATCTCTCCAGCCCCCAGAGTGTCAGTCTTAAACCACTTTCTCTAGTTGATCTTGGATAAATTTCCAGACTTCATTGCCTCACAACATCAGTGGGAGATCAAACCATATTTGCATTCCCAGCAGCCAAGCCTAGAGCATTGAGAAGTGTGATATCCATCAGAAAAAGCATCATCAGTCATAAAAGAGAACGAAATTAACCACAGGACATCAACAGTATTTGAACATCTAAGTTGTCTAATGCACAGAAACATGACTAGCAACTGTTAAGTAATTATTACTCCTTGTAGTGATAGGAATGAGTCTGTACATTTGAATATTTAGTTCCCAGTTGGTAGAACTATTTGGGAAGGATTAGGGGATGTGGTCTTGTAGACGGGGTTGTTTCATGTGGGGGTGAGCCTTTAGGTTTCAAAAGGCTACCACTCTAAGTGTGTTCTCTCTCTTCTGCTTAGGTGTGAGATGTGAACTCTCAAACGTTTCTGCTGACATGCCTTTGCTTAAGACTGATGCTCTGGTCCAATGCCATATCCTCTCTTTATGCCACCATGGACTTCTACTCTAAAACAGTAAGCCCAATTAAATGTTTTATTTCATAATTGCCTTTGTCATAGTGTTTTAACACAGCAATAAAAACCCAATGACTGCCCTTTAAAAATAATAATTTCCCCTTTATTTTTCTTAAGTAAATATAATTTAGTTCACGACAAAAAGACTGATTATATATAATTATCAGTTAAATAAAATATATAGGGTTTTACTTATTAATCACTACCATCTGACAGGGTTCAATAAATGTCTTTTTCTTCATCTTAACAAAAAATACAGCAAACTAAACTGGTAGAAGTTAATATTGTGAAAATGACCATTTGAACAAAAGCAATTATAAAATCAATGAAATTATAATTATAATCATTTCAAGAAATGGAAAAAAATTCTAAAATGTATATGGAACCATAAAAGACTCTTAATTGCTGAGGCAATGCAGAAAAACAAAAACATTGGTGTAGGAACTATTACAGAATTCAAGACATATTACAGAGCTGTAGGAATAACAATAGATTTGTACCGGCACAAAAACAGACATGGAGACCCAAATATGAGTATACAGTACTTCAACCATTTAATATTTGACAAGGTGCTAAAAGCTTATGCTGGATGAAAGCAAGCATATTCACCGAATGGGAAAACTGAATCACCACATCCAGAAAAATGAAATTAGGTATCTATCACCTCGCACAAAACTAAATGGATCAAAGATCTAAATGAGAAACCTGAAAGTCCTAGAAGAAAACACAAAGCATCACCCTACAGAACACACACACACACACACACACACACACACACACACACACACACACAGAGAGAGAGAGAGAGAGATATTAAATGAAGTTATGATACTTTTTATGATACTGCTCGCCTCCAAGAGGCATAGACTCTCTGAAAACAAAACAAAACAAAAAGCCAACAAAACCACCACCACCACCACCACCACCACCACCACCACCACCACCACCACCACCACAACAACAACAACAACAACAACCTGAACACAAAAGTGTCAGGCATAATAAATGTTCTTTCAAGTTGTTGGTGAACTGAGTCAAAAACTCCTCAAACTATATAAGCCCTTAGTTGCTTAGCAGAATCTGAAGGGAAATCACTATTGTTGGAGACAACACATACTTCAGAAAAAGACAGAGAGGATCTAAGCTGGATTTGATTTAAAAACCTCCTCCTGGAGGATCATCTTTTTGCAGCACCAGAAGGTTCTTGGGAAGCTGACGAGCAAGGAAAGTAATCAATAATCTTACCCAACCATGATGCCTATGAACACCAAAGAGAGGAGAACCTACTACCACAACTTTACTAAAGATAGAGATTTTTATCAAAGAAGTTCTTTTCAACAGTTGGAAAACATTATAAAAAGTCATAACTAGTCTAAGTGAAGAAAACACCTGACCATGGAGTGCCCAGCTGTAACTGATAACATCTGCAGTAGAACTCTGAACCTACCCCAGGCTCAAGGAGAAGAAATATTGTAAAAGCTAGAGGACCAGGATGTCTGCTGGGAGGCTGTATACTATATAAGACAGAGACATCTCACACATGAACTCTAAACACTATCTCTCTAAACAAGACCTGCACGATGATTACACCAACTGACAGCCCAACATGGATGGGGGATATGTCATAGGCCTCTTATTCCTATATTAAGAACTACAAACAACTACTGAGAGTGAGAGTAGTCTTCCCCAAGAATGAGTTCCCTAATTGATTCTCTAATACCAATGGGTGAACCCTAAAAACATATACATAAAATAACACTGAACAGACCCAGCAGGTTGGATTTCTATGTTTAGTCATTTATGTGATGGTTTGAACTTTGTACAATATAATCAATAATAAATATAATCTAATAATTTTTAAAGTTATTAAGTCTTTAATATGAAATCCTATCATATATTATAATATGATGGAACTTGGAAATATAATACGAAATAAGCATGTCACAAAAGACAAATGTTGCACTATTCTACATACATGATGTACATAGGGTGTTCAAATATGTAGAAACAAAATATGCAATAGTAGCTATCTTGAAGTTAGGAGAGGAGGGCAAAAAGAAAATTGTTTTACGTGTAAAAAGTGCAATTTTGCAAGAAGATAAATTTCACAAAATCTCTTTGCCCTTGTTTTGCCTAGAGTAAGCACTATTACATCCTATGTCAACAAATTGTTTATTATTATGTATTATTATATATTTTTATTTATTTATTTATTTATTTATTTATTTATTTATTTATTTATTTTTACACTCCAGATTTTATTCCCCTCCCCATTCACCCTCCAACTGTTCCACGTCCCATACCTCCGTGCCCCCAGTCTTTACAAGGATGTCCCCACCCCACCAGACCTCTGAACTTCCTGGAGCCTCCAGTCTCTTGAGGGTTAGGTGCATCTTCTCTGTGTGTCAACAAATTGTACAGCTGATAAATCTTAAGTGTCTTACCACGATCAATGAGACGCAACACTTCACTAAGTAACTGGGTAAAAGTTTTGAAAATATGCTGCTTAAAAGAAGATATACGAATACCAGACAAAAACATGAACACATGCTGTATATGATTTATCACCAGGGAAATGTAAATAAAAAATAGAAAAATTCCCTCTGCTCTCCCTTGAGAATGGTCACAGGTGAAAGGTGTGACCATAGTAAAGATGGGCCAGGTTATAGACGACAAAACTGTTGTACACTGCCAGCAGAAAATGAAAATTTATAGTCACTCTGGAAAACATTTTAGCAATTTTTTACAATGTCTATATTTTAATGTACATATGACCATGCTTTTGTACTCCTAAGTATTTACCACACAGGAAGAAATCATGTGTCCACAGAAAGATATAAAGCCAAATGTTCCTAGCAGCTTTATTTACAAGAACCATAAATTGAAAATAAGGCAAAATTTCCTCAACAGATGGATGGGTAGAATAAATTGTAGTAGAGTTGACACTCCATATGTCCAGGTTCCACATCTGTGAATTCAACAAACTGTGAATGTGAATCCAAACTATTTTTATAAACATACCATCTGTTCTGAGCATGTCTTGGATTTTCTTGTCTCTATTCACAAAACAATATAATATAACAATTATTACCATAGACTTGACATTATAAGTAATCTGGAGATGATTTAAAATATAGAGGAGGATTTTAACATGTATGCATATGAGGCATATGAGCAGCCACAGATTTTACCATCTTCATCTGCTCTAGATTAAATTTCCCTCAGACACTGAGACAACAATTTGTGCATGTTCTGGAAAACAAGTTGCCATAAAAAGAGTAAACAACTACATATATATATATATATGTATACACACACACACACACACACACACACACGTGTGTGTGCCTAAAATTCCATAGGTTGAATAAAAGAAGCCAAATCATTTAAAAAGTCACACTGATAGTAAGTGAGTGTTAAGCACTTACCCCTAAATGGGACATCTATGTCATATATACCCAAGACTCCAAGGAACATCAGAAGAGGCAGAAGAAATGTGAGGTCCAGAAGATGGGGAAAGGTGCTAGGAAATACTGTTATCCAGTTATGGCACAGCATTGTAATCATGAATACAAAGGAGCCATTGATAGATACCAGCACAAGGCTGAACCCTCCAACATTTTGTCATTAGTAGAGAAAGTCCCCACAAAGCCCTACCACTTCCTGAGGAGCTCATTACTGTTAGTGGTTGCTGTGGGATGGAGTGTCTTCTCACAAACCATGAAGGATGAGTTGGGAAGTAGTTCAGAAGGAAAGAAAAAAGAATGATACAGGATAATTGGAAATTAAAATCATCATAATAAATTATACATATGTATAAAACCCAAAGTATTATAGTGGTATAAACTTTTATAAAACATGTTTCTCACTGAAAATACTCAGTCTCGGTGTTTCTGTTTACATAGAATTCTAAGAAAAAGTCAAAAATAATTTGCAATCACAGATCAGTGGCTTCATGGGGCCAAGCTGAGAAGGAAAGCAATGTGAACCTATGAATACAGAACTTAAAATGTCATATTCTTGGAGCATGAACTTGATGTTATTTATGAAAATCTGGTAGTTGGTATCCCCCACTGTTCACTGAAAAGAGAATCTCTGATGAAATCTGGAGGTAGCATTTATGTAGGGGTAAAAAACATAGCTGTTCAGAAGGCAGTTTGATAGCATGGCAATTTAAAAAAGAACAGTAATAAGTTCTTCACTAGGGACCATGACATCCCAAACCATGGGGTTTTGATCAGATTTACAGTTCCAGGTTTGAACTGAGCTTGCCTCAAACCTAATCATTCCAGTTGTGCTGTTACACCAGTGGGCGCATTTCACCTAGCAGATTAGTATGGTAGCTCTGCAGGTTCACAGGTTTGTTAGCTGCCGATCCCTTTTCTCCCCTAGCAGTCTGTATAGCACCTGACATCATAATGAAGGCTAGCTAACAGGAAGGATGCTTTCAGTTCAGTTCTAGCTTGTTTTCTCTGTGTCTTATAATCAACATATGTCAGCAATGGGATTTTATCATCATATATTCTGTGGGCAACCGAGAGGAATGGCAAGAAACCTCTGAGGCTTCCCTTGCCAACAGCTCATAAGGAAATATTCCACACTTGGCAATTGGATTTTATTTCATAACTCATGGCTTTTTAGAATTGCATTATCTAGTCCCAAAGGATCTCTATCTCTTCTTATTTTTAGCTTTGTTTTTTAGTTACCTTATAAAGCAGTAGGTTTGCATATGACTTTCATATACTGATCTTGTTGGTTAACCCTCCCAATTTCCCTTTTCCTTCACCCATACCCCTGATTAAACCCCATTATCTTTCCCTAATCTCATAAAACTTACATTCTGGCATCCTTCCCTTGCCCCTTAAATCATACTCACCACAATATGGCCCTTTTCTTCTTTCCTTGCTTCTAAAGGATTTCCAAATTAACCATACAAATATAAATATTTAAAATTAGAGTGTACATATGAGAAAAATATGCAGTATTCTCTTTAGTGGCCCATGTTTTCTCTTTCCACATAATTTTTTTCCTGAACTCTATTTACCTGCAATTTACTTTTTAAATACATTTTTATTGATTTTTAATTTATTTACTTTGCAAATGTTATCCCTTTTCCCAGTTTCCCCGTCCATAAACCCCCTACTCCTTCCCCCTACCCCTTCTTCTATGAGGGTGTTCCCCCACCCCTCCACCCACCCTTTCCCACCTACCGACCCTGACATTCCCCTACACTGGGGAGGGGGTTCCAGCCTTGGCAGGACCAAAGGCTTCTCCACCCATTGGTACCTAACAAGTCCATTCTCTGCTACATATGTAGCTGGAGCCATGGGTCTGTCCATTTGTACTCTCTGGATGGTGGTTTAGTCCCTGAAAGTTCTGGTTGGTTGGCATTATTGTTCTCTTTGTTGTTGTTGTTGTTTTTTTGTTTTGTTTTTTGGGGTTTTTTTGGATTATTGTTCTTAAGGGGTTGCAAGCCCCTTTGGATCCTTCAATCCTTTCTCTAACTCCTCCAATGGGAACCCTGTTCACAGTTACTGGTTGTCTGGGAGCATTCACCTCTGTAATCGTCATGCTCTGGCAGAGCCTCTCAGGAGACAGCTGTATCAGGCTCTTGTCAGCATATACTTCTTGGCATCAGCAATATTGTCTGGGTTTGGTGGCTGTATGTATATGGAATGGATCCCCATGTGGGACAGGCTCTGAATGACCATTGCTTCAGTCTCTGCTCCAGACTGTCTCCATATCTCCTCCTATGAATATTTTTGTTCCCCCTTCTAAGGACTGAACAATGCACACTTTGGTCTTCCTTCTTCTTGAGCAATTCACCTTTTAACCACTGAATAAAATTTCACTGTGTATATGCACTACATTTTCTTTGTCCATTCATTATTTGACAGGCATCAAGGCAGACTCCATTTCCTAGCTATATAAACGGCCAGGAAGGTGGTTGAACAAGTATCTCTGTTGTAGGATGTCAGGCTCTTTGAATATATGCCAAGGAGTGGTATAACTGAATCATACAGTAGTTCTATGTCTAACTTTTTGAGCAGCCCCAACGCTGATTTTTATAATGGCTATATTAGTAACTTTTCTGTTGTTGTGATAAAATATCATGACCAAATCAATTTATAGAAGGAAGCTTTTATTGGGTATTACAGTTCCAGAGGGATCGGAGTTGACCACCATCATGGCATGGGAGCATGGCAGCAGGCACACATGCAAGCAGAGCAGTATGGTGCTGGAGCTGCAGCTCAGAGCTCACATTTAGATCTTCAGACAGGAAGTGGAGAGCATAAGGACAATGACAATTGAGTCTTTTAGAAGTCCAAGCCCACCCTTGGTGGCACACTTCTCCAACAAGGGCTCAGCTAATCTTTCCCAACCAGTTCCAACACCTGGGAAACAACTATTCAAAGGTAAGAGCCTATGGGGGCCATGTTTATTCAAAGCACGGCAGGGGCTCTTCCTGCTTATATACCCACCAACAGTGAATAAGAGATCCTTTCCCCCACATCCTCCCACCATTTCTGTTATTTGATTCCACAATGAATTCAAGTCAGTCTAGTGTGACACAGAACCTTAAAGTAGTTTTGCTCTGCCTTGTTCTGATGGCTAGCAATATTAAACAAGGCTGCCAAGAACTCAATTGAGAAAACATTGTCTCCTCACTAAATGTTGCTGAGAAAATTGGATAGCTACATACCAAATATTTAAATTCTCTTGGAGAATTTGGATTCTTAAATTGAAGTATGCCCCTTCCCAATATTTTAAAATAGATTAAAGATTGAAGTGTAGGTGATACATTTCACGGATAGATTGCTTGCTTAGCATGTATCACATGCCATTAATCCCAGCATGTAGGAGACATAAGCAGGCACATCTCTGTGAGTTCATGGCTAAACTGATCTGCATAGAGTGTTTCAGGATGGCTAGAGGTACATAGTGAGACCCTTAAAAATTGTAGTATAATTTGGAAATTTTGTCAGACTGTATTTCAACTGTTCTCACTACCAAAACATGGTATATATGCATGGAAAGATAAATGCTACCTTCTTTATTATTATACTGCATTATTAATTACAGTGTGCAACATATCTAGGCTAATTTGGATAGCTACAGTTTTGCACTCTTTTAATCAGTTTCCCCATCTACTAGCCCCAGTAATATCCTTTCTACAGATCACTTCTGCCTTACCTTATATGTATATAAAATATTGTATAATCATATGCACCTCTTTTTTATAAACATCCATTACCTTATCTTTAAATATTGTAATCAGGAAAATATATAAAGTAACAATTTACAGAAAAAATGTGTTGACTCATGATAATGGCACACAGACACAGTTGCTATTTTTGCAATGGGCACAAACCATATTTTTCATGGGAAAAAGAAGTAAATTAGCTTCCTCAGGCCGAGGCATTACCACAGTGGTAGAGCACTTGCCTAGACCCAAACCACAGAAAACTAATAATGCAAACATAGTTTGTGTGCATATTTGTCTTCTGTGTATGTGTATTTGTGTATTTGACTATAACTGAAACATGATATCATATGTACTATATTTTCTGGGGCTTAAATTCTATAACTACATATACACACATAGGTTCAGTTTTTTCTTCCTATTAGAGAGATGCTGAACCTCTTATCTTTGGGTTTAGAGAGTTTAACTGTGATGGACATAGAAGGATTTCTGCCAGTGAATGAATGTTTAAGGAATTCTGGTTGATATCTTTAAGCTACTTCTCTAGTTCCTTCCCAGGACTATTTGAGTGCTCGCGTGAGCCTTCTTGAGAGAAAATTATTTTGGCTCTTCTTAAATATTTTGCCTTTAATTTTGGAAAAAGAAAGCAGATCATATATTCCTTAAAATAATACATAAAACAGTATAGAGAGTGAGTGTATGGCATGTCCTGCTTCTAAAATATTACATATGCATTAAACATATTCCTTTTCATATTGGTATCATCTATTTTTATTGACTATCAACTTTCCCACTTTGTTCCACTATAGTGTCACCTACAGACATGATTTCTTCTAAGAAGCCCTCCACCAATACAACATAGAATTATTTTTTAAGGCTTCCCACACATCCTCCCTACCCACGCTCTGATATTTGCTGTCCAGGATGCCAAGAATGTAGTGCTTGTACCAATTTCCCTGACTCATGCTCTGAGCTCAGAGGCAGGCTGTTGCATAGCAACAATGGTTCTGAGTGAAATAGAGCCCCAGAAGGAAGAGTGACCGGATGTGATGCAAGTGCTATTAGAAAAGTGGATAAAATCACCATATCCTGGCCCACATCTCTGGCGTAGGCTCCTTACCCCACTAGAGGCCAGGTCATCATCCTGAACTCCAGGGAGCCTGGAGACACTATGTAGAGGTCCCAGTACTTTGACAGAATTCACATGGAGGGATTTAGTGGAGATGTACTGTAAGAACACAGAAAAGCCAAGGAATCATTCTAAGACAAAACAATATTCTATAGCATATTAAATGCACATGAAACCATGTAAATCCAGTCAGATGTTGTACTAAGTAAAACATACAAAAATTTCCCTATGTATCCCAGTCTGGCCTCAAACTCAATATCCCCTTGTCTTGGCCTCCTAAATGCAGGAATGGCAATCATGTGCACACATAGGCCAGTAGAGGGTGTTGGAACTCCAGTTACAGATAGTTGTGAGCTGCTATGGTTCCTAGGTGTTAAAGCTAGAAGAAAGCACTAGAGATAGAAGTCAGAGATGTGTGAGGCCAAGGAATTCGTGGACATACTCATCACCCCACCACTTTACTCACAGTTCTGCACTGTTTTAATTTGGTTTATCTAAATTGTTTTAGATAAATGGTTTATCCAAACAGAATATTGAAATACAAAAGACCAGAATGGTCACAATGGAAACAAATACAATTAATAAGTGGGAGAGGGGGGTGTGGGGAGAGAGAGAGACACATACAGAGACACAGAGAGACAAAGACAGAGATAGAGACAGAGAGAGACAGGAGAGAGAGAAAGAGAGAGAGAGAGAGAGAGAGAGAGAGAGAATATATCTAGAGCAAGCACTGTAGAAGCATGCACTGACAAACAGGGGGCATGAGGATGAGGTGTGGCAAGATGTAGATAATTTTGTGAGGTATGAAGAAAGGCGGAGGTAGAAACAGTGCCAAGGAACAGCCTGCTGTGAGAGGCCTCCAAGTCTGTGTCCATGGCCATTCTGCAACAGGGATTTATGATGATGCTATGACTCATGTTACATATGGATGTCCATGGTCTATACTGGACCCTGAGACCATGTCAATGTCTGAGGGAAGAGCTGATCTGGCTTTACCCTTCATTGCCTGGTGCATGATGGCACCAGCAGTGATATGGGTATGGGGAAAGCTGGTCCCACCCCTAGCTAGGGTGATGTGAGAGAGCTGGCTCTGGATGGATATCTGAGTGGAGTCTCAGACAGGGTCCAGCATTGATGGTATAGCAGAAACCAGAGGCCTTGAACTAGGCTAACGACTCACACCAGTGAACATTCCCAAGTAAAACTGAGCAAAACACTATGTGGCACATGACAACTTCCAATGCCACTATGACGAACGAATATGTGATGGAGAGGCAGGAAAGACAGGAGCAGAATGGTACAGTGCACAGAAGGCTGCTGCTGCTAGAGGAGCAGATCATTGCCCAGAGGGGTCAGCAAGATGGTTTTTGTTTGTTTGTTTTCCCTTTCGTTTTCTAATTATTTTTTTTATTTTGTGTGTGTGTGTGTGTGTGTGTGTGTGTGTGTGTGTGTGTGTGTGTGTGTGTAAGGGGAGACTACAAGGGTGAAAGGAGGACATGAAAGGACTAGGGAATGAGTAGGATTAGAATACATGATATGAAAATCACAAAGATTCAATAAAATTTATGTTAAAAAATAAACTAGAAAGAACAAAAAAGAAAGAAAAAAGAAAAGTGGAAAAAAAATCATACTTCCAAGCCAGCCCCACTTCCTTTTCTCACCAAGATGCTCTATGACTCTGTGCTCTGGGAAAGAACCCCATTTGCTGATCCTACACACACCTCCCCATCTCCCCAGGTCTCCTTTACAGGACAGGATAGCATTGGAACAAACCTTGTATTCCACATGCTGGGTGCAATGCCATCTTCACTACCACCCGATAAGGGAATGGCAGCACTCCCAACTGTTTACAGATTAGAAAACTGCATCTTCAAGGATATGTGAACTATGCATGCCTTCTCTATAGAGTAAGTCGTGAAGAAAGCACAACAGTAAGATTCTGGGGGCCAGGGTTTTATTTTCAAACTGTAAAAGTGTGTCAAGTGTTCTCTAGCATCAAGGACAGCATTTCACTTAACCAGTCGACAGTCTGGGTCTTCATTTCCTAATGACAGGTTCTTGCTTGAAGGGGCAGGTGGCGAGCGCCCTCATAGAGGCAGGGGGAGGGAGAGGGGATAGAGGGTTTGTGGAGGGAAATTGAGAAGGGTGATGACATTTCAAATATAAATAAATAAAATAACCAATAAAAAATAAAAAAAAAGAAAATGCAAAATAAAAAAAAAACAAACACGAAATGAAACAAAACACCTGCAGGGACTGGCAAGGAGAGCTCAGCTGGCAAAAGGTTTGCTGAACAACTCTGACTACTTAAGTTTGAACCCCAGAACTCTTGTAAACTTAGAAATCAACATCCTTTAGGTCATAGCTGTAATGTCAGCATGCCTGCAATAAACTGGGAGACAGAGATAGAAGAATTGGCCAGAATCTTCATATGCAGCAGTACAGTGAAAAAAAATCAAAAGAGAGACTCTACTTCAAAACAATGAAAATGACTCCCCAAAATTGTCCTCTGACTTCTACATGCCACTGTAGTTTACGTATGGACACACACACACACACACACACACACACACACACACACACACACACACACCAACCTAGCTCTCTCCCATCTTCTCCTCTAAGCCTTATGAGACTATCCAGTGTACTGCCACTGTGGTATTGAAAGTAGTCCATTTATCTTTCATAAAATGTAATATTCATAGCTGAATCTTCTTTAGTAACTGGCACTATTTATCATTAATTTTCACCATGAATATTATAGATCGCCAAACATCCAGATTCTATCAAAAACATCTGAAAAAAAACAAAGTCAGAAATCACTGTCACAATGTTTCTGTCCCTCACATGTCATGTATAGCAATGGCAGATCCCACCTGACCCAGGTCCAGACATCTCTGTCAAGCCTCCTCTCCCTGTGTTGGATCACCCTCATATATATTCCTGTGTCCTCAGTGGCTTTACAAAAATTCATTTGATTGTCCCTGTAAGATCTCTTTTCCCTTTCCTCTCCAATCCTCTGTATCACTGTCGGTCACCTTCTTACGACAAGAATCAGATTATTTCTTTGTCATCCATTAGCCCTCTATACTCGATACTATATAAATCCCTCACATGGCCCAAACCTGTGATTCTCATGCCATTAGCACCTCACTCCAACTGATCCGCATATTGTCTGTCATCAGGCTTCAGCCTCTGAGCTTGACCTCTGGTTCACAGCCCACACACTGGGGGATACTGACCAGATGATCTGCTCCTTCTTTGCTTTAGCTTGCTACTCAGCAATCAGCTCAAATGCCACTTCAAGAAAGAACTGCATTGATGACCCCAAGGAAGCCGCTTGCTTGTTGCTGCTATTTTTTTCCTCTGAAAGCATAGGGGAAATTAACCACTTGGAATAAAGATAGAGTTAGGGCGAGAAAGCATATTAAACAATAGGAAGGGAGTGGTAAAGTCTTGCCTGTATAAACATGTATAAGAACTGAGGACAACATGCGTCAGATTGTCCATAACTCACTATACCTAGACAAGACATTGACTGCAAACACATAATAAACATATGAGCATTTTCTTGCTGTTATCTGTTCATATATTCTTTCTGTAGGTAGGATATCATGTCAATGTCAGGGGCACATACTTATAAAGGAGGCAGAGTCAGAATGAGAAATTCTTACTTTCTAGGCGCCTACTATAAGTCACACACTAAATTTTTATTTGTACAATATTTTATTGTTATTCAAGGCCTCAAAAAGATATTAGGCAATATAGCCATATTTGCTACCTTTCTATAGGCTCAGAGTAACAGAAAACTCTAAGCAGGTATCAAATGGAACTCAGGGCCCCCTTGAATGAAGTGTTCCCTGGTCAATTGGGGAAAAATATTTGTGATTATTCATCACACACATGCGTGCACATACACCCTCTTATTTACACTTGTTATGTATTTTTGTTTATTTTTGAGATTGTATTTTAATTCCAACATTTCTAGCTTTCCATTTTATCAATTATTATTGTGTACATATATATGTATATTTTTATATACTAATATATCCAAATATAACCTGTTGAGCACATATAATATTATTTGTATGTCTGTTTCAGGGCTGTTTGCCACTGAACAATACACATATTTTTATAGAAGTTAAGCTTTTCCATAAAATCATTTTCTGAGTCATAATGATATAAATACAAAAACAATTTACATATAAATAAATTAGGCACAAATGGAATTTCTACCCCATATTCAAATAGCAAAGAAAGGAAAAGCTTAAAAGAATTCAAAATGACAATTATCATATGTAATAAGGAATGCAGGCAAGAAACAGAAATGGATGCTCATTCTGCACCAAATACCATAGCAGAGTAACCATGGCAACCATGTTAGTCAAAATAGGCTAGGAGAAAGGAACGACAATTGCTGTTGATTTCTTTTATAATGTGTGCTAGGGACTGCACCAGATTGAATCGACCTCAGTAAGTAATCTCAAGTAATTAAAGTGCTGCAGAAATATGCATTTCTGAAAGCTTCATTAATCCACATATAATTACTGTACACACACACACACACACACACACACACACACACACACAGCGCGCATTTGCCACAAGCAAGGTATGACAGTTTACAACCTTCAAAACGCTTGGTGTAATCAGTCTTTAACTTAACCATTTTTATGAAGACACTGATATTTTGTGATTTCCCCATAGCTCTTACCCAAGATCCTAGGAATTCATTAAAATCAAGTATTGAAAGTGTGTTAATAAAGAAAATTCCCGTAATTCAACAGATACACAGATGAGGGAAGAGAGGCTTACATTTTTTTTCCTTTTCCCATATTTTTTCTCATACAATATACTCCAATGTCAGCCTCTCTTCCCTCCCCTCCTCCAAGTTCCCCCATAACTGTTCCTCCTTCTTCCTTCAGAAAAGAGCAGTCCTCCCAGTGATATCAGCAGAATGCAGCATAACAAGATGCAATAAGACTAGGCACAAACCCTCATATAAAGGCTGGAAGAAACAACCCAGGAGAAGGAAAAGAGTCCCACCACTAGGCAAGAGCCAGAGACAATCCCCATTCCTCCTGTTAGGAATTCAACAAAATCCCCAAGTTAAACAACCACAGCAAGTACGCAAAAGGCCCAGCAGCAGAACCATGCTGGCTCCATGATTTTCACTTCGGACTCTGTGAGCCCCTATGAACCCTGCTTAGTTGATTCTGTAGGCTGTGTTCCTGTAGAGTCCTCAACCTCTGTGGCTCCTACAATCCTTCTCCCACCCTCTTCTTCAGGGTTCTTTAGCTCTGCCTAATATTTTGCTGTGGATCTCTGTGTCTGCTTCCATCGGCAGTTGGAGGAAGTCTGTCTGATGACAACTGGGCTAGACACTAATCTATAAAAATAGTAGAATATCATTAGGAATCATTTCATTGACTGGTGGTGCTGGTGATGGTGGGGCCAGTTGTGTTCGATTCTACACTAGGTGTCTGAGCTATCCAGCTTCCAGATATTGCTAACCAGGCAGTGTCTGGCATGGGCTCCCTCTCATGATGTGGGTGATAAGTTGAACTAGTCATTGGGTGGCCATTCCAGCAAGTTCTGTGCCCCTTTTACTCCAGCACATCAGATATAAGACAAATTGTAGGTCACAGGTTTTGTGGCTGGGGTTGTGTTCCAATCACACCATTGGATAACTATCCTGGTTACAGAAGATGGCCAGTTCAGGCTCCATGTCCTCCATTACTAGGTGTCTAGGGTCAAACTCACAGGTTCCAGGAAGTTTGCACTACACCAGATTTCTACATCATTTCCTAAATGTATTCTAGCCAGTCCTCTCCATACTCTCTCCCTCTGTTCCTCCCGTTCGCCCACCTGATCCCTCCTGTTCCCATTCCTGACCACCCCTAATCTACCCCAAAATCTATTTCCTCTTCCCAGGGAGTGTCTTGTGTGCCCTACTAGACGTCTACTTATACCTAACTTTTCTGGGTCTGTAGATTGTAATACAAATATCTTTTACTTACCAATTGCCTTAGGGTTTCCATTGCTGTGAACAGACACCATGACCAAGGTAACTCTTATAAGGACAACATTGAATTGGGCTGGCTTCCAGGTTCAGAGGTTCAGTCCATCATCATCATGGTAGGAAGCATGGCAGCATCCAGGCAGGCATGGTGCTAGAGAAGAAGCTGAGAGTTCTATATCTTGGAAGGCAACCAGGAGAGACTGTTTTCCAAGCAGTGAGGAGGAGAATCTCATTTCCCACTCCCACAGTGACACACCTACTCCAACAAGACCATGCCTCCTAATAGTGCAACTCCCTGGGCTAAGCAAAACACTACAGCAGCTCATATCCACATAAGTGAGTATATATGTTTGTCTTTCTGGGTCTGGGATGCCTTGCTTTGTTCCATCAATTTGCCCACATATTTCATGATGCCACTTTCCCCCTAACAGTTGAGTAATACATTGTGTATCGTGTAGATGTACCATATTTTCTCCATCCATTCTTCTGCTGAGGGACATCTGTAGTTCTTTCCAGATTCTGGCTATTATGAATAAAGCCACTGAACAAATATACTTGTGATATAGTAGAGCATCCTTTGGGTAGATGCCAAGAATGGTGTAGCTGGATTTTGAGATAGATCGAGTCTTAACTTTCTGAGGAACTACCATATTGACTTCCATAGTGGCTGTATAAGCTTACATTCCCACCAGCAATGGAGGAGTGTTTCCCTTGCTCCAATCTTCACCACCACGAGCTTTCACTTGCTATTAATATCACTTGTGTTATTGTGCTTTTGTCACTGGTCATAAAGACAGGTATAAGATGGAATCTCAAAGCTCTTTTGATTTGCATTTCCCTGATGGCTAAGGATGTTGAACATGTTTTAAGTGTTTCTCAGCCATTTGAGTTTCCCCTAATGAGTTGTCTGTTTAAATCTGCAGAAGATGAACACAGTAAAAATGGCTGTCCTACTAAAAGCAATCTACAAATTCAATGTAATCGCCATCAAAATTCCAGCCAATTCTTTACAAACCTTGGGAGAAAAGTACTCAATCTCATATGGCAAAACAAAAAACCCAGGGTAGCTAAAACAATCCTGTACAATAAAAGAATTTCTGGGGCTATCATCATCTCTGATTTCAAGCTGTACCACAGAGCTATAGTAATAAAAACTGCATGGTATTGACATAAAAACAACAGACACATTAATCAATGGAAATATATCAAAGATCCAGAAGTAAACCTATAGACACTAAATTTTTTTGACAAAGAAACCAAAACCATACAATGCAAAAAAAAGAAAGAATCTTCAACAAATGGTGCTGGTCTAACTGGCAGTCTGTATGCAAAAGAATGCAAATACATCCATCTCTATTACCCTGCACAAAATTCAAGTTCCAGTGGATAAACCAAATACACTGAACCTAACACCAATAGTACAGGCACTAAATCAACAATTAATAAATGGGATCTCATGACACTAAAAAGCTTCTGTTAGTCAAAAGACACCATCAATAGGACAAAATGGCAACCTATAAAATGGGAAAAAGATTTTCACCAACCCAATACATCTGATAGAGGACTAATATGCAAAATAAATAAAGAACTCAAGAAACTAGATGTCAAGGAACAAAAAATCCTATTAAAAATGGGTACATGTAAATTAAAAACTCCTTAACTATTTTATTGATACTTTTTTTCTTTTCTGGAGATGACTTGTAGACTTGTCTCTAGTATATTCTCCTCTCGTTTCAGCATGTTTCTCAATTACTTCCAAAAAACTGAAAAGGCAAACAAATAAGATGGCTGATCATGTAAAAATACTTGTTGCACAAGCCTAATGACTTAAGAATGATTTCCAGATCCCATGGGATCCTCAATGTTGTCTTCTGACTAGGCATAAACCAGAATCATATGAATGGGGGGAACCTCAATTGAGAAAATGTCTCCATAAGATCGAGCTGTAGGACACTTTCTTAATTAGTTTAATCAATTAATTGGGAAGGCCCACCTCATTGTGGATGGTGTCATTTCTGGGCTGATGGTCCTGGGTTCTATAAGAAAGTAGGCTGGCTTTTGGTGTTTCATCACTGCAGTAGAAACTCTAAGCCAACATAATAACTTTCTCTTTGTGTCTGTCTGTCTCTCCCCTCCCTCTTTCCCTCCTTCCTTCGCTCCCTCCTCTCTCACACACAAATAGTATACTAAATCCTCTTTTTAAAAACTCACACAGAAAGTCAGCCATCACATAATAAGCCATCACATACCATTTTCATCCTAGAATGAAGTCTTAGCATGAAACCATCAGTCAACAACTATTGCTAAACATTTGTTTGGTAACAGCTCAATAAAAATGCAAAAATGTTATTTCAGAATACTGATATTTATAAATCTCCAAAAAACATGAAATATTGAGAAATAACCCTTTCTCAGATGAGCAACATCTATACCTTAAACACCATAAAACTTTGCTATGGGAATATAAAGGAGATCTGAGTAACTAAATATGTAAAGTATTTTAATGATTTAGAATATTTGGTATCATCCTGAGTGGTCTTTTCAAACAGGTTAATCTATTCAGTTCAATTCCAATAATCATTTATAGTTTTTTACAGAAATTGATATGTTTATGTAGTATGATGTCATACAGGTGAAGGAAGGTACAAGATAGAACAAGGCCTGTCATTGGACAAGAAGGAAGGATGGGCGGGAGAAAGGTTTGAGGGAAGAGGAGGAGACTGAAACAGAAGGAGACTAGACAGAGGAAGCTGCACAGAGAACATGGAGGCTGATGTTAAGATTCCACTCTGCACCTTTACAGGTTGTTATGAATGCTCTTAAGGGATGGATGTGTACAGGGCTTTGTATGTCTAGGTGGGCAATTACATCTTATCAATTGGATCAGAGGTTGTTGTGTTGTGTGTTCTTTCATGTGGCGATTTGAGTTCAAGAGAGTATGTGGTATCTGGTGACACTGGACCACCATGGAATTGGGATGTATATTTTTGGCACGGTGGCATGGGAACTAGATGGGTAGAGAGATTGTTGCCAGGTTCAGAGAGAGGCCATTGGCAGTGTGATATGGGAAGGGGCAAAGTGGGTGAAAGGCTTGGATGACTGAGATTAAGATATCTATCAGATATCTTGGGACACTGTGGTGCTGGACCTACTGCAGGGTAAAAGACAGCATTTTTATAATTTTACCACAACATGTGTACTGTAAAATTCATGTGAAAATACAAAGGGTCTGAAGTATGAAGCTACTTTTGAAAAACAATTAAGTTGAAGGCAAAAGAATATCTGATTTCAAGCCTTCCTACAACTTACAACAATCCAGACAGTATAGTCAGTTATCAGACAATCCATAGAGTGGGCTGAAAACCAGGAAAATAACAGGTTTTTTTTCTTTTTTCTTTTTTTTTATATTTTTTCTCCATCTTTATTAAATTGGGTATTTCTTATTTATATTTCAATTGCTATTCCCTTTCCTGGTTTCCAGGCCAACATCCCCCAAACCCCACCTTCTATATGGGTGTTCCCCTCCCCATCCTCCCATTACCGCCCTCCCCCCAACAATCACGTTCACTGGGGGTCCAGCCGTGGCAGGACCAAGGGCTTCCCCTTCCACTGGTGCTCTTACTAGGCTATTCATCGCTACCTATGAGGTTGGAGCCCAGGGCCAGTCCATGTATAGTCTTTGGGTGGTGGCTTAGTCCCTGGAAGCTCTGGTTGGTTAGCATTGTTGTTCATATGGGGTCTCGAGCCCCTTCAAGCTGTTTCAGTCCTTTCTCTGATTCCTTCAATGGGGGTCCCATTCTCAGTTACGTGGTTTGCTGCTGGCATTCGCCTATGTATTTTCCATATTCTGGCTATGTCTCTCAGGAGACATCTATATCCGGTACAGGATTTTTTTCTAACAAATGCGTAAACTAAGTTCAGTTATAAAGGATAGTCATTTCCAAATGTTACAGGAGAACTTGATATTTGTGCAGACAAACAGGAACTGTATTCCATCTATCATATCATATGCCAGAGCCAACTTAAAATGTATCCCAGAAAACAATCTAAAACCTAAATCTGTAAATGTTCTAACATAAAACATAGGACTAAACATCAGTGTTTTTCAGCTAGGTGACAATTTATAGATGGGATACAAAAATCACAACTTGTAATTGAATCCATTAATAAAGTCATAAGTAACAGAATTAATAAATTAGGGTGCTGGAGGGATAGTTCAGTGGTTAAGAGCACTTGCTATTCTTCCAAAGGACCTTGAATCAGTTCCCAGTATCCACATGACAGATCACAACAGTCTTTAATCCCAGGGATCTAGTAGTCACCACTAGCCTCTTTAGGCAGTACACATAAATGGCATATATATATATATATATATATATATATATATGCGCATGCACACAGGCAAAGCAGCCATAAACATAAAAGTAAATAAAAATTTAAATTAATGTACTGGAATGCTCCAAACTCCAAAATGTCAGATATCCCGAAAGAATTGACTAGGAGACAAATCTGTGAATGGAAACTTGGGGTTGTAGGATCCCTGACACATTGATGTCCTGTTTCATGTGTTACAAAGTAACGACTTCTTTATGTCACATGTTCCTACCAATGCCCAGGGCTAACCCAGGATGTTCTTTCTTGTTTGATTCTTCTTGAGGCACTGAATAAGGAAGAGCTTTGGAGGGGTAATACTTTGTCTTAAGAGATATTTAGAGTGGCTGTATAAAATGTTTACCTGTCTTACTCTAAGTCACTACCTTCAGTACCTGACCTGCCTTCTGTGAGTTTCTCTGAGGTGACAAACTATTTAGCACCTCATCATTAAACGGAAGGGGATAAGTGAAAAGATTTATTGCTGGTGCTCCTTTCTCAGGTGAGTCAGCCAGAAGCTTCTCTGGCTAAGCTGGTAAACCAGAGAGGAATGAAAGGGAAAGAATTAAAATGCTGTATATAGGCAAATATGCAGACATGTATACATCCAAACATTCATGTACCCATACTCTGCCCTGGCCTGACCATCTACCACAACCATCTCCACAAGTATTCATGTATGCATACATACATACACATATACCCACATACATAGGTATAGACAAACAACATACATACACGTATACCTACATACGTACATATATACAAACAAACAGACACATTTAGATGGATGGATGGGTGGATGAGGCAAAGCTTCACAAGGCAAATCATTCAAACAACCACTTTATTTCTTTTCTCTGGTCTTTTATACCTTCTCAGACAATTAGTTCTTCAGAAAATTACCTCAGAAATAAAATGGGGAGCTACAGAAGGATGTTGATATTAAGTTCAAAGAAGTGTTTCATTATAATCATTAAAAGTTCAAAGCAACAGTTTTGACATGCCTTGCCTTATCATGCTGCACACCTGTGACTTTAATGTTTTTCCTTGAACACAAAATTGTGCCAAATCTATTTCTCATTATATGTGATTATGAAAGCCCATTGTATTTCTTATTGTGCAGCCTTACTTACTATTCTGAGGAATGGGCACATTATATTCTTGATTCTAACTTTATTATATGTTTCTAGCAACTAAGACCATCTCTAAAACCTTTCTTCTTAAAATAATTTGAATTAGTAATTCTATAGACTTATTAGCTATTTGTCTATATAACAACACTACAAATAGTACATCTTCATAGGTCTGCAGACATCTGCTCAAAAGGGTGACATAATACCTAGGGATTGTTCTATATGTTTAATAATAACAGGAAAAACATATTCATAGCAGAAATCTTTCCTAAAATGGAGTTCTCCTAGGTCTTGCCTACTGGAGCAAGTCGATCATTGATTTTAATCCAAGGCAGACCCATCTCAGGAAGATCACCTGCTAGTTTTAAGCTTCTCCTAATGATGACTCCTGGCATTCTATCATGATAGTCTTCCCAAGTAAATGAGGCCAAGAAACTATGAGAAGAGCCTTTTGATCTCATGAGTCCAAGTGAGTCCTCCCTTAAGTTGTTTATTCTAGTCTCAGAGATAATGACATAACTGACAGAAGGAAGAGTGAGGACAGTTGAGCACAAAGACTGTGAAGGAGATTTGGGGATTTTAGTGAGACAGTGGCCACACAGCCCAGAACTGGGTGGAAACTTTCTGTTTTAGAGCACCATGTTCTTTTTCTCTTCATGAAAGTCCACCTGGATCTGAAATTTTGGACCAGTATCTGGTTTTTATTCTAGATAAGCAAGTTCATATGAACTTGAAGAGAGGACGAGGTATAAGAGGAAATATTTTTTATTTTCTTTCCTTCTTTTCCCCTCCCTTTCTTTCTCATACGCACATTCCCCTCTTGATTTTGAGACCAATGGCAGAAATGGGTAGGTCAAACAAAACAGAATGGATGATATTATGTCCTGGAAAATAATAATAATGATTTTAATGTGTATGTGAGTATTTTAGTAACCATGACTGTGTATAACTAAAGTAAGGTAAACTATTTACTGAAAAATCAAGGTTATAGAAGATATATTAGACTTTATCCTCCCATAAAGAAATAAATAGACAGTTATCCACAGATCAAAGTAACTCTGAAAGACTCACAAGCTCATCTGACAATTTCATCAACACAGTAAGAAAAAAAAAAGCAGAGGCAAGATGGATGATAAAATTATCATTCATGAGACACTAGGAAATGGTTACAAACAAAGGGAACACACAAGCTATCAATATAGTCCAGGAGGTAAGAGCAACCATATTCCTTAGGAATCTGCTTTGCAGAGTATAAGGAATCTGTTAGTAACAACGAACCATTCCTGTCACTGCTGCAACTCATTCCCTCACAAAAAGCAGACATTATTTTGCTTCAATCGAACCACAGCAGCCACCACCTCCAACATCTCATGTTCTCTTGACCTCTCAGATGAGTTTTTACGAAGGCTTGCTGGGGTCCAGCCTCAACACAGGATCAGGGTTCTCAACTGGAAGCAGGGATATCTGGAAGGCACTTAAGAAAACACCCAGGCAAGTTTTTCTGGGTAAAAGCTAACAGGGAAGTTTTAAGGCTCGAGGTTGCACTTTCTCACACTCCCTTGCTTGCAGCTTGAGCCTGCAAAAGCTTTCACTCCCTCCTCAGACTGGAGGTTGTGCTCTCCCTTTTTCCATACTCACACACACCTCCCCAACACACACCACACACACCTCACACACCTCACATATATCTCACACACACCACACATACACCTCATACACACCTCACACACGTCATATACCTCACACACACACCTCTCACATACCTACCATAAACTTCTGTGCAGTCTCCTTTCACTCACATACACACTCCATCACCTTTAACTTGCCCCAGCCTTTTACTGTTATTCCAAAAAGCAGGTAGAGAGACATTGTAAAATAATTACCAAGTGTGTCAAGTTCAAAAGAATGATCACATCTCACAAAGAATTAAGAATTACACTTGTTCCCCAAGCTTTCAAGCTTCCCCTATTCCCAGGTCTGTGGCCAAAATAATAATTGCAAACTTATCACTATTTAAACTTTTGACTTGTTATACTTCAGAGCTCACAGCTCCAAGGTCAGCTACATGAGATTTCCTGTGAAGCTCTAATGTAAATGACATGGGCAAAGCTGCCAGGCAGTGACCAGAAAGAATCAGGTTAACCCTTAACTCAGTAGTTCTGCTAGCTTTCTGCTTCTGCACATTGCAAACAATGACTCTCCTACAAATTCCAGTATTTTGACTAGTAGTTTTTCTAGTATATAATTTTATGCATTCTGTACTTGCTTATCTAGGAATAACTCCCAAATGTTGTGCAAAACTTATTTCATAACTTCAATCTTTCTCGGAGTTCCAATGGTGGCTCTATTTCATTTTCTAATAATTTCTTCAAACTTTCTTTGCAAGTTAAGCATTTATCTAGAAGTACCATTGTAAAGTTACTACATTGTTTCCAAGATGAGAGCACAGGTCATGCACCTGATCATTAGGACTGGGCTGGTCCCTATGCCTCAATTTTTAATTGTTTAAGAATCTTTACATCAAGGAACATCTAGTTTCACAGAATTCACCAGAGCAGAAGGAGAAAGAAATAGGAAAGTCAGATATAATAGAACAATTATGAACATCAGGGCCAACTGAAAAGCAGTCACGCACAAATGAAATCTATACAGCCATTGTCCAGGGCTAAGGTCAAGAGAAATGGGAACAGCTGTTTTACAAATGAGCTGCACACAGGTTTCTGAGATGTTACCATCCAGGCTTGCTGTGGGAAGTTCCTTATCTCAGATGGCAGGTCCCCTTCTGGAGGGATGTGTCTCCTGCTTCTCAGGGTCTCAGGCACCATCCATATCATGGTATGCTGTCCCCAGCAAAGGCCTAATATTGTGACATCTAATTCTGTGTCTCAACTGTGTTCATTCATGTGCCATACATTACAACCAACACCACTGTGAGTTTGTTCACACCAGGTCTCTGCCTGTGTGCCTTCATTTGACATACCCCAGAGTACTATTGAGAGCTAGTCATTACTTTCCAACATGGCTCCAAAACAATTCTACTTTGGTTCCACACCAAAGACATCACAGCTACTGGCACTGCTCTCCATGTTTCCATACCCAAGGACTCTATGTGTGTGCATGCTCCAAACAGTGTCTCAGTTGCCATGAAGAGCTGGCCCACATTCAAGATTGACTGTATATAAGGCTATAGTGCATGCACCAGATAAAAGCCACAAGCAGCATGAACTAGTAGTTCACATTCTGGATCCTATATCTCTGTTCTCTCTGCATACTTGAGACACAGATCCTGCCACAACCCTAGAGGCATTATAGTGGTATAAATTCTACTGTTCCTATCCTCAACAGCCCTACTGCTTTATAAATACCTGAAGTTCCCATACAGTAGTCAACTCAGTTGTCTGGCTGTGTTCCAGACACCAATACCATAGGTTCTTCATATCTCAGAGCCATATTAGTCCAGATTTCAGTTCCCAGATCTGTAGCAGCTTCATGGATATCACTTATCAGACATTAATTCCCCTTTCTCCCATTAATGACTTCACAAGCAAGGATCACATCAGCTACCACTTCCATGTTAGAATAAAGGTAAACAAAACCAGAGCCCTATGGCTTTGATGACTCTTCTAACTAATACGTGTATCTATAGTGTTTGTTACTGAGGATTTCTACATTCTTTGTTAACCCCAACCTCAGCTATACAACTCTTTGGAGACTTAACTCCTGTATTATAGAGTGTAAGAAACACTGTATACCTCCTAACCAGCACACTTGCACTTGCATGGGGAGAGTCGGGTGTTTTCCATCCAAAGACAAGTTATAAATATATTGGAAGGTATAATTATCCTAAGAAATTTATTAACATTGGCATAAAATAAGAAATATAAAAAGCCAAAGATACATCATCAAACAATTCTCTAATAGATGACCTCAAATAAACAACTATAAATTACTTGACTAAGAATTTAATTAAGACTGAACTTATAAAACACTCAGACACACACACACACACACACACACACACACACACACACAGAGAGAGAGAGAGAGAGAGAGAGAGAGAGAGAGAGAGAGAGAGAGAGAGAACTTGAGTTAAAGAACACAGTTAATAAACCTCAAATTTCTATGGTGAGAATCAGCATTGGAATTCATAAAGCAGAAGAAAGGATACATGAACTTGAAAGCAAGTTATATGAAAATACACAGTGGACAATGAATGAATGAAAAGAAATAAGAAAGCCTTCAAAAATTATACTGCTAATATTAAATTACAGAAGCTAAAATAAGAGAAAAAACTAGAGTCTAGTAAGGGAAATAATAGTTGTGAAGATAATTATTCAGGTACTGGAAAGTCAAAGTTCTCCAGTAGATTCACAAAAGAACAAGAAGCTAGATAACAAAAACTAAGACAAAGTGAGAAACTAGAAAAGAGCAAGAGAAAAGAGATATATCACATGTGAGGAAATAAATACAACTAGTAGGCTTCAAAAAAAATGATGTGCCAGGAACAAGTGTGATAATACACTCAAACTTTAGCCATAAATTCTTTATTGAGCAGGGTCAAATTCAGTCATAAAGAAGAGATAAATTCTTTTAGATATATGAAAGCTTATGAGTTCATCACCACTTGATCTAATTTGTGAGAACTACTGAAGCTTGCTCAATTTGAGAGAAAAAATTTAATTTTGTAAAATCAAAATACTCATTGGTAACGTCAATTACATATACTTAATTAGAACTTTATAATACCACAATAGTAGTATATAAATCACTTAAACCTTTAATAAGAAAATTAAAAGACAAAACTATTAAAAATTAATGATATCTAGAATTATATGTTAGGAGGTATACAATATTAAAAGATAAATTTTTGCATCACAAATGTAAATTAGGTATGGGTTAAAATAAAAGAAGATCTTTGTTTATATTTCATTGTTTCATTTTATGTGTATGAGTGTTTGCTTGCAGGTGTGTCTGCATACCATGGGCTTGTCTGGTGCCCAAGGAGGCCAGAAGAGGGTGTCATATCCCTTGGGACTGAAGTTACAGGGAATTGTGAGCCACTCTGTGGACACTGGAAAGGAAGCCAGGTTTCTTGCAAGACATACATATGGTCTTAGCCACTGAACCATTTCTCAAGATCCAGCTAAAAGATATTTATATAAATGCCATAATAATCACAAGGCAAAAAAAAAACTTCTATTAGGGACACAAAAGGTTAAAAATAAAGAGTCAAAGAATTCCACGACAAAACACATAATTGAAGAAAATCATGAGGATGTGAAGACAGGCTTCGATCTGGCCAGCTATTACATTTGTCCACAAAGCAACTCAATAATGCTGGCTAAAGTAATCCTCCAAGCCTGACCTGAAGTATAGCCGATCTGATTACTACCTGTGGCTGATACAGGATGCTCCCTTTTGTAAGGTAGGTTGTGTGTGTGACGTGTCTAAGTTATAAACATTCATGGGGTCGGATGCACAGATCTCACAAGCATTTATATTGCTTCACCATGAATTTTGAATTTTTACTGGTGGATAAAGGATTCACGATTGGAGCACTTGAAAGCCATTTCTTCCCTGGCTTTTAGAATGTTTGTTACAAATGGGTAGCTGTCAGTTCTTTGCTGAATTCCCACGGGGCTCTTTCTGTGTGTCTCCAGAGTTTCTCTCTGGTATCACTCTCTAACTGCTTTGTCTCATTAAACTCTTATCTGTTCCTCTTCAACCCAGGAAGCCTGCCTGCCGGGCTTTGTGTGAAATCCAATTCCCTGCATGTGTATCATACTTAATAGCAAAGCTATGCAGATAATTAAAAATAGTGCTAGGTTTTGAACATATACAAAACTGACTGAGATGTCACAGACATAGGAAAAATGAAAATAAAAAGTTCGATGTGACACAAATTGGATATTGGATCTTATTGAAAGTCAAGCTTAAGAGGAACTAACTACTGTCTAGTTTGTGGTTCACATCTACCACCCAACACATGCAATCTAACTGCAAAGGACTTGGCCCAGCCTTCAGCTTAACCTATAGGATATATGACCTTATCTATCTATCTATCTATCTATCTATCTATCTATCTATCTATCTATCTATCTACCTACCATTATAAGTATGCTTTCATTTCAATTTATAATTGATAATTCTCTTTTAGCACATATAAAATTTTCATTTTAGCAAATATGATAGTATTCCATTGTGTGAATGTTTTGTGATCCGTTTATGAAGTTTACAGGTATTCTGCATTATTTATAAATTTATGAAATTTATGCCCAATTAACTCTGATTAAGAATAATTTTAAGGATATGTAAAAGTATTTCTATGTGAAAAAGGCAAGTGTAATTATAGTACGTTTTCAAATATATTAACCATTATGTTAACTAGTGCTGCTCATTTGAACTTTCAAATGATTGTATTTGTTTATAAAACTACTGTGGCCATGGAAGCAGATAGTCCAACTACAGATCTTCACCTCTCTCTCCTCTCCTTTCAATCCAATCCCCAGCTTCATTCCCAGTTCTGAAGCAGATCACCTGCTGCAGCCAGCCCTTCCTCTCTGCTCTCATCTGACAGATCATGCAGATCTCCTCCAACCTTCCTCTCCTCTCATCCTGTTATCCCAACCCCCAATTCTGTCAGGAATAACCCAGGAACCTACCAGCCGAGCCTACCAGAGAAGCAAGTAGGGCAATGAAGCAGGTAGGTGAGCTTCAAGCCTTCACTTTCTCTATTCTCCAAATTCAATCCTCAAGATTCCCCTCAGCTCTGTAGTATTCTACCTGTTGTGATCTCTCTGCACAATTTGTCTCAATTCCCAGGGAACTAAGTATATTCTGGTGGCATACCCTGTTTTCTCCCTCAGATGGACCCCTCAGACTCCCCCCGCCTAACAGCCATCCACACTCCTGTCAGGTTCCAACATTTGGAAACACATTTGACAAGAAATCCCAGTAGCCACACCTATTATGATCCCAGAAGAACGCTCTACCAGGCAAAACATGATGGCCACACTCCTAAAAGCCACTGAAGGTAACAGAAAACAAGAAACAAAACAGTCACCACCCAAAAAGACAAGACCAGATATCAGCACCTAGACCTATAATCACGCAAAGCCAGATGCCCAGATGCCAGCATAAAAACACATATAACAGCCAGAACAATATATCTCCAGTAGAACCCAGCAACCCTCCTATGGTAGGCCCTGAGAAATTCAACACAGCTGAAGTACAAGTCAAGGACCTTAATTTAAAATAGCTTTTATGAAGATGGCAGACTTCCTTAAAGAGGAAACTAATAAATCCCTTAAAGAAATCTATGAAGACACAAGTAAACACAGGAAGGAAATGACTAAAACAGTTAGGACAGTGGAAATAGAATAAAGAAAACTAAAACTGGGGGAAATCTGGAAATAAAAAAACAAAACTTAGGATTACAATCAGGAACCTCAGAGGCAAGCCTCGCCAGCAGAATATAAGAGCTGAAAGAAAGAATGTGAGATATTAAAAAGATAGCAGAAGAAATAGATATGCCTTAGTCAAAGAAAAATAAAACCCTGGTACAAAAGATCCAGGAAATCTGGGAAACTATGAAAGGACCAACTCTAACAATAATAGGAGCAGGGGAAGAAAAAACCCAGATCAAAGTCTGAAAAAATATTTTCAACAAAATCATAGAAGGAAATTTCTCTAGCCTAAAGGGGATGCCTATCAAGTTACAAGAAGCACTATACAACAGCAAATACACTGGATTAGAAAAGAAATTCTCCTTGGCAAACAATTATCAAAACACTAAGCAGAATGAAGCAAGAATATTAAAAGCCCCAAGGGAAAATGATCAAGTAACATATAAACGCAGACTTGTATCATATAAAAGCAGACATTGTATCTGAATGCTTAACAGCCTGAACAGATGTTCTGCAAACTCTAAAAGATGATGAATGCCTGGACAGACTCAAATTTAAAACTGTAAATTGCAGTTGAATGCTTACTCTAAGTTGTTGATAGAGAGAAAGGATGAGAGCTCTGTTGATTGTGAGACATATTCGTAACTAATACATAATTTATTTATTTATTTAAATCCATTGATTCGTAAAAACAAAAATAGCAGCACATTTTCTTCCAGGAAACAGACGAAAGTCACAAGTATCCTGGACCTGCCACATTTTTCTCTACATGTCATACCTTAGATGACCTCCTATATTATGAGAAGAAAATTGTGCTCTGACCATTTCTTCCCTTAAAGAAAATTGAGTTGACTAAACTTTTCCTTTACATCAGGTTATTTTCAGTCACTTCCCATCAAGAAGTTAACATATAAAAATTATGTTTATACTTTTTGCCCATTCTAGAAGATTAAATGGTAAGGTGATATATGCTTATTACTTAATTTTTACCGTTCACAAACCTCACTTTTAAATGCACAAGCTGCTTTATCATGAAAAACACATTTCTTTTCAATGCTAGGTTATTAAATCTGCATTCTTGCCATGCCTTCTTGGAAAGTACAGAAAAGGAAAGAAAAAAGTTAAAACTCCTTACTTGTCAGGTGAAGTCTTAGGATCTTGCCTTTTATATTAATGGATTTTGATTACAGTCTGGTGGTCTACAAATATTTATAAAGAGATACCTCTATCCCAGAAGTAAACATTTTTTAAGAAAAAAAGAAGTTGATTTGGGACCAAAAAGATAGCATAGTGGTTGAATGTGTCCAAACCTGAGGACTTAGAATCTACTAGTAGCCAATAGTTCAGAAGTTGACAATCCAACCCTTCTTGGTAACACAGGATTGATTACTGACAACCCCATTCTTATAGCTGAATCATGCCTAGAAAATAGCATTTCACAGCTCATCTCCCTGTCTTCTGGTTATTACATTTTTGTTCCTTCTTCCACACTGTTCTCCGAGCCTTAGAAGAGTCACTATAAACATCCCATTCAGGCTTAAGCACTCAGTTGTCACTTATCACCTTGAGCAGCCATGATACTGCATTTACTGCCATTCTGCAGATCATAGCAGCTCTGATTAAGTATGAGAGTAGCATTTGTCTGTGGGTACAATCATAGATATTTAGAAGGTAATTTGAGGCATACCGATTTAGCATTTATAACAATAGTAAGTTCCCTCCCAAAGCTTAGGACCTCCTCAGGTATAGGAGTGTTTTGGGTTTACAATACCAGAAATTGATTCTCTCCTCTGCCACAGGACTCAAATTCAACTAGAGACTGGCTGCGTTTTTTTGTTTTTGTTTTTGTTTATTTTTTTTTGTTTATTTTTGAGGTTGTATCACTATTGTATCCGTGGGCACATCCATCTTGGCAGTTTGTCACTCAAGTTTATATGGCTCACAGCTGATTAAGAACACTGATACTTTTTCTCCTTAACAGCCTGAATAGAACCTTCTGGCACTGAAATCTAGCCAGCAGAGTGGAAATTCTGAGCTCAATTCCAGCTTGATTTCTCCATACCTTGCCACAAAGGTGGTGATGTCTTCAGCAATAGGGTCTTATCAGCTTATTCTGATTGGCGACCAAGAGAAGTCCAAAAGGCCTACATTTGGAACAACTCAGAAGGAGTATCCAACCCCCACACTGGTAGTTTTGTTCAATAAATGTGGGTTTTAGGAACCATGCAGCCATGCAGGATGTCATCCTTCTGTTTTTTAAAACTGTGGTGGTTTGAATAGGTTTGGTGCCATAGACTCATGTGTTTGAATGCTTCGCCCACAGGAAATGGCACTATTATTAGGATGTGTGGCCTTGTTGGTGTAGGTGTAGAACTGCACGAGTGGGCTTTGAGATCTTTATACTCTATGTGGCATTCCAAACTCCTTCCGCTGCCTTTGGATCGAGATGGAGAACACTCAGGTACTTCCCCTGCATAATGCCATGGTAGAAGCCACCATGCTTCCCACCATGATGATACTCGACTAAACCTCGGAAATGTAAGCCAGCCCAATTAATGAAACCTTAACTAAAACAAAAACCGTATTTTAAATTTTATTCTTTTTCATTTTTGTCAATTAAATTTGTTCTTCTTCGGTAATTTCTTATATGTGTACAATGCACTCATATATCTCAATCCCAACTCTCTTATCTCCTTCTCAGCTCAGGTAACCTCCCCATTCCTCCATCTACTTTCTATGCTCATGATCATTGGTTTGGTTTTGTGACCCCCCTGAGCCCATGGTCATACAGATGTCCCTAGTTAAACTCACTGGTTAAATGACATATTTTTATTTAATTCATAAATTTTATGCTTGGACAATGTATAGTTTTTCTTCCACTACCTACCCTCTTATTTCTCCTCCAATCCCACTAGTCCCTTTCTTCCTTATAAATCTTGTTTCCATATTCACAACTTTTCTATGATGCCACCCAGAGTTTACTGAAATCATGTGTCTAATCATGGACGTGGAATCAGCAGAATCTGGTAGGGTCACGAGTGGGTACACCTTGGATACTGTTCCTCCTCCTCCTCCTCTCCCAGAATCTGTAGTGCCCCGTAAGTACCTATGCCCACCTATATAGGAGGATTTAAGTTGTGAGTCTAGTGCCAATAGACATGGCAGCTGTGAGTTCAAGATTGTCATGGCTATGTCATATGCCAAGATGTCATTTAACAGGCCTCTTTCTATCTTTTATTATCAGCATCTTGTGGAGCCATGGATTTTAGAAACAGTGGTGACTGTTTGCTAAAAGAGTTTTCTTTGATTAAGTATGTGAATGGCCTTTGCCTGTGGGTATGAATGTAAATATTTAGAAGGTAGACTGATGCTTTCACTTTTAGCTAAGCAGCAGTATTAAGTACCCTGCAGAGCCTTACATCTCCTCAGTGACAAATTTTGAACTAGATTTACAGTACTAGGCACAGATTCCTCTTGTGAAATACTTTTCAAATCTAATTGTGGAGCAGTTGGTTACCCCATAATAATCATGACTATGGCATCAATGAGTACCTCTTACATGGAAGGTTCAAAGATTAGAGAGGGCACGACCACTGATTCTTTTACTTTTTCCCAAGACAGCATAGCACTTGTAGTATGAAAGCTAAGCAGCAAGGGGGAAGCACCTACCTACCTCAGTGTCAGCACCAAAGAACAGCCACTCATGATCTTTAGCAAAGCAGCTCTACTTTAATTTGTCATACAAGAATATTTTGAGATGTACAGGAACGAACAAGGATACTCACTGTGTACTCAATTCTCATAGACAAAAATTCTAGAAATGCTCATCACCACCTGCCCAACTAAACGACATGTGAAACAATCTATATGAAACTATTTGTAGCTGCTAAAAAGCATTTTGTTTAAAAATTGCAAAAAAAAAAAAACTGATGAGAGAAATTAAGTCTAAGGAAGCAGAGAGTAATATTCTGCTTACAGGATAGAATATTTACTATTCTTAGATGCCAACTCCTGTCAAATGTACCTATTGATTCAAAGTTATACTAATTGAATCACAGCTGGAACTTCTGCATAAATTGTCAAGATGAGTCTAAAATTCATATGAGAAATCAAGAGTAAGAATAAAACAACCTCAAAAAGCAGTGTTAGAAGAATAACATTGCTTCATTTCATGACATTATCAAGCTACAGAATTGAGGACTGGGGGAATCAATCAGTCAGTGGTTAAAGTACTTGCTGCCCCAAAGTTTGGACCCTCAGAACTTAGTTAAATGCCTACTACTTAAATGCCAGTTAGGCATGGCAGCCTACCTGTAATTCGAGCCTTGGGAAGTGGAAGCAGTTGATGCCCAGAGCATGCTTGCTACCCTACCACGACTCCTTGAATAAAGTGGAAAAGCAACTAAAGATCCCCAACACCAATCTTGGACCTGCGCATGCACACACACACACACACACACACACACACACACACACACACACACCCCTAAACGTATGCCATTACATAAACAAACATGCATATTCAATCTTACATGCATCTACATACAATGGAAAAAGAAAAATCATAAAGAACGAAAGCTATAGTAATTAAAAAACATTGTGGCATTGAGATTAAGATATACAAGTGTATCAATGGCACATGGTAGATTCCAGAAATATTGTTACATTTATACAGTAACAATAATATGACATAAAATATTAGAAAGTTTTACTTTTTAATTTTTGGTGCTTATAGTCAAATAGGAGAATATTAAATTAAATATGGGACAACTGATTTTTGACAAATATATAAATGCAGCCAAGTGGAGAAATAAGAACCTTGTCAACAAACAATGGTGGAACTTCTGGATGTTATCCTGACCAAAATAAATAATTTAACTTTGACCTATAACTTGTACTGTATTATGAAAATCTCAAATTATTTTAGTTAATCTAAAAACATAAATTTAAAATTTTTAGAGATATAAAGTATAAAATACTTGTGATTTGGCTAGACAAAGATTTCTTATATAAGACACAAAATTCCAACTGATAAAATAATTATTGTTAATAAAAATAAATTAAAAAATCATGAAAGTAGAAGGGAAACTTGTTGAGAATTGCTGTAAAAAATTTTATTCTATCTGCATTCCCCTGTGTCATTCTTCTAACTGTCCCAACTTTTTATATAAATGCATGAAAATATCAAATAAACAAAATAAATTGCTGCTTTTCAAAACATTTGTAAGAGAATAAATTGAGCACCAACTATGAAAATATGCTGGGCTCCATTATATTATAAAACAGAAGAAAATACTCCAACACCTCTTACAGAATTTGGTGTAATGGTCCATGCTTGTATTTCCAACACTTGGGAAGCTGAAGCATAAGGACTGCTGTGTTGGAAGCTAGCCTAGACCTCAAGGGAGACCCTGAATCAAAGCAGTACCTTTTAACAGCAACGATATATTTTTAAAAGCAATGCTTTTAAATGTTGACTGCTTTTCCAAAGGACAAAAGATTTACCAATACTTCACTGAAGATATATGGGTGGCAAATATACATATGAAAAAAAATACTCAGCATCATTAATCATTAGGCAAATGCAAATTAGAACCACCATGAGGTATGGGGAAAATGAAATTAAATTAAGAAATAGTAGCAAGGATGAAGAGGAACAACTTTTCCTCACTGTTTTTGCAATGTAAACTGTTACCATTCTGGAGAAAGTAAAATCAGAACACATTATATAATCTCCCAACACCCCATTCCCATTTTTTAAATTCGGAAGCAATAAAAGCATATATCCAAAAACAACTTGCACATAAATTCTCATGGTAGCTTTATTTTCTACAACTCAAATCAGAACCCAATGCCAAATAACAGTTGAATGTGTAAACTAACTATGGTAAAGACATAGTTGACTATTACTTGACATTAAAATGTGGTGAACTATTAAGACACATGACATGGATAAAACTCAAATAATAATTTTGTTAGGTGAAATAAGTCAATATCCCTCCATGTTCCACGATCTTTTATATAGAATTATAGAATTTTATTGTCTTGCCAGAAAGCAAATCAGTAGTTCCCTCAAGATGGGAAGAAAGCATTACAATGTGGCATCTTGGGCAAAGGGTCTGTTTTGTATTTTGATACAGCTTTGTTTCCATATATGTCAAAACCAAGTACATGATATACTTTATGACATATGAAGTCTTCATATACTGTAAGGTTATATTATACAGTAAGGTTCTATCTGTTATAAGCACAGGGAATGAGTAATGTAAAAGTTTCTGTGCTCTTGAGCAAAAATCTGGATGGATGGTTTGAGAGTCAGGGTGAGTTTATATATGGCTTGTATTTCTAAGTCTGATGGAACTTTTATGGGAGCTTGTAGGAAATATATTCAAGGCTGGGTCATAAAAATTGTACACTTTAAATATTCAGTTTAATGTATATGAGGTACGTGTATATAAGATTATCCAAAAAAGCATGTGGTAGATTATATACCAATTTGTAGGGATGAGTGATCAGAGGAAAAGGCAAGTTGTTGAATACTGTATTCTAATTTTTTTCTTTTTTCTCTTTTTTTTCTTTTTTCTTTTTTTTGGAGCTGGGGACCGAACTCAGGGCCTTGCGCTTGCTAGGCAAGCGCTCTACCACTGAGCTAAATCCCCAACCCCGTATTCTAATTTTTTAAATGAATAAATTTATATACTATGCAAGAATATGAAACAGAAGACCATACTATATATAAAAAGAAAGACAAAAAATAACATGGAAAACATAAAATAACATGCATGCTATAAAATAATATGAAGAATGATTTTGACTCTTTCAAAAAAAAGTTAACACAAAAAGATAGAATCTGGCTTCACTTTCTTTATGACTCCTACGCCTACATCTTTTGTACACAATAAAGTTTTGGATACCAGGGGTGATTAGCTGAGATTCCCACCAGAGGGGGATATAGAGACTAAAGTGGCCACTTCCTATAGCCAGGCAGGACTTCCAGAGGAAGGAGGGAGACATCAATCTACCCACAAAATCGTCAACCCAAAATTTGTCCTACCTAAAAGATGTGCAGGAATAAAGAAAGAGCAGAGACTGAGGGAATGGTTAACCAATGACTGGCCCAACTTAAGTCCCATGTCATAGAAGAGGGCCATTCCCTGACATTAATGATACTCTGCTATGCTTGCAGACAGGAACCTATAGCATAACTGTCTCCTGAGAGGCTTAACCAGCAGCGGAAGGAGGCAGATACAGAGATCCACAGCCAAACTCAGGCTGAGTTTGTGGAGTCTTGTGGGAGGGTAGGGGATAGGGGCTCCACAAGACCAATAGAGTCAACTAACCTGGGTCCATGGGGGCTTACAGAGACTGAGCCACCAACCAAAGAGCATATATGGGCTGGACCTAGGCCCCCTACACATTTGTAGCAGATGTGCAGCTTGGTTTTCATGTGGACCCTCTAACAATTGGAGCAGGGGCTGTCTTTGACTCTGTGGCCTGCCTGTGGATACCCTGTCCCATACCAGGACTGCCTGGTTGGGCCTCAGTGGGAGAGGACATGCCTAGTCCTGCTGGGACTAGATGCCCCAGGGTTGGGGCTCCCCTTCAGTTAGAAGAAGAGGAGCAGTGGGGCTAAGAGTTTAAAGGGGTAGGCCTGGAAAGAGAGGGGCGATTGTGATCTGGATATAAAATAGATAAAGAAATACATTATTGAAACAAAAGAAACTTGAAATACAGAAGATGGGCTTGTCTATCAGAAACATGGAGTTTCATGTAATATGTAAATAAATCATGACTCATTGAAAATACTGGTTATGATTTTGCAAGGAAAAGTAAAAAAGCTGTTAGCTTTCTTAATGCATGCTATAAATATATACAGAATGATTCTTTGAAAAGAACGTATACACAAAAAGATAGGGCCTAGCTTCACATTCTTTATGATTCCTATATCAACACCTTATTTACATGATAAAGTTTTGGATATCGGTTTCTAGACACGGCCTGGTATAGTACACGTACTCATTTCAGACACTCCATCTGGCATCTAGCCAGATAACTGACTAGTCAACCTGAATGTGAAGGAAGCCAAAAGCTGTTAACCTGGTAGGGGACATTATTCATCAGAAAATTAAACTACTACTAAAACCAAAACAGTCTCTGTGCTGTGAAGGCTATCACCTAAAAGAGGGAATGAGTGTAAAAGTGGTATAGTGAGATAAAAAAATGAGTTAACTAGTTCACAGGATCACCATAAAAAATAAAAGTTGTAAAATATGCCAATATAAGTGTGTAATAGCAACTGATAATAAAAATATGTTCTTTTCATGCTTACCTTTTTCTTCTTTGAGGTGACAGATAAAATAGTGTAAAATTGGAATTTTAGTTATAAAAGCAAATTTTAAAATGAATATATTATAGATTTGTATACTTCAGGGCCATTCTGTATTCTTCAGTGAAATGTTTGATGCAGTTGGATAAAGAGGGATATAGAAATCACTCTTCTATTTAATAGCGTATAGTGACCTCCCTCCTTTTTGAGTCAAGAGTACACATTTGGCAATAGGCATATATATGTTTATATCATGTACACACACACAGTGTAAGTACCATCACATATCTTTATTTCCATATGCCTTATTTCTGTAACTAGATCACAAGACCATTAGTTTCTTTTTGCTACCTGGAGCCACAAACAGACCTAAGCAGATACTATTCCTCAAGACACTGTACTTTTGAGAGTTGGATCAGTTTCCTTAAGTAAAATGTTAAAAATCTGCTAATCTAGATAAGATAGAAATCAACAACTTTTTATCTCAAGATGTAATATTCATTTGATACATCAAAAATGTTCCAGCTTTGATCTAGAACCTGCCACAGGTAATAATATGTAAAAGATGTTAAGACAAAAATGTGTGAGCAATAATTACCAAAATATTATGCAAAACTCTTTGGGAATGTACAGCCAATCAGATTTTGGACACTGTTCAGTGTTCTCTTCAATTTCTTGGTCATTTTACATTCTTTCAATAATCCCTTTAACTTCACGGAATATGGCAGTAAGAGTATTGTAACTCAAGTGATCAACTACTACAATTGAGCCCTTTCTAATATGCTCCTTTATGTTAATAAAGATGGCCACAGCACTCACAAGATTGGCTTTTGCCTCTTTTTGGTTAAAGATGAGTTTTAATGCTGCTAATGCCTTCATATTTATCATATCTCTGGCTGCCTTGGGATTTTCAGACATATTCAAAAATACTTTCAAAACAAGATTCCTAGTCTTACGATTTCCCTGGGACAGCAAATGGAAAAGCTCTGAAAAGTAGCTAACTACAATGTAGTGATGGACAGACTCAGTCGTCAGCTGCCCTATTATCTTTAATCCAGATTGCTGGCCAGGTGAGTTCAAGGGGAAAGATACCGTTTCTTTACACATATGCTTAACATGAAATTCAACCATTTGTTGTCTGTCATCCCCGGAAGAGTTCAGAGTAATAACAGCCTTTTTTATACTAACTTCAGGGGAAGAAAAACTGAGCAAGCTTTCAATAAGCGTCACCACACCCACTTCATTAATGAATTCCTGGGCAAACGGATGAACTTTATGGATACCCATTGCAATCTGTGCTATTTTATGAATAAGGGGATCAGTAGTTGACTTAAGTATGTTAACAAGCTTTTCAAATTCCGGAGAATCCAAATAGCACTCCATTTTGCAAGGGCAAGCAAAGGGCTTGATGCCATTCTCTTCTCTGATCTTGATTTGCTGTCTAATTTCATCTAAGGTCTGTATGCAAGGATCAGATCCAAATGGATACTCAGGTATAGGCTGGAGGCTTGAACGAGTATTCTTAGTACAGGTTGTTGAAGTTTCCTCTTCATTTGAGGCCAGAACAATATATGAAGAGGGCCTTCCCTCAGATGAGTCCTGAGATCTATAACCTAACACTGCTGGAGTTACAGCAGGAGCTTTGGGCCAGATAGTTACCTCGGACCAGTCCTTTGGCCTATCCTTTTCATTTATTTCATCTACTGGCTGAGGTTTTACTATTTTGAACACAGGTTTAGGATCAGAATCAAAACCAGTGTCATCTCCTTCCCAAAACCAGTTCCCTATAACATTCTCTTCCTCCTCCTCCTCAGCTCCTGACCTAGACTTGTGGCTGGTTCTAGGCGTGTGCTCCTCCACACGGGCCTGGATACTAGTACTAGGTTTATTTTCACACTTGGCAACAGAATTGTTACTAACCTCTTCTCCCTTCCAGAACCAGGAATTGATACCAGAATCTTCTCCAGCCCAAAACCAGCTATCACTACTGGGCTTATCTTTACGTGCGGATCTAGCGTACTTGTTCTCAGCCTTATGGTTGAAATCTGATGTGCCTTTTGCTACAGCCTTAGATTCTGGTCTTGCTCCTTCTTTTGTCTCAGCAACTACCTTGCTCTTAGAGCCCGCCTTCGCCTCTGCCACTGCATCTGTTTTAGAGCCTGCCTTACCCTTCCCTTTGTCCCGGTTTTTGCCTGCACCTCTGCCTGCATTAGCAGCCTCTCTCTCTGCTGCAGCTTTGGCTTGTGCACTTGCCCTCTTTTCCAGTTTAGCCTGAGCCCGAGCCTTATTCTTTGAGCCAGTCATGGTTGAAGCACAGTTATATACACCTGTCCAGTCTTATCCTTAGTTCTCTGTTCCAGGCTGGTATCTTTATACTTGGTAACTTGGCCAGTGATAAACTGGGCAGAAAGAGTCAAAGGCAACTGTCACTTCAGTTGTTACAAAGTTCCCCTTTTTTGACATACGGTCTCTATCAATGATAGGGACAAATTAAAGACACACTCAGGTTAGGGAGAAGGCGATGATTTCCAAAGGCAGACCCGTTGAAAGCAATCTTCTCCCAATCCAAGTCTACCAGTGGAGAAAGACCTAAGGTAGGAAAAAGAAAGACTTTGAGCGTCCTCCAACTTTGGTCTTTTATACCGATAGCTACACAGAAGGCCATGAAAGGAGATGTGAATTGTGGGGTTGAAGGTGTGGATGAATCGAAGACTCTGCTATGTCATTTTACTTCCAGCCCATTCTTTTCTCTCCACCATCCACAACAGTGATACCAGGGAAGATGGCAGGAGTAGGAGAAGCTCAGGAGCACCCAGCCCCTTTGGTCCCATACTGGTACTTACAGGCTGTCAGAAGGGCTGTACAGATGTGACAGGATTAGTTCCTCCCTCCTCACTTCCACTGTCCAAAAGCCGTTCAAGCAACTTCAAAGGCAGAACTATAGACAAAAATACATGTGGGGTTAGAATTTTGAGTATTTGACAGACTGACCTCAACTTTTCTCTCCATGAATCCTAACACTTTCTCGTACCCTGTTCTCTCTTATAGCTTCTCTTTACATTTTCTGAGCCAGTATCTGCTAATTACCTATTGACACAATCTTTGCTCACTGGCCTCCCACTCTCTGTAAGGAATGTGAGGGCAGCAACGTCAGGAAAGCTGGAAAACATGGGATCCAAGGTAAGATCTGTTTCATCGGTGTGTCTTCATGCTCACATTCATATTTGCCTCAAATCCTAATAAAGTCTTATTCTCTTGCTTACTTTCTAATGTGAACAACTACTTACAAGTCTCTACAGCAGTGGTTCTCAACCTTTCTAATGCTTCAATCCTTTAAAAGAATTCCTCACATTATAGTGAATCTAAATCACAAAGTTATTTTTTTGCTACTTTATAATTTTGCAAAGGTTATGAACTGTTATTGTAAAGAGCTGATATTTAGGATATCTGATATGTAACCACTGTGAAAAGATCATTCGATGCCTCCCCAGAGGGGTCACAACCCACAGGTTGAGAAACATAGCTCCACAGGAACCTAGAAAGAAACAGGTTTATGGATAAAAAGACAGAGGCAAAAGGCAACATCAGAAACAACAACAAAACCTACTAAAAGGACTGAGATGACAGAACACCCCTGAAAAGGTTTATAGCGTGTGTTTCTGTACACTCAAGGTTGTTAAATGTCTTCCACATGTTGTCAGCCCTGCCCCAATTATTCTTCAGCTGTGCTCAAGACCTGTAATCTGTCTGAATATGCATTCTCCTTACTCTAAAGTCATGCATTTTCCCATTCAAGGACTAAATTTCTTTCCCTGAGGAAAAAATTCCAAGGTATAGAAATAGTGGAACACGTGCAACTCTATTTGGGAAGAAGGTGGGGAAGCGAATGAATACAATACTTTTAAGGTCATGTTTCAAATACTTGGCTCCCCTCGTAGAGTTAGATCTTGACTCATGTGCTATCAATGCCAACCTTACCACAAAGCAGGATCCTGTGGAGATGCTATCCTTCCCACTAAAGAAGAGTCCTCTGGCTGGAGAAGAGTCAAACTATAAAAAGCAAAAGATACTGAGGAAAATAAAGACTGTTGACCATGGTATAAAATTATTAAGTTTATGGATAGATTTCCAAAGCCCAAGTTCAAACACCTCCTTTAAAGAATAAGGAACCAAGTAAATGATCTCTTATCAACTCTCATGTGTGACCCAAATAAATGCCCACCTTCAGAAACAGCACTTTTTTTTTCTGGTATTGCTTCTGTATAAAAGTATAAGGGACTAAGAAAAGTGCTTGAAGATGATATATGGCCAAAACCAGACACTTAAATCCAGTAGTGATTTCAAATATTCTAAATTGAATACTCACCTGCACAAAAAGTTCTCCTTTACTTTAACTCCATTTGAACATTAAAACAAATGTTCAACGTGAAATGTTGAGAAATAGATCCTGAATCTAAAAGATAGAATAATGTCATAATATTTATATAGCCAGGAGTTCTGTGTATATGACCAACTCTTTATCATGACCAATTCCTTGAAGTAAATTAGGTACAAGAAAGAGTCTAAATATAAAGGCCATAAAACAATCCTTTATTGAAGGCAAATGAACATTGCATTCTTATGTTCTGGTGTCTTTATAATCATCCCTCTAATTATGTTTCCCCTTCCCCAGAATGCACCACTCCTACTATTCTGACAGGAGACTTTGCCACCAAGCAGGAACCTCTTGGAAGAGACAGAACCCACGATGCAGGGCACAAGGACCCCTTTCTGGAATAAGGGCCCAAGTAGAAAGGCGACTCATCATGCAGAACTGAGCCATCTCCAGAGCTGGCCATCTGCCCCAACCCAACAGCAACCTCCAAGGGGCACTACCACCCCAGCTCCCGCGCCGCCATTTCTCCCATAGGCGCCTCCCCCCACATCCCTAGCAAGGCCCAAACACCAAGAAGGGCCAGGGGGAAAAGCCTGCTATTCCGCAGGCCTCCGGACCCTCAGACTCAAGACTCTCTAGCTGCCACCCTATGCCCAGGGCTCTACTCGGGCTCCTGCTTCCCCCAGCGCCCGGGGTCTCCAGGCACAGCACACACTCCAGGGAGCAACCGCGACCCGCTGGCCTCCACTTGGACTGTCCGGCTGGGCAGTGGTTTGCAGTGCTGGACCGCCCGGAGCCCTCGACACACCCCCACTTGCCTGGCCAGGGCCACGGCCCAGGTCCCCCGGCACCCCCGCGTCCCCCTCCTGCTCCCGGCTGTTCTCTGTCCTCAGCAGATCCTTTCACGGAGCCCCCACCACTTTGCGCGCGAGTGGAATGGCAGGGACGTGTCCCGCCCCTACGTCTTTGCACCAAACGGGTAAGGGCTGCGTAGACTGCGGCAAGCACAGCTCTCCTGGAGGGTGTCGGGAAGGGGGCGGAGGGATTCGGCGCACAGGGCTCGACGCCCCCTCCCTGACCCACGGTAGTTCCGACTCGGAGTGGGCGGGGCCATAGACAGCCCCACTCCTCTTGGAGGGGCGGGTCGTACCAGTGGGCGTCTGCAGACCCCTGTTCAACCTAACCAGAGACCACCACCACTTTTTTTTTATATTTTTGGAGCCACAACAGTGTGTGAGATGGCTTAAACCTAGAGTGTATGAGGGCTTTGGGAAGGGGGGACTACAGGGAGAAGGTGGTCTGGAGATGTGGAGCAGGAGGGAGCAGCGGAGGGATACTGAGTGCCCCTGCACTCCCGGAGGGAGCTGAACTGTGTGAGCTGCCTGCTCCTCCCTGCACTCCATTTCTGCTACCCTTCAGTTCTCCCTCTGTTTCCGATGCCAGTAGAAAGGACTGTTAGTACTGCAGCTTGAGAGGGAACAGGTAGCCTAGCAACACTCTGCAGAGAGGGCTCTTGGTTCTTCCATGTTTTTCTCTCAATGTCTCATGGATTTCCTAAGGGACAGAAATGCGCCTATTACAACCCCCATCACTGCCCCTGGCTAAAGCAGACTTCTGTCCCTGAGAAACCAACCAGAGGGCTGGGGCAAAAGTCACTTTGCTTCCTTTTTCTTCACTTGGACTAAAAACTCATTTGGTCACATACGATGTAAAAGAACTGGGGGTGGGATGGGAGTGGGTTGGGGGGAAGAAGGTGATAGGTCAACCCAGACACAGAATGTATGAAGAAGCCTTAAGGAAAACAACTAGATGCAAGCAAAATGTAAACTATAATTTGAAGACAAAGGAGTTTGAAAAGAGGTACCCTCCCAGAAGACATGTTATTAAATAAAAATCCAAGTGGCAAGCACTGCGTGTTACTGATTAAAGAGGCCTCAGAGCAGTGGTTCTTAACCTATGGGTCCCTACCTCCTTAAGGGTTGAATGACCCTTCACCAGGGTAACATATCAAATATCCTACATATTAGATATTTACATTATGATTCATAACATTAGCCAAATTACAGTTGTGATGTAACAACGAGAATAATCTTCGGGTTGCAGGTCACCACAACATGAGGAACTGTATCAAAGGATCACAGCATTAGGAAGGTTGAGAACCACTGCCCCAGAGGCACTTAAAACAACAGGGGCTATTGCCACATTCTTTGCTGCACACCATAACTAGCTATTAAGATTCCATTGCTGAAGAATCACACTTTTTTTTGCTGTACGTCAGAAAAACAATATTTTAAAAGACTAAGTTCTCTTTTTTCTTAAAACCATCTTTATTTTATATAGCAATACCAATTATATATTAACTGATGTAATACAAATTACACATTAGCTAACATTATAATAGAACATTTGAATATAATAAAAATTATTTGAAAATAATTAGCTTTAATGGAATAAAAGAGAATAAAAGAGAAAAGTTCAGGTTATGTAACTCCTCTCAAATAGGTAAAGTGTGGGTAAAACCCAAAGATTTAATAAATGAGACAAAGAGAAGGTAGTTTTAGGTAATAAGGAAAGACAGAAGAGTCATGGAAAAGGAAGCAAAGCTATTCAACTCCATCACATCCACTCAACCCAAAGTGGATGTGTGAATTCAATATATTTTTTGTATACTGAAGTAGAAAAACTCATTTTTGCATCCCCAAAGAATTCTACATGTGTTACTCCTTTGAGGCAGTGATTGTTAAAGTTGGGCTTTCCTTTTACTCCATTAATAATTATGTAATGGGAATTAGACATGACTAGTCCCAGGATACATGTTATATTGACCCCATTAGATAAATCAATCTTGAACTGCCCAGGAAACTCGCTGCTGGACAGATTTCATAATGTTGGAAAGCACTATGCAGGCTGTTGGAGAAGAAAAGACATCACTGGTCTTATCTCATGCTAAACCCTCATGCTACCTACCAGACAAGATGTGGCCCTTGGTTCAACAGTGGCAGGACAGTTATGGGGCTAAGGAAGTGACTTCTGCTTCCATTTGTGATTTAATCCACCAGAGAGATTTCATGCCTGGTATTGTATGCCTAATTAAAAATTCATCATTGATTCTAGAATAAAATCTGCTATTCTTATTTTGGTAAATGGTTATGAAGTCAAACAGCTTCATAAATATTTATGGTTATACTCAAAGATTTGCGCTGTTCTTTTTGTTTGTTCTTGTTTTCTCGAGGTAGTGTTTCCCTGTGTAGCCCTGGCTGTCCTGGAACTCACTCTGTAGGCCATGCTGGCCTTGAACTCACAGAGATTTTCTCTACTCTGCCTCCCCAGTGCTGGGTGTGCACCACTGCCTAGTTTGACTTGTGTTGTTCTTAATCTTGGATCAGAGAGGCTTCATTAGGAAACAAGCAGTTATTCGGTTATGGTTAATGCAGAAATCCATAACTTGTTAAATGCTGAGAATAAATGTAACTGCTTAACCCTAAAGTGCTCTACCACTGAGCTAAATCCCCAACCCCTGGTGAGCTCTTCAGCACCTCACTGTTGAGTGTCATCCCTATACTCTCCTGCCTAGATGCAGCTCCTGCGCCAGCCCAGTGTGAGATAAGCCAGAAAATGATATCAGACAAGCAACCAATGAAACAAGTCCACACACAAAGTCGCATCTCAAATCACGAACAATATGAAAAGCCCAGAGGTAGAAATATTGCTGAGAACTCAAGCTGAGATGAAGGCAGAATTGAAAAACTCAATTACAAAATGCAGGTAAATGCATCACAAGTAGAATGACTCAAGTAGAAAGAAGTCATAGGGGGAAACCACACAGAAGACCTTGAAAAGACAAAAATCTCTGAATCATGAGCATAAGAGGATAAGAGTCCCAGGTTAAAAGCATAGGTCAGATCTTCAATAGGATTATAGAAGAAAATTCTCCAAATCAAAGACATACTCATACATATATGAGAGAGCACCAACTAGACAGGACCAGATACTAAATTCCCCAAGGCATATCACAGTTAAAACATACATTTATTTTTGTATAAATAATCTAATCTATAAATAGAGGATATGAAAGCTGCAAAATAAAAGCCATAAGTTTCACACACACACACACACACACACACACACACACACACAAACACACACACACAAATTCATCCAAAAAAACAGCTATTTTCTCAATGGGAAAAATTAAAGCCAGAGGAGCCTAGAGTAATGTACTCCAAGTTCTAAAAGGCCAGTGACATCAACTTAGCCAACTTACCCAGAAAAACTCTATCTGTCATAGTTGAACATTAAAGAAAATCTTTCCATGATATATATATGCTTAAAATGTGTCTATCAAACCAGAGAATACTGGAAGCAGCACCTCAGGGCTGAAGAGAGAAATAAGCATAGCCAAGAGACTATAGAAAAAATAAATTTTGTTATAAGTACTGAGGTGAAAAGTATGACTATGAACACAAACAACAAGAAACAAAAATAAAACAACAAAATGACTGTAATCAACACATGTTTCAACAACTCTATAAACATTAATGGCTTCAACTCACCAATCAAAATATACAGGTGACTTAAATGAATTAAGAAACAAAATTCATGGGGTTTTTGTTGTTGTTGTTGTTGTTGTTGTTGTTGTCATTATCTACAAGAAACTCAAGATTTTTGTTGCCTACAAGAAATTGAACCTACTCTCAAGGATAAGTAAAGTGAAAGGGAAAAAAATAATTCCAAAGAAATGGAAACAGGAAGCAAGCTGATGTCACAAATCTTAATGTCTGACAAAATAGAATTCAAAGTAAAATTAATCAAAAAGAGATAAAGTAGAACACATCATTCTAACCAAGAGAACAATCTTCTAAGAAGATAGTACCATCTTAAAGTTATATACACCAAATTCTGGTGTACCCAATTTCATAACAAAAAAAATACATAGTATTATTGGAATTAAATACACAAAGTAAGTCTAGCTCAGTAATAGTGGGTGTTGACAGTTCCTCACTTTCTTCAATAGATGAGTCATCTGGATGAAAAATAAATAGAATTAAACAATGTAATACATCAAATGAATTTAACAGGCATCAACAGAATATTTCACCTAAACATCAAAGAATATAATTCTACTTAATAACCCATGGAAGCTTCTCTAAAATGAGACCACATCCTGGGACACAGAACAACTGACATCAAATCCAGAAATAATGAAATAACCATATATACTATCTAAACAGAATGCAATGAAGCTTAAGATGAACAGTAAATGAATCTAGTAATTATGCAAATTTATGGAGATTAAATGATACATTATGTAATGATGAGTAGGTCAAAAAGAAAACAAGAAATAGATTTAAAATTCCCTGGGATTAGATGAAATGCGCAACTATAAAATGTGGTTCTGATGCTAAGGTCCTGTTCTCCAATTGGTTCTTGACCCATCAATAAAGATGCTATCAGCCAATGAACTGGGCAGAATGGGTAGGTTTAGGTTGCTGGACAAGAAGGAGGTAACTAGCAACTAAAGTTGAGAGAAGATTTAGAGTGCTGAGCTAAGAATACTGGGAAGGGCATGGTAGCTGTGCTAGCTGCAGAAGATTAGGGAGATTAGAAGTGCCCAGCAATTGAACCAAGAAGGCAGGTTGAAAATAAAATGTGTGTGTCTTTCATCCTCAGATCCAAGGGAACCTGGGCAGGGCTGGTAGCGCAGCTCCCCACCTCCTGAAGCTTAAAGTGGGATAGTAGAAAACTGCATGCTACATAAAACACAACACAACTATGGGGCACATTAAAAGTGGTCCTAGGGGCTGGGGATTTAGCTCAGTGGTAGAGCGCTTGCCTAGCAAGCACAAGGCCCTGGGTTCAGTCCCCAGCTCCAAAAAAAAAAATAAAAATAAAAATAAAAATAAAAAAATAAAATAAAAGTGGTCCTAAAAAGGAAACGTATAGTTCCAAGTGCCTGTATTTTTTTTTAATCTAGAAAGTGTACAAATGACTTAATAACAAAATGTCAAGATTTTGGAGAAACCAAACCAGATCAAACCCAAATGCAGTAGATGGCAAGAAATAATGAAACATGGAAGAAATTAATTAATAGCAACAAAAAATTACAAAGAATCAACAAATCTATGAGCTAGATCTGTGAGAAGATAGACAAGACCGACAGACTTAACTAAAACAAAGAACTAACCCAAGTTAACAGAAGCAGAGATGAAAAAGGAAACATTTTAACAGTCATCAAAGAAATTTAGAATAAGGAAATACTTAAAAAAAACTATACTCATTAACTTAGAAAGTCCATAAAGAGATAGAAGAATTCCTAGGTTCATGCAAACCATTGAAGTTAAACCGAAGAAGAAACCAATAATTTAAATAGACACATAACAAATGACAAAACTGAAACAATAATTTAAAAGTCATCCAACTGACCTGGACTCATAGGAGCTCACAGAGACTGAACCACCAACCAAAGAGTATGTATGGGCTGGACGCAGGCCTCCCTACACATTTAGATGTACAGCTTGGTCTTCATGTGGGTCCTCTAACAATTGGAGCAGGGACGGTCTCTGACTCTGTGACCTGCCTTTGGATCCTCTTTCCCATACCTGTCACATCTCAGTAGGAGAGGATGTGCTTAGCCCTGCTGTGGCTTAATGTACCAGGGTGGGGGAATGAAGGAAGGGGGGTATAAGGGTGGGGCTAGGAGAAGAGGAGGGAGGGGGCTTCAATCAGGCTGTAGAGTGAATCAAACTACAAACAAAACAAACAATGAAACAAATCAACAAAAACCTAGGCAAAATGGATTCACGACAGGATTCTACAAGGCTAGTTCTTAAATTATTCAAAAATTAGGAACAGAAGACATATTTCGAAGTTCCTTCTGTGAAGCCAGTATTGGCCTAATGCTAAATTCATGTAAAGACATAAAACAACAGCAACAACAACACTATGAGCCAATATCCCTGACAAACATAGATACAAAAATCCTCAATAAAATACTGGCAAACTGAATGGAGGAATATATTAAACAGATCATCCACTACAATCAAGTTGGCTTTATCTCAGATAGTTGAACATACATAAGTCATTAAATGAAATAAAACATATAAATGGACTTTAAAAAAAACACATGATGCCCAAAAGGCCTTTTGACAAACTGTAACACACCTTCATGATAAAATACTAGGAACAGTTGGTTGCAGGAAACATACCTCAACAAAAGGCTAGATATGACAAACCCAAAGCCAACATTATTCTAAACAAAGAAAAACCTCAAAGCAATCACATTAAAATGAGAAATGAGACAGGGCTGCCCATTATCCCCACTCCTTTTGAATATAGTGCATGAAGCAGTATTAGCTAGAGACATATGACAAGAGAAGGAAATAAAATGCATACAAATAGGAAAAGTAGTTGAATTATCTCTACTTGCAGATGATATGTTATCATACATGATATCTCAAAAATTATACCATAAAACATTTTAGAAATGATCAACACTTTCAGAAAAGTGGCAATTTACAAAAATCAACTTTAAAAAATTTAGTAGTTTTTCTATGCTTTTCTCCATTGCTTACTCACTCTACAGCCTGATTGAAGCCCCCTCCCTCCTCTTCTCTTAGCCCCACCCTTATACCCCCCTTCCTTCATTCCCCCACCCTGGTACATTAAGCCACAGCAGGGCTAAGCACATCCTCTCCTACTGAGGTGTGACGGGTATGGGAAAGAGGATCCAAAGGCAGGTCACAGAGTCAGAGACAGCCCTGGCTCCAATTGTTAGGGGACCCCCATTAGGATCAAACTGTACATCTGCTACAAATGTGCAGGAGGCCTAGGTCCAGCCCATACATGTTCTTTGGTTGGCCGTTTAGTCTATGTGGGCCCCTATGAGTCAGGTCAGTTGACTGTGTAGGTCTTTCTTATGGTGTCCATGACCCTTTTGGTTCCCTCAATTCTCCCCACTACTCTTCTACAAGACTCTCTGAACTCCACCTAATGTTTACCTGTGGGTTTCTGCATCTGTTTCCATCTGCTGTTGGATGAAGCCTCTCAGAAGACAGGATCCTGTCTGCAAAGGATAGCAGAATATCTTTAAGAGCATCAGGGGTTGGCTCTCTCCCGTGGGATGGGTCTCTAGTTGGGCCAGTCATTAGTTGGCCATCCCCTCAGTCTCTGCTCCATCCATGCACATCTTATAGGCAGGGCTCATTTTGGGTTGAAGGTTTTTGGGGTAGATTGATGTCTCTCTCCCTCCACTGAAAGTCCCACCTATCCAGTAACCTCATATACCAATAACAAATATGATCAGAAAGAGAGCAAAGAATCATTCCCACTGAAAATCGACTAAAAAAAAGAGTCCTAGCCAAGTGGGTGGACCACTGTTACATTTAAAGCTTTAACTATTCAAAGAGATTGAAAAAGACGCTAGAGTATGAAAAGACTTCCCATGCTCATGAACTGGTAAAAGTAATGCTGTAAGAATGACTGTCCTACCATATGTAACAATTTACATATTCATGCAACCCCAATCAAAATCCCCACAGTATTCTTCATGGAAACAGAAAAAATCATAAATTGATACAAAACTGCAAAAGACCCTCAGCAGCCAAGTCAATCCTCAGGGGAAAAAAAAGACAGTGCTGGAAGAATTACCATGCTAGATTTCAAAGATAGGTTACAGAGTTGTTCTAATAAAAACAGCCTTCTACTGGCACAAAATATAAATATAGATCAGTGGAATAGAATAAAAGTCTTAAACATAAACATATGTAAATACAACCCATAAAATGCCAATAAAATATACACAATGAAGGAAAGACATCATCTTCAACAAATAGTGCTAGGGACACTGGATATCCCTATGTAGAAGAATTAAAATAGAACAATATTTTTTTAGCCTGCACAAAAAATAAACTCCAAATGGATCAAAGACTCCAATGTGAAGCCAAAAACACTGAAACTTATAGAAATAGAAAATATGGAACACATACACAATGGAATTCTATTCATTGTAAAGAAAAATGAAATCATAAAATTCATAGATAAGTGGATGACACTAGAAAATACTAAGTTGAGTGTGATAATGCAGAAAAAGAAAGACAAACAATGCATGTTGACTGTTATTTATACATCATAGCTCAATTTCTATTGTATGATTATGATTATGATTATTGTTTACACCCTAATCACAATTTGTCTTCCAGCTTCTCCTTTCAGTTCCTCCCCCAGCATCCCCTCTGTCCCCCATCCATTCTTCCATTCTGTTCAGAAAAGGACAGGCCTTCTATGGATATAAACCAAACATGGCAAGTTGTAATAAGACTAGGAACCTCCACTTATAGTAAGGCTGGACTAGGCAACCCAGTAGGAGGAATAGGATCCGAAAAGCTGGCAAAAAGAGTCACAGATAGCTCCTGTCCCACAAGAAGACCAAGCTACACAACTGTAGCCTGTATACTGGCTATTTTCTAGTGCCATCCACTTACCTATGAATTTTATGATTTCATTTTTCTTTACAGATGAATAAAATTCCATTGTGTATGTGTTCCATATTTTCTACTTCTTTAAGTTTCGGTGTTTCTGACTTCACATTAGAGTCTTTGGTCCATTTGGAGCTTATTTTTTGTGCAGGCTAAAAAAATACTAGGCTGAGTGTGATCATACGGAAAAAGAAAGACAAACACTGCATGTTGACTGTTATTTATAGATCATAGCTCAACATCTATTGTATTATTATTATTATTATTATTATTATTATTATTATTATTATTATTTACATCCTAACCACAATTTGTCTTCCATCTCCTCTCAGTCCTTTGCAGGCTTCCTGGTTGTCAGTTTAATCTCTGTGAGACCCCATGAGCCCAGGTTAGTTGATTCTATGGGTTTGTGATGTCCTTGACCCCTCTGGCTCCTACAATCCTTTCTCCCCTAATTCTGCAAGATTCCCCAAGCTCCACCTAATGTTTGGCCTGTGGGTCTCTGCATCTGTCTCCATCAGTTGCTGGCTGAAGCCTCTTGGATGACAACTGGGCTAGGCACTGATCTGTGAGCATCTAGCTCTGCACCTTTAGACGTGAGTATTTTATATGGACAAAGTGCAGAAGCCAGGAAAGTGAAAAGGGACCACGTGGAGGGGTGCTCGAGAGACAGGGTGTGTGCATTTATACACAGTTTGCATGAAGTATGACAGTTGGAGTGATAAGGCTTCTCCCCAAACCATAGACCATCTAATAAAAACCCCACCTCTAGGCATGGAAAATCTCTCTTCAAGTTGTTAGGGGGAGTACATGAGGTTCCCAAACAATTGCCCTTGGGTACCTCCCTGAACCTGAAAGCAATAACCCATTTCTCAAGACACGATCCACTTCAAACACACAACTTGGAGGACTTGGGTTGGAGCTGACTTGGACGCTTCCTTCCTGAGTACTAACTCTCACAGAATGCAAAGGGGCTATGGAAGTGGCCAATGCCAATGAAGGAAAGCAATCAACAGTCTTACAAAGTCAGAAAGCCTAGGAACAAGAACAATGACCAGGGGGAAAGATGTCCCCAAATATGCAATAGGGAAACATATATTTTGAAAGATAACCAACAATTTTTTAATTGGACTAAATGCCTGCTTGAGGAGGTAACTCAGGCCTGCTACTGTAAACCTGTACCTGGTGAGGTCATGGAGCCTAGAGGAAAACCTACTATGACCATTTTTCTAAGCCAGTGTAATTCCCTTTCATAATTCAAATAAAAGAAGTTTAATGTAGCCTTCTATATCACACACCAACTGAATTAGACCCAGTCCAATTCGCTACCTTCAAAATGCTCAAGGTTTCCAGAGAGAAACCAAACCACTTCAGCAAACAGCACTACTCTATAGTGAAGCGCTACACCAAAACTATGCCCACACTCTCTAGGAGCATGAGGAAGAAGGACTAAATCTGCTTCAAAGTAAGGAAAACACCAGAGAACTGTTTAACCAACTGACAAGCACTCCTGTTCTAAGGATAACTGCTAAGACTGTATAATTTAACTGCATTCTAAATACTTATCCTTATGCCCACATGTAAGTGTAGCTTTCATCCCTCATCAAAGAAGCTTTATTTTAACAGCAGATGAAGTTACTAAAGAAATCTATAGCTAGTCAAAATGCAGAAAAAAATAACCTCAGGTACTTTAACCTCAATTGATAATCTTTAATATAACCTCTAATTTGGGCTCAGGCAACATCTCAAAAGAAGGAATGGAAATGTTTTAAATGTCAGAGAACAGATAACAAAACGACAGTTCTTCTTTTGTAATATAATTTGCTAGCCTGTGTCTTTTGATAGGGAGAATTGGGAACCCTAATAGTCAGGTTATTAGGCCTACACCTGCAGCTGAGCCCATCCCACAGCCCTCTGTACCCAGATCCCACTGGAAGAGAGCTGGACTCTCAAAAGTGTGGACAATCCTGCCACTTCTGCTCACATTCCTGTCCCAAGAAGAACCTGCCTAGTGCCTTCTGGATACAGGAACCTAGGAGCAGTCAGCGGAAGGAACCTTCTGGTTTCTTCCTGCGCCCTGAATTGAACTGATCCCACAGCACTCTGTACCCAAATCCCGTGGGGGAGAGAATTGAACTCTCAGAAGTGTGAACAATCCTGAGAGCTCGGGTGAGACCACCACTTCTGCTCACATTCCTAGCCCAAGAGGAACCTGCCTGGAGCCCTCTGGACACGGGCAGACAGGGACAGGACCCTTTCGATCTCTGCCTGCACCTGAGGCTGAAAGCCTGTAAGGAACTATGACAAACCTGAAAGCAGAGGTAAGACCAACACTTCTGTTCTGAGGGATCCGCCTGGAGCCCTCAGGACACAGGAACCCAAGAGGAGTCTAGGACAGGACCATTCCAGTTTCTGCAATGCACATGGAGCTGACCTAGTCCCACAGCTCTCTATACCCAAATCCCATGGGGGTGAGAGCTGGACTCTAAGAAGTTCAGACAATTCTGAGAGCTCAGGGGAGAACAACACTTCTGCTCACATTCCTGGCCCAAGAGGAACACGCCTAGAGCCTTCTACACAGAAACCTAGGGGCAGACTGGGAGAGTATCCTTCCGGTTTCCTCCGGTGCCTGGAGCTAACCCTGTGACACAGTTCTCTGTACCCAGATCCTGCTGGGAGAAGGCCGGTCTCCAGGAGTGCTGACACACAAGCTTACAGGAGGGTCAAGTCACTGTCAGAAGCAGCAAGACAAGCTAACACCAGAGATAACCAGATGGCAAGAGGCATGCTCAGGAGACTAAGCAACAGAAACCAAGACTAATTGGCATTATCAGACTCCAGTTCTCCCACCAAAGCAAATACTGGATATCCCAATACACCAAAAAACCAAGATTTGGATTTAAAATCACATCTCATGATGATAATAGATGAATTTAAGAATGACATAAATAACTCCCTTAGAGAAATATAGGACAACATGGGTAAAACAAGTAGAATCCCTTAAGGAGGAAACACATAAATCCCTTAAAGGATTATAGGAAAACACAGCCAAACAGGTGAGGGAATTGAATAAAACCATACAGGATTTAAAAACGGAAATAGAGACAATAAAGAAAGCACAAAGGGAAACAACCCTGAAGATAGAGAACCTAGGAAAGAGATCAGGAGTCATAGACATCAGCATTACCAACAGAATAGAAGAGATAGAAGAGAGAATCACAGGGGGAGAGGATACCATAGAAAACAGTGACACAAACTTCAAAGAAAATGTAAAATGCAAAAAGCTCCTAACCCAAAACATACAGGAAATCCAGGACTCAATGAGAAGATCAAACCCAAGGATAATAGGTATAGAAGAGAGTGAAGACTCCCAAATGAAAGGGCCAGTAAATATCTTCAAAATATTCTCTAAAATTGACCATAGAATTGGTCACAAAACAGGCCTCAACAGATACAAGAAGATAGAAATAATCCCATGCATCCTATCAGATCACTACAAAATAAGGTTGGTCTTTAATAACAACAGTAATGACAGAAAGGCCACATATACATGGAAATTGAACAACACTCTACTCAGTGATAACTTGGCCAAGGAAGAAATAAGAAAGAAATTAAAGTCTTTTTGGAATTTAATGAAAATGAAGGCACAACATACCCAAACTTATGGAACACAATGAAAGCTGTGCTAAGAGGAAAACTCATAGCTCTGAGTGCCTCCAAAAAGAAACAGAAGACAGCATACATTAGCAGCTTGACAATTTTCTGAGGAACCTCCAGAGAGATTTCTAGAGTGGTTGAACCAGCTTGCAATCCCTAAAAGCTCTAAGATATAATATCAAGAATCCACAAATTGGACTTCATAAAATTGCATATATTCTTTAAGGCAAAGGATACTGTCATTAGGACAAAACAGCAACCAATAGATTGGGAAAAGATCTTTACAAATCCTACATCTGATAGAGGGCTAATATCCAAAATATACAAAGAACTCAAGAAGTTAGACCGCAGGGAGACAAATAACCCTATTAAAAAATGGGGTTCAGAGCTAAACAAAGAATTCTCAGCTGAGGAATGCCGAATGGCTGAGAAACACCTAAAGAAATGTTCAACATCTTTAGTCATAAGGGAAATGCAAATCAAAACAACCCTGAGATTTCACCTCACACCAGTGAGAATGGCTAAGATCAAAAACTCAGATGACAGCAAATGCTGGCAAGAATGTGGAGAAAGAGGAACACTCCTCCATTGTTGGTGGGATTACAGACTGGTACAACCATTCTGGAAATCAGTCTGGAGGTTCCTCAGAAAATTGGACATTGAACTACCTGAGGACCCAGCTATACCTCTCTTGGGCATATACCCAAAAGATGCCCCAACATATAACAAAGACACATGCTCCACTATGCTCATAGCAGCCTTATTTATAATAGGCAGAAGCTGGAAAGAACCCAGATGCCCTTCAACAGAGGAATGGATACAGAAAATGTGGTACATTTCACAATGGAATATTACTCAGCTATCACAAACAATGACTTTATGAAATTCATAGGCAAATGGATGGAACTGGAAAATATCATCCTGAGTGAGGTAACCCTATCACAGAAAAATACACATGGTATGCACTCATTGATAAGTGGCTATTAGCCCAAATGTTCAAATTACCCTAGATGCACAGAACACATGAAACTCAAGAAGGATGACCAAACTGCAGATGTTTCACTCCTTCTTTAAAAGGGGAACAAGAAAACCCTTGGGAGGGGATAGGGAGACTAAGTTTAGAACAGAGGCAGAAGGAACAGACATTCAGAGCCTGCCCCACGTGTAGCCCATACATATACAGTCATCCAATTAGACAAGATGGATGAAGCAAAGAAGTGCAGACTGACAGGAGCCGGATGTAGATCGCTCCTGAGAGACACAGCCAGAATACAGCAAACACAGAGGCGAATGCCAGCAGCAAACCACTGAACTGAGAACGGGACCCCCGTTGAAGGAATCAGAGAAAGAACTGGAAGAGCTTGAAGGGGCTCGAGACCCCATATGTACAACAATGCCAAGCAACCAGAGCTTCCAGGGACTAAGCCACTACCTAAAGACTATGCATGGACTGACCCTGGACTCTGACCTCATAGGTAGCAATGAATAGCCTAGTAAGAGCACCAGTGGAAGGGGAAGCTGGGTCCTGCTAAGACTGAACCCCCAGTGAACTAGACTGGTGGGGGGAGGGCGGCAATGGGGGGAGGGTTGGGAGGGGAATACCCATAGAGAAGGGGGTAAGGGTTAGGGGGATGTTGGCCTGGTAACTGGGAAAGGGAATAACAATTGTAATGTAAATAAGAGATACCCAAGTTAATAAAGATGAAAAAAATCAATTAAAAAAAAGACTGGGGCAAGAAAAAGCCAGGGGAGCAACTGAGAGAGCATGTGTGAGCATGTGAAAAGCAACTGGAGAGTGAGTGGAGAGAGAATGAGGTGTGCATGAGGTGTGTGTGTGTGTGTGTGTGTGTGTGTGTGTGAGAGAGAGAGAGAGAGAGAGAGAGAGAGACAGAGACAGAGACAGAGACAGAGACAGAGCGAGCGCATGTGAAGAGTGAAGAGAGAATGTGAGGTGTGTGTGGAGAAGTGTATGAGTGAAAGTGCATGTGGTGTGTGTGAGATGTGTGTGAGGTGTGTGTGAAGAGTGTGTGTGAGAGTGAAAGGGGAATGAATAGAGGTGTGTGTGAGTGTGTGAGTTTGAGAAAAGAAGAGCACAATGGAGAAAAGCAGAGTGGGCAAGAGAATGCAGTGTGTGCAGCCTCAAGCTTGGAGCGAGTGAGCGAGAGAGGCAGAGAGAAGAGTGAGAGAGAGAGAAACTTTAAGCCTTGAAAAAGTGCCTGTCACTTTGTATCTGAAAAGTAGTCTGTGTATATTTATTATGCACCTTTCAGAGATATCTCTGCTTCCAGTTGAGAACTCTGATCCCGTGTGAAGGCTGAACCCCAACACATAGAGCACAGGGGTAGGTATGAAGTAAGAGACTAGAGGGAACCGATTGATCTCTTTAGGAAAGAGAAACAGAGTAGATACATATGGATGGAAGTGAGGACTGGAATGAGAGTCTCAAGTGGGGATAGGGAGGGTAGAGGGGCTGTGGAAGGGAATACAGGAAGAGAAATAATTAAGAGTGGTAGTAATGAAATATAATGCAGTGAATTCTCTCTCTGTCTCTCTGTCTCTGTCTCTCTCTCTCTCTCTCTCTGTGTGTGTGTGTGTGTGTGTGTGTGTGTGTGTGTGTGTGTGTGTGTGTGTGTGAAGGTGAGCTAAATGAAATTGCCAAATAACGGGGGAGACAGAGACCAATTGGCCATCTCTTGTCACCAAATGAATCATCCAGTACTGGGATTGGGTTACACTGAACTGAATTGTCGGTCAAAAGGGTTCTATGGGATTGCCAAACAACCCAGGCTGTTGCTAAGACTATAGGTTGCTCTCCATAAACTAAAAACAAGACCCCATTGCTGAAGATAACACCCGCATAACTCTTTGAACATGGAGATGCCTAGCTGGTGCCTACATAAAGCCTTCAACACCATCTCCCAGTGTTTTGGTACAGGAAAATACTCTGCAAATTATCAAAAGAAGAAATGTAAACATCAAGTCACCCATAAATTTTTTGATCATAATGTTGTCCTGTCTTTGAGATATGTTAGGGCAATGGTGGCATAAGTTTTGTGGGAAGAACCTACCACCAATATCTGATTTGACTTATAGTCTACTCCACAAAATGGAACCCACAGACGACACTACTTGTATGACCAAGAACCAGAGACTAGATATCCCAGGGACATGGGACAAACTAAATGAAACTAGTCTAAAACAAGAAAAAATATAGTGATTAAATGACTCTTCATTATATTCTGCTATACATGTATATCAGTCATTATCAGAAAAACTTCCTCCTGCAGCAGATAGGAACAAATATAAAGACCCACAGTCAGACATGCAGAGTGAGAAATCTAGGAACACTATCTTATCAATATCGATATCTACTGATGTCTTCATCAAATTCCTCCCCCCAGAGCTCAGAGAACCACACAGAAGAGCAGGCAGGAAGAGTGTAAGACTCAGAAGGGATGGAGGACACTAGGAGAACAAGGTGCTCTAAATCAACTGAGCAAAGTTCATATCAATTCTCTGAGACTGAGGCAGCATGCACAGGGCATGCATGGGTCTGCACAGGTCCTCTGCTTACATATTGTGGCTTCCAGTTCAGTGTTTTATGAGATTCCTGAGTGTGCAAATGAGTGGATCTCTGACTTGTGCCTACTCATGAATTCTTTTCCTTCTGTTGATTTGTTCTATCCAACTTCAATATGATAGTTTTTGTTACCTTATTATATCTTGTTATATATATATTTTTAAAAAGTGAATGAATGAATGAATGAATGAATGAATGAATGAATGAAATTCTAGCCACTGGGGTAAAAGAACGACTGAACCTTATACCTGTTGGGAGAGGGAAAATCAGTTTTCTCTAATGGAATTACACTGGATCTACCACTGCCATGTTCCTGCCTTGATGATAATGGACTGAACCTCTGAAGCTGTAAGCCAGCCCCAACTAAATGTTGTTCTTATAAGACTTGACTTGGTCATGGTGTCTGTTCTCAGCAGTAAAACCTTAAGACAGACTGTAGAAAAGATTAAAGGTAATAATAATTTAAAAATATTTAAGATGATAATAAAAACAAAAAATCTGAATAAATCTTCATGTTAGCAACACTTCCTATTTAAAGCAATGAAATATTTAGGTTTTGCAGTTATGCTGGTTTGGCTCATACCTCCACTAACCAAGCTCCTTCTCTATGCCACTTGTTTCTCCACACTAGCTCTTTACTATTCTTTACAAAAAGATTCCAAATGCTAAAAGAAGGGGCTTGTGCCAACTATAACCAGTGGTTAAGGGACTGCCTATCACACATAAGACCATGAACTTGATTTAGCCACACTGCAAAGAAGAGAACAGAACAGAAAGGACAGAAGAAGGAAAGTGTAGCTGTCTGTATTATTGATGCTACTTATGTCCTCCCACCAAAATTGTAAAGAGTGTCTGCATGTAGCTTCTGCCTTGGTTCTGATTGGTAAATAAAGATGCCAAGAACCAATAGCTGGGTTGGGCAGACAGAGACGGGACTTTAGGATTCCCAGGTTTGAGACTGGAGAGAGGAAGGAAAGGACTGCCATGCTGGGAGAGATTGAAGGAAAGGGGAGACACCATATCTAAGAGTGCCTGGCAGAAATGCATGGCCCTCATGTGAAGGAGCTGGCCCAGTTGGGCGGCCCTCTGGATTCAGAGTAGCTGAGACAGAACATAGTAACTAAGAACTCAGGATTAACCACCTGGCGCTTAGGCAGTGGATCAGCTATTAAGCAGATTAGGGCATACCAAAATATAGAGACTGTGTATGTGTCTTTTATTCATGAACATAAAGCATTGAGGCTCGTAGCAAACCCAATGATGGGATTATTAATTATTCATAAATTATTTAATTCAACAGGAAAGGGAAGGGAAGGAAGAAATTGCTAAAATAAGGTCAAACAAAATATTTTACAGGTATGTAAGATGTTGTAATTACTTCCCACTAAGGTACAAGGGATGAAGATGAACGTACAAAAACCTTCAAAGTGGCCATGCTATTTGATCTAAGCCTAGATGAGGGCCAGGGAACCATAAGAATAGAGAAGACTGTAGCAACAACTTGAGGAAGGCACGGAATACTAAAGTGCATAGTATAGCTGGAGAGCAGCAGATACCTTATAGGTTGAATGCATGAAGAGTGAAGCAGAGAGTGGAGTAAGGTGATGGACTGACAGATGAATACGTCCTTAAGCGTTTTACCTCTTAGTCCTGCCCTTTACTTGGGAGACAGTGTTAAAATTTGGAAATAGAAAGGCTGAGCTCTAAGAATGGCCATCAAACCCTGAAAACCTTGATAGAAAAATCTGCTGATATTTTAGAGATGAGATCTCACAGATTATTCTTTTGACATTGATGCAGGGCCAAGGACTGGTGGATAAGAACATTTCACCTGTGCTACAAGATGACACACTTCTTTCATTCATAAGGGACAAATATCCTTTGGTGATAACATTTTAGGTCAGGTTAATATCGAAGTGGGTCCTGATATTACATAGAATAGCCTAGAATATTATCTAAAAAGGGGAAAAGAAGGCTCTCTGATGACAAAATTTCTTTTCTAATCGTAGCTTAACAACAACCACAAAAATCTTTGAGTGATTATCCTCTGCAAATACCTAAGTAGTGATCAAGTCATGATTATTACTTTTTCTTATTAACACATGCGCATGTGCATACACATATCTGTTATGTGGTTGCAACTGAAATTTCCATAGGAAATGGGTTAAATGTTTGCTCAGTGGTAGCTTTGGAACCTAGACACAACCCGCCAGGCTAAAAATTTAAGTGCCACAAATATTAATACTGACAAGATTTCCACGAATAGGTGCTGATTAAAAAAAAACAGACTGTTAATTTTACAACTTACCTAAATTACAAGTGAATGACACAAAGTCACATCCTGCATTGTTATGCATACTACACAAGTAGGTTTCTCTTCCAGTGTAATTTAATCTAAGATGTATAGGATCAGAGGCTGGCTTTACATATATTAATCTGGAGGTGTCTTCTAAAATGGTAGACTGACACGATTGATCTTAGATCAGTTCCTCAAAACAAATCACTTCAAGTTGGAATCAGACCCCACCCAGACACCACGATGATCACCATCAGTAGATAAGATGCCATTTGCAATTCTCACAGTCCTCTATACTTCTGACTGTCAAGTTATAAATGTAGGGGATCCAAAATTGGGTCTCATAATTTACTTGAATAATTCCCATAGGACAAGATTTGGAAGGATCTTAACCACAGCCTTTATGCCTACTCCATATGGAGTCAGTGTATCTCTCCCTTTCCTACATAACAGTATGACTATAAACCAGGGACCTCCACTTGGCCTTGAAAATAAGAATTTTTAAATTATTTTTAGTGTGCATATGTTAGGGTTGTGATACACATGTATACATTTTCAAGTTTGCTTGGCAAGAGGCCAACATGGGAAGTAATCTTCTATTGCTCTCCAACTTCTTTTTGAAGGCAAGGAATTTCACTAAACCTCCAACTCACCAATAGGATAAACTGTTTGGCTGGAAAGTCTTGGGGTTCCCCATGTCTCATGCTCCTGGTTTTGGCCTCTCAGCCCTGGGTTTGCAAGTGTGTGCCATCAGGTCATGCTTTTTATGTAAGTGCTAGGAATCCCAACTCAGATTCTGATATTTGTGTAGCAAATACAACAAGTAATCTCCCTAATGCTCTTAAGTTCATACATTGGAAGGGAATCATTATATAAGAATTATTGGCCGTCACTGCAATTGAACTCAAGACTGAGTTCCACTTTCTCTCTTGGATATTGAGTTAACACAAAACATCAAACTTCTAATCACAGAATCTTTCCTTCTGGTTGACTGTCCTCATGCTACAGCACCACAGAGACACCTTAATACTCTGTTAAGTCATGCGAATTTAAGGCTTAAGCTTTATATCAAGAACCAGGGGTCGAGATCAGATGTAGTCTTTATTATGCCACCATGCGTGAAGTCTTTTATTAAAAAAAGAACACACTGACATAGACAAGAGAAAGCAAGTCTTAAAAGGAAAGCCTCAATACTAAACCAATACTAATATTACAAGAGTTCTGCTAAACAGAAGGTAGAGAAGAACAAACTTTTGAAGAGATTGAAATATTATTTCTGATTTTGTTATGACACTTTGTGTGTGTATGTATATATATATATTGAATAATCAGTGTGCTCCATAATATGGCCAACTACTATGTGTCAAAAATAAAAAAGAATTACAGAGGAGGATCTTCATTCTCAGTCTTAGAGTTTCCTCAGTAACAGATACAATAAAAGTATGATTTGGCCTTAGTTCCTTGCTCCGTAACACGAGATTCGAAGAGTCAAAGTGTCTTGGAATCTCTCCAGTATTCAAGCCTGCATGCTAATGAGATTATGGTGACTAGGCTTCCTAGGTAGCATTAAGATAGAGTTGGTCACCAGAAACAAACAAACAAAAACAGCAAATAAGGCATGCTTAGAGAGCTGGAACACTGAACCACATCCCCAATTTCCAGGGACTGTGATTAGGAACTGGAGATTTGAGTTGATCACCAGTGGCCCATTATTTAATCAAGTCTACGTAACTGAGCTGCTATAACAATGTTAATTAATAGCAAGTGTAAAGTATCCGAACTGACAACTAGTGAGAGCATCCATGTACTAATGGTAGGCCGCTGCAATTCCTTGGGAAGAGCACCTCCCATATATTGTATCCTTAGATACCTCTTCCACTTTGTCACTCACAGACCTAAAACCCTTTTATTATAAACTCGTAACAGTGAAGGACTTCCGTAGTTTCGTCACAAATTTCTGAACATTGAAAACAGTTGTGGAAACTTGTGATTAGTAGCTAAGTCACAGTGAAGCGTTAGTAACCCAAACATTCACTACTGTGACAGTTATCTGACAATGGAGTCAGTCTTGTGATACTGAGCCCTTAAACTGTTGAGCCTTTACTAGCTTTGGATAGTGTTATATTGAAATTAAACTCTAGGCCAGCTAAATGGTGTTTTCAGAACTGAAAAAAAAAAACCACTTGGTTTTTAAAAAAAGCATGCGCGCGCGCACACACACACACACACACACACGTATTGTCATATGAATTGTTTTCATTTACCTGGTACTCAGAGAATATGGGGGACTACTCAGAAAAGACAAGAATGTACCAATGGCTGTTATCTAGGATGGAAATAAAGTAAATAATCCTGAGAAATAGACAGTAAACAAAATAAAAGGAAGATATAAAATAGTGTGTAGAATAAAACCTATGAGGTTCTTTATGAAATGATTTCTATAGGACAGCAGAGCAGGGGCGTCTCGCAAGGGTCAGCAGCTGCCTGGGAATGAGAGCCAGAATCTCTTTGGAGGTTAAGAAGATTAGAGAATCCCAAGGAGAAATTCTATGTAAAAAGCAAAAAAGCACACAAATTTTCTCCCTTCCAGTCTATGTCTCGTATTGTTGTCCCTACATTTGGCTGGGTGACATTAAATTCTACCCATGGCCAGATGGAACCCTGGAGGAAAAAGGCAGGCATCAAGTTCATTCTTTTCTTCTCCACAATGTTGAGCTGGTCTGGGACATTTCCAGTGGCTGGCTGTCAGGCTGCTGCCATTAAGGAAACCAAACAGAAAGTAGAGAACAAGAGAAGAGGCCATATCGTGGGAAGCAGAGTTGCAGTAACCACTGTTTCCCCTCTGGGTTCCTAAAGCCAATTCTACCTGTAAGATCATTTCTTCACCCCAACACCCCCCACACACATATAGACAAGGGCCAGGGTTGGGGGAGAGAGAGACAGAGACAGACAGAGACAGGCACAGCATGGGGTGGGAGTCTAGAGATAGAATGAGAGGGTATTCAGAAGATAGGAAGGAGTGGGAGAGTCAGAGGCATTTCAAGCACTATCACCTAGTGTCAACCACCACCATCCATCCATCCAAAAGATGCCATTTCTCAGTTCCTACATACTTCAATAGCAACTGCGCTTTATCCACAGGAACCTATCCTATAGGACGACTAGTACCGGTTTCTTGAGCTCGTGACGTGGCAAACACACCTTTACCTGGCTGAGGGATTATTTCTTTCACCAATCAATGCTGTCCTTCTGAAAACACTTTTTAAAAATTCTTCTCAAGCTAACACAGCATTGACACTACTAACTTAGTTCCCTTAAGCTCTTGCCTTCTATTATACCTACCCCACTTGTCAGGTCCTTCCTCTCCTTTTCCATGACACTAAACATACCTCTCTGCCTGTCCAAGCACAAGCCTCATCATACCACTCCCCATCAGACCAGCATGACCACCAGAGCATCTGTAGCAGCTCTGAAGCATTCGGGACAGACTATTCTGCCTCTGGAGCTGACCTCTGTACCAGAAGAACCCGAACCACCTTGCCCTGAAGACAGAGCTGGAAGGCTAGCTGGATTAGTAGTCAAAGCTTCTAGCCTGAAGCCTGGGGCATGTCCTGTAAGAGTGTTTGGCCTATTTCAAAAAAGGAAAGGAACGAAGGAAGCTTCCTTCCTTGCAGGAAGAAAGAAAAGGTTTCCTGAGGAGTTGGGTCTAAATTGACTTTTTAGCACTAGTTTGTATAATGTTTGAACATATGAAAGCACACACAGAAAATCTTGAACTGTATCAACAAAACAAACACTTAAATTCTAGTTCCTACCATGAGAACTTTCCCTATGTCAGGTTTGTGGTTTATAAAGGAAGTGGAAAATTGCCACTTTGCCCTATTTCTATAATTCCTCTACTAAAATAAGGTGGCAAAGTGTGCTGCCCAGTAAATTCTACAATGTTTGGGCAAAATCAACACAGGCTACTAGATCCTACTTTAGTCTACCATGAGATTCCATGCTCTATTTATTGAGCTACTTTTCAAGCTTGCTTAGGCTATTAACTTGTAGATACTTTGCTCACTAGATATTGAAGATTTGTTCAATAGTGTGGATAACATTAAGTGTTTCAAGGTGCTGCACATACAATGGTAACCTATTTTTATATAATTCTGTAATATTATTCTATCATTTAATTCATTCTATGTATGAAGGTTGGTATATCTTATTTATATCTTTATCCTGTATGTATGGGATGCACACATATACCTTTTGACTGCTTCTGGATCTTAGCAAGTGTGTACTGTGTTAGTGAAATTTTTTCACCATGCTCATATTTATTTAATGAGTCACAATTTTATCTGTTTGAAGATATATAACATTCTCAAATCAAGGGAATAAGATTTCTCCTGTCTAAAAATAATAAAGAAGTGTATATTTCCCACAACATATTATCTATCCCCAAACCAACTTCATTCCCAACTTGTGAAACACTCCCATGTGAAGGTCTGCTGCAGTTTGAGGCTTTTGTTGTGGCAAAATACACGGAACATGAAACTTACCATTGTAATCAATTTAAACTGTACAATTCAGTGACATAAGTAAATTCTCAAGGTTGTTGCAGCCATCACCACTGTCTAGCTGCAGAACTTTGTTGTCACCTAAAAAGGAAATGTTACGATTGAGTGTAATAATTACATGAGAATTTCATTTTTGTACCATCAACAGCCTAATACAAAGTTAGCAATCTTGATTTGGAAGCCTCATTTATTTATAACTATTCTAAATCACTTTACCTCTACACTTTTTAACGCTTTAGGTTATTCATTTATACAAACACCCCCCCACACACATGCCCACCTACAACTATAGAGTCCCTGGATGGAAACATATTACCTTTCATATGCTTTGCTAAACATCTGTCTCTAACAATTTAACACTGAATATTTTAATCCAGATAAGGGCTGTATTGAGCTGCGTCAGCCACAATGAGTTGCACACATTTTATTTATACACACATTTTAAAGTTAAGACCTAATTTTTTTAAAAATATGATGCCAGATTCATATATATATACATATATATGTGTGTGTGTATGTATATGTATATACATGTTTATATATATGCATACTATTGTTTCATGTCAATCAATCCATACATAGTTATACATGTTTGTATGATGTTTCTTAACACTTTCCTTAGATTATCATCATACAGGAAATATTTCTTCTGAGCCCATTTAATTAGGCACAGTGGCTCTCACCCTTCCTAATCTTTCATCCCATTAACACAGTTTCTCATGTTGTAGTGACACTCATCCACAAAATTAACTTTTTTTTGCCACTCCATAAATGTTATTTTGCTACTATTATGAATTGCAATGTAAATATTTTTTTGGATATAGAAGTTTGCCAATGAGGCTGTGACACACAGGTTGAGAACTACAGAATTAGTCTTTTCCATTCGCCCTTTAGGTAGTATTGAAGCAAAAGATGTACCTGAATTGCTAACTGGAGTTCAGATTACCCAGTTCCTCAAAACTCACCTTGTCCCAGTTTTGCAGCTCTATCATTTTCTAAGGTTCTCACTTTGCCCATGTCATTCATGCTACTGGAACATATTTTCCTATCACACACCTTTCTTCACATCCCATGGTTCATTTCCAGGGATGCTTACAGTTCCGTGACTACTTTATCTAGGTCCAACTTCTTTGAAATATTTCTTGAGTACCAAAGCCCACAATAATCGCCCTTCCTAGGAAGCATGTGTCCATTCTAATACTAATCGTCTATTTTTGAATGTGCACAGCATACCTGTACCTGAGTTTTAAAGTGAAGAAGGGTCATTTATGCCAATTTTAACATCGAACTTTATTGAAAACACAGACTCAAGCAGAGAACCACATGTTTAAGTGACAAATAGCAGGATAGCTTACTCATGTGACTTGGTTCACTGGGAGCTCAACACTAAAAAATATCACAATCTGGACGGTAAGACAAATATCAACAAATGTGTTTTCAGTTCTGATATTCATTTTTGGCATCCACAAATGATCCAGCTCACAACAAGAGTTTGACAAGTTAACATTAGCATTAAAAATATAAGTTACAACACAGAAACAAGACTGTGAACACCAAAGCACTATTTAGGGCTCTTTGGGAACATAAGGCTGATGAGTGGCAGGTGGTTAATCACACTAACTTTACTGTCCCTCCTCGGGCTCATTTTGATTGTCTATTTGGATCTGCAGCTGCTTTGCTAGCTCTTCAAATTCATGGAATGCAGAAACAAGTGGCTCAAGACTGAAATCATCATCGATTAAAGACATCGCTCCACTTTTTACAATGTTACTGATGTTCTGAAACATTTTGATAACAATCTGAATGTTATCATTTGTCTCCTCTATATTAAAGAGACCCACGAATATTGACAGAGCTTTGGCACTGAATAGCTTTTTGGCCACCATGGGATTGTCAGACAAGTTCAACAGCATTTTCAGAACATGAAACTTGGTTCTTGCATCGCCTGTGGTTAATAAGGCGAGAAACCCGGAGATGTAATTGGCAATCAGTGTGTGATAGTCAGTAGTTATAGTGAGATGTCTGAGCATCCTCATGCCAGTGAGCTGCTCAGGGGAATTCACACTATGAGAAAGTGTTTCCTCACACACCTGACAAATAAATGTCTCGATCATGTTTAGGTCTGGGTAAGGTGGAGCCATTTCAATCATGTTTTCCAAAAAGGCAGTCCTCGCTCGGGAGGAAGGATAATTCATCAGGGCTTCAATAAGTGAGACAACACCCGAGTTTCGAATGAAATCTCGGGTGAACTGAGAAGCACCTCTCATGCCCATTGCAATTTTAGATATCTCATGGATAAATGGATCACGAATTCTGTCCATCAGTAAAAGAAGTTCCTCAAACTCCGCAGACCCAATTCTAAGCTCACACTGGATGCAGTTGCAAGACCAGTTCTCAGGCTGTGCACTCTCCCTGGCCTTAAGATGCTCCCGAATTTCCCGGACTGACCGGTAAGAAGGATCATACTGAAATGGGAAGTCGGGTTCAGGAGGATCACGCTGAACCACAGATTCCTGCTCCTCCCCCTCTGCGCCAAGCTCTGCACTCTTGGCTTTTTCCTCAGTATTTCCAGAAGCCCCTTCAGGAATTATAAAGGGTCTTGGGAAAGGAAAGCCAACGCCATGGCAAGGAGGTGTAAATTCAATGGTGACCTCATCCCAGGATTTGGGCCTGGACGCTAAATTAAGATCCTCTTCTGGATCTCGGTACCTGCTCTTAGCTGTGTACACAGGAGTGGGATTTGGGTCAAAGCAGGCCTCATCCCTATCCCAAAACCATGACCCAAATATGGCCTCTTCTTCAGACTCAGGCCTGACCTCATCTCTGGCTACAGCCCCCAAATCGGGCTTTTCTTCGGTCCAGAACAGGGATCCACCAATGGCTCCCTCCTCAGCCCCTGGTTCGGATTCACAGATTGCTGAAGCTGCAGCCTCCAAACTAGTCTCTTGTTCTGCCCAGAACCAGGACCCAATAATGACTTCCTCCTCAATCTTGGACTCTTGTTTGACCTTTTCATCATTTTTAACATCTTTTTGGTCACTGTTTTTCAAGGTCTTATTAGGCTCTTCCTTGTCTCGGCCCCTAAATCTGTTAGCCTCTTCCCCAGGCAAAAGCCAGGACTCTTTACAGAACTCCTCTTCATCTTCAAAATAGTTCTCTCTCTTTGTCCTGATCTTTGGTCTAACATTTGCCTCATCCCTGCCTCTGGGCCTAAACATGTCATTAGCATTTTCTCCAGCCCAAAAGCAAAACGGGTTACCTGCCTCATCCTCAGACCCAGACAAAGAATCAATATAGGCATCTTGTTTGGACCTGGGCTTGGACCTGGTGTTAGCCTGATGTTTAGCCCTGTGTCTGGACCTAGTGTTCACTTCTTCCCTGGGCCATGATCTGATATTAGTCTCCTGCCCAGTCCACAAAGAAGACATTGTAGAAGTTTCATCTGCTGACCAGAATCCAGACTCATTAGAGGTCTCCTCTCTGGCTCTGGGCCTGGGATAGCACCAAGAACCCATATTAGCCTCTTCTCTTGGTCCAAACCAGGGCTCGATTCCACTCTGACCTTGGGTGCTAGGAAAAGTTTCACTACCCATATTGGCCATTTCTCTATCCATAGACAGACTCTTAGACTTCGTAACAGTTGTAGACTCGGAATTGACCAATGGCCATGTGACGGCATTAGGTAAGGGTGCTCTCTCAGCATGTGACATTGCCTCAGCTCCAAACTCACTCTGGGCCCAAGCCCGGGAATCATTCTTAGGCCTTGCTCCTGGGATTGGCTTGGCCTCAGTCTTAGGGCGGGCACCACCTACTGCCCTCGCATCAGTTTTAGGCCTGGCACCAGACATTACTTGGGCCTCCAATCTCGGCCTTGCTCCAGTCATTGACTGAGCCTCAGTTTTAGGCCTTCTTCCAGACACTGACTGGGATTCAGTTTTAGGCCTTGCCCGAGAGGAAGATTTAGTTTCAGTTTTGGGCCTAGCACCACTTGTTGCTGGAGCCTGAGGCCTGACTTTGGGTCTGACCACCAGAGGGACTTCACTTTCTCTCTCAACCCCATCCACCACAACCTCTTCCTGAGGCTTCTTATCAGACTTGGCCTGAGAACCAGTCTCAACTTCTGCCCCGGTCATGGTACAAGTTGCAAGGTTCAATTAGGAATGCCTACCAAAGCCTCAGTCTCAACAACAGATCTGTCACAGTATTATATCTTCCCACTCTGATCTTTTGATTACTCAAGAGATATAGTGAAGAACAGGGGTAAATGACCAACCAATCCGGCACCAGTGAGACTCCTACCCAAGCAGTCTCAGTCAATAACACAGATACAGTGCAGAAGAGGTGAAATCAAGCTGGAGGACGACGAACAGGTCCTAGGTGGGTGCAGACCTGTTGATTGCACTGGTCAGCGGCAACCTCAGCACCACCAAGCGGCCACTGCAGGTGATCTAGGAGAGAGGAATGAGGAAATCAGTCCTACCCAATTCCATTGTCTGCTGCAGAAACTTACACAGAGACACCTGGGTGTGACGCTGAGTGGAAGAGCCCAGTCATAAGAAATCCCTATGTTCCTTTTGCCTGCTGGGAAACAGGTGCAGAGGGGAGGAGAAAGTGCACACGCTACAAATGGACAGAGAAGGGACCCTAAATCTCACAGTACTCACTCTGGGGTGATTGAGACGACCCCACCTAAAAGTGAACCCTGTCCCATACCCACCTTCACAGATGTGGTACAGTTCTCCCCTCTCTTCTGTGTTCAAGCAGTGTTAAGACAAACAGCTGGCTGACTGCAGGGAGTCCTACAAGTGCATAAAACAAAATGAAGTCTCAGTGCTTGGAAGGTGGGCACACATCCCTGAACCCAAACAAAGAACAAACAACAAAACCATGCCTGTTTGTGTCTAAAGCGTCTATTCCCTGGTCCCAGCAGTGAGCTGTTGTACTGGGTCATAGGCTAACTCACACCTACCTCAACATTCTTAGTATCCCTGAGAGGAAATAGAGCATGCTATACTACTGGGCAAATTAAGGGGACAGTGATCTGAATTTGGTTAGAGCAAAATGAATGTGCCTTCTCAGTGGCTGGCTCTTGTACTACCCCTGAGTGTCACCAACCTCCAAGATCTGAGACAGTCGCCCTGAAGCCTTCTTTCCTTGCTTGCAGAAAAACCAGCCTTAGGGCAGACCTGTGGACAGACATGAAAATGTAATGCAATCAGAAAATGGTGGCAGCAGCTGTGGGCAAAGTAAGGGGACAGTAAAGACATCCTGCACCCTCTTGGGTTAGCGCAATCTGAATTTGTCTCCTCAGTGGCTGGCTCCTGCACTACCCCTGAGTCTCACCAACTTCCAGAGATCTGAGACAGTCGCCTTGAAACCTTCTTTCCTTGATTGAAGAACTGACCAGCCTTAAAGCAGACCTGTGGACAGACATGAAAATGTAAGGCAAGCAGAAAATGGTGGCAGTAGCTGTGGGCAAATTAAGGGGGCAGTAAAGACACCATGCACCCTCTTGGGTTAGCGCAATCTGAATTTGTCTCCTCAGTGGCTGGCTCCTGCACTACCCCTGAGTCTCACCAACCTCCAAGATCTGAGACAGTCACCCTGAAGCCTTTTTTCTTGATTGAAGAACTGACCAGCCTTAAAGCAGACCTGTGGACAGACACGAAAATGTATGACAGTCAGAAAATGGTGGCAGCAGCTGTGGGCAAATTAAGGGGACAGTGATCTGAATTTGGTTAGAGCAAAATGAATGTGCCTTCTCAGTGGCTGGCTCCTGCACTACCCCTGAGTCTCACCAACTTCCAGAGATCTGAGACAGTCGCCTAGAAGCCTTCTTTCCTTGATTGCAGAAAAACCAGCCTTAAAGCAGACCTGTGGACAGACACGAAAATGTATGACAATCAGAAAATGGTGGTTGCAGCTGTGGGCAAATTAAGGGGACAGTAAGGCAACATGCACCCCCTTGGGTTAGAGCAATTTGGATTTGCCTCCTCAGTGGCTGGCTCCTGCACTGCCCCTGAGTCTCACCAACCTCCAGAGATCTGAGACAGTCGCCTAGAAGCCTTCTTTCCTTGCTTGCAGCCTTAAAGCAGGGCTGTGGATAGACATGAAAATGTATGACAATCAGGAGATGATGGCAGAGCTGATCTTGTTGAGAATGCCACCAAGGATCAGAACCAGATCAAGTGTCTTTCAGCATTTAGGGTCCTACTGCTGGAACATTCTGGATTTAGCCTGGCTGCAGGGTTCCTGAGGTAACACCCACTCCTTGATGTCATCCTTATTAGTCCCTTCTGCAATTCTGAAGACTCGCCACTAGGTGGCCATGTTTCCTTGCCTTGCGCAGCAAAAAATGGGGGAAGGGCGCAGTACATTCTAGAAAGCAGGTTCTGAAGGGGTCCTTGGATTTATGACTCCGTCATCATCCCCACCCCATCTTTTCAGACCCCAGATTTGGGAGGGAGGGGAAAGGCAGTGTAGAAGGTACCTGCAAGGCTGTGAGAAATGAGATTAGGAGACACTTATGGATATCCCACCTGTTCTGGCCAGTCACCCCCACCCCTTTTGCATCTCCACTCACTGTCTGGTGCCCACTCCCATTACCACACACCTCCAGAAATCCACGCCGTTTTCCTGTTCCTCTTTTCTCAAGCCTCTGGTGTACAGATGCTCACTCACTGTGGCCTGCCAGAATATGCCAGACCTACCGCGCAGACAGGACACTTTCCATCAAGCAGGATCCTATGGGGAGTGACAGCACCCAGGGCGCAGGGCACCGGGGCCCCTCTCAGGAACCGGATCAGAGCCCTAGTAGCCAAGGGGACTCACCACCCGTCAGCTGAGCTGTCGCCAGTGCTGGACACCTGCCCCACACCCACACCTGTGGGCCGTCTCCCTTCCCCGCCAACCCCCACCGCCATTTTTCCTGTGGCCGCCTACCTCATAACCTGTGCCCAGGACTGACACCAGGAGTGAGGCAGTCTGGCTGTTGGCTCTGCCACCCTCCAAACCCTCACACTTTGCCTCTTCAGCCTCCCCCTGCTTTTGCAGCCCAGCCCGGGTTCCCGCTTCCTCCTCCTCACCGCCTGAGGTCTCCAGGCACAGCACACACTTCAGGAAGCAGCCAGGACCCGCTGGCCTCCACTGGACTGTCTGGCTGGGCAGTGGTTTCCAGTGCTCGACCACCCGGAACCCTCGACACACCCCCACTTGCCTGGCCAGGGGCAAGGCCCAGGTCCCCGGGCTTCCCCACGTCCCTCTCCTGCTCCCGGATGTTCTCTGTCCTCCGTAGATCCTTTCACTGGCCTTTCACTGCTTTGAGCGCGAGTGGAATGGCAGAAACCCGTCCAGTCCTCACGCCTCTGCACCAAACGGGCAGGGGCTGCGCAGGATGCGGCAAGCACAGCTCTCCTGGAGGGTGTCGGGAAGGGGGCGGAGGGATACTGCGCACAGGGCTCGACGCCCCCTCCCGGACCCACTGTAGTTCCGACTCGGAGTGGGCGGGGCCACAAACAGTCCCACTCCTCTTGGAGGGGCCGGTCGTACCAGTGGGCGTCTGCAGACCCCTGTTCACCCTAACCAGAGACCACCACCACTTTTTAAAATATTTTTGGAGCCACTACAGTGTGTGAGATGGCTTAAATGTAGAGTGTATGAGGGCTTTGGGGAGGGGGGACTACAGGGAGGAGGAGGTCTGCAGTTGGTGAGCAAGAGGGTGCAGCGGATGGATACTGAGTGGCCCCTAGATTTATTTGCACTTCAAAAGGAGGCTGGACAGTGCCTACCCATCCCAGCACCCCCTCTCTACTCCCCCTACCCTCCTCCCTTTTCTGACGCCAGTGGAATGGGAGGGGGGCTGTCAGTACTGCAGCCTGAGAGGGGACAGGTGACCTAGCAACAGCCATCCAGTAGGTTCCTGTTGATTCTCCCATGTTTTCTTTTACTGGCTCATGAAATCATGAAGAGGAGAGCATTTTTGCATCTAAGGGATAGGACATGGTGGCTTCCATTACATTCCCCCACCACTGCCCCCTTTCCAAAAGGGAGATAGAGGCAGAGAGGGAGGGAGAGAGGGAAAAACGGAGGGGAGTTGGGAGAGAAAGAAAGAGAGGGATGGAGAGATTGATTTTCATTCTAAGTAGCAATACCCTTTGGGTTACTTATTGTTGGTCCCCACAACTGTCCTTTCCCTGTCAGTATTTACAGGACGCCATAGAGTCCTGCTGTTTTTTCTGTCCTACAGCCAAGTGTTGGGACCCATTTTGGGCCTGTTTAGTTTCCTTACCTGTGGTTCTCTGAAATCAGCTCTTGCCATTCCTGTCCAAGCTCCCGGAGGAGGAGGGATCAAGTAGCTTGGATCTCAGCCATAACTAACTACCTAGGTTCACTGTATCTCTCAGGGAAAGGACCCTCCGTGCATTGTTTCCCTCGCAACCCACTCCTGGCTGATTCGGAGCCTTTCCTTTAACTCCACCCATAATATTCCCTCTGCTCTTCATCCCCTTTTCTTTGCTTGCTTTGTGAGAAAAACAGGAATGCCATTAAACACACAGTAAAGCTGTTGGCCTTGCCCATTTAGAAATTCATTTAAACACCTACCCAGTGTTCAGCAAAATAACAATCCCAAGTCCATACCCAGGATATGGGAACATATAATATTCAGCCAAGAAGAGTTGAGGTTTCAGGGGGAACTCAGGTTGTTAATAGTGGGATCTAACACACTATTATGCTGGATGAGTCTACCCAATATAACTGCAAGGATTATAGGTTTGGCATAAATTCTGTGTTTGAAGGGAGCAGCATGGAGGGGAGGAAGGGAAGCTGGAAAGTCCATTGTTAGCTTTGAAGATGAAAGGACTACAGTAGCCATAGAATGTAATCTGTCTCCAGAAGACAGGAAGAAAACCAATGAAGATTCTCTTATAGTAATTTTAGAAGGAAAGGAACTCTCATAAGACCTTTACATGTCAGTTTTAAAAATCATTTCTAACTTTCATAATTATAAAGTAATGAATATGCATTATCTTATGCTGCTACATTTGTAATACAGCTGCCTCTGTCTAGGTCCTGTCACACCTCTGTATGTTCACAAAACCCTGGATGGGAAACGACTTTTCTAAAATATGTTCCTGTACTGAGCAAACTTTTTCTTACCAACATTCTCCAAGCAATAGAGTTCAATAAACTTCAAAAAATGTGCACTATGTTCAGTATCTTAAACCTTTTGCAAGAACAATTTATTATTTTACGTGCATTTTCGTGGGATGATGTTATCACGCAGGTACAAGATAGAACGAGGCCCATCACTGGATGAGAAGGAAGGGTGGGTGGGAGGAAAGGAAGGAAGAGGAGGAGAAGAAGGTGGAGAAGCTACCGCAAAGAGAGGACATGGAGGCTGACGTTAAGATTCCACGCTGTGGGAAGCCCCAAACCCACGGATCCCGGCCCGCAGCAGCTCTCTGCTCCCAAACCCCGTGGGAGAGAGACCCAACCGCCTGGTCAGGTGGGCACTCCTGAGGCTGCAGAGTGGAGGAGACCACCAACACTGCTCACCCCTGCCCACATCCCTGGCCCAAGAGGAAACTGTATAAGGCCTCTGGGCTCCCGTGGGGGAGGGCCCAGGAGCGGCAGGACCCCTGCCTGAGACACCGCCGGAACCTGAAGGAAACAGACCGGATAAACAGTTCTCTGCACCCAAATCCCGTGGGAGGGAGAGCTAAACCTTCAGAGAGGCAGACACGCCTGGGAAACCAGAAGAGACTGCACTCTGTGCACATCCAGACGCCAGAGGAAAACACCAAACACCATCTGGAACCCTGGTGCACGGAGGCTCCCGGAAAGAGCGGCGCAGATCTTCCCGGTTGCTGCCGCCACGGAGAGGACTTAGGCAGTACCCCACGAGCAAACTTGAGCCTTGGAACCGCAGATAGGACCAACTTTTCCCCTGCAAGAAACCTGCCTAGTGAACTCAAGACACAGGCCCACAGGAACAGCTGAAGACCTGTAGAGAGGAAAAACTACACGCCCGAAAGCAGAACACTCTGTTCCCATAACTGGCTGAAAGAAAACAGGAAAACAGGTCTACAGCACTCCTGACACACAGGCTTATAGGACAGTCTAGCCACGGTCAGAAATAGCAGAACAAAGTAACACTAGAGATAATCTGATGGCGAGAGGCAAGAGCAGGAACCCAAGCAACAGAAACCAAGACTACATGGCATCATCAGAGCCCAATTCTCCCACCAAAGCAAACACGGAATATCCAAACACACCAGAAAAGCAAGATCTAGTTTCAAAATCATATTTGATCATGATGCTGGAGGACTTCAAGAAAGACATAAAGAACTCCCTTAGAGAACAAGTAGAAGCCTACAGAGAGGAATCGCAAAAATCCCTGAAAGAATTCCAGGAAAACACAATCAAACAGTTGAAGGAATTAAAAATGAAAATAGAAGCAATCAAGAAAGAACACATGGAAACAACCCTGGACATAGAAAATCAAAAGAAAAGACAAGGAGCTGTAGATACAAGCTTCACCAACAGAATACAAGAGATGGAAGAGAGAATCTCGGGAGCAGAAGATTCCCTAGAAATCATTGACTCAACTGTCAAAGATAATGTAAAGCAGAAAAAGCTACTGGTCCAAAACATACAGGAAATCCAGGACTCAATGAGAAGATCAAACCTAAGGATAATAGGTATAGAAGAGAGTGAAGACTCCCAGCTCAAAGGACCAGTAAATATCTTCAACAAAATCATAGAAGAAAACTTCCCTAACCTAAAAAAAGAGATACCCATAGGCATACAAGAAGCCTACAGAACTCCAAATAGATTGGACCAGAAAAGAAACACCTCCCGTCACATAATTGTCAAAACACCAAATGCACAAAATAAAGAAAGAATATTAAAAGCAGTAAGGGAAAAAGGTCAAGTAACATATAAAGGCAGACCTATCAGAATCACACCAGACTTCTCGCCAGAAACTATGAAGGCCAGAAGATCCTGGACAGATGTCATACAGACCCTAAGAGAACACAAATGCCAGCCCAGGTTACTGTATCCTGCAAAACTCTCAATTAACATAGATGGAGAAACCAAGATATTCCATGACAAAACCAAATTTACACAATATCTTTCTACAAATCCAGCACTACAAAGGATAATAAAGGGTAAAGCCCAACATAAGGAGGCAAGCTATACCCTAGAAGAAGCAAGAAACTAATCATCTTGGCAACAAAACAAAGAGAAGAAAAGCACACAAACATAACCTCACATCCAAATATGAATATAACGGGAAGCAATAATCACTATTCCTTAATATCTCTCAACATCAATGGCCTCAACTCCCCAATAAAAAGACATAGATTAACAAACTGGATACGCAATGAGGACCCTGCATTCTGCTGCCTACAGGAAACACACCTCAGAGACAAAGACAGACACTACCTCAGAGTGAAAGGCTGGAAAACAACTTTCCAAGCAAATGGTCAGAAGAAGCAAGCTGGAGTAGCCATTCTAATATCAAATAAAATCAATTTTCAATTAAAAGTCATCAAAAAAGATAAGGAAGGACACTTCATATTCATCAAAGGAAAAATCCACCAAGATGAACTCTCAATCCTCATCTTCGGTTGGTTTATATACAAGTGTGCAATTTCTAGGCTTGAAAGTAAAATGATGCTATCTGGTGCTGGATAGAGGAGCCTTATTTTTTATTATGGCAGCTTGCTATTTTTGTAACATGGTGATTTGGTTGAACACAATAAAGTACAGTAGTAACTGATCTCCCCTTCTTCCTGGATGAGTGAGGAGATGATTAAATGTTGATGTCAGCATCCTTGAGCATATTCAGATGAGCTTCTTCTTCTGTTGAAAAGGATGCTGTGTTTGATTGTGGTCCGAAGCTTTGAAGCACTACTTGGCATCTCCTTCCTTGGAGGTCTCACTGTTTAAACATAACAGATTTGATAGCTTGTTGGTAAGGTGAGGTCCAGCTTGTCTCCACTAGGTCATCTTCATGTGAATCCGGTGGTTATACGGTTTTGTTCTAGGGATATTTCATTCTTTTAATAACGGTTTTAGCTGACATTCATGGAGAGAATGAATCCTTAGAACTGTGCCACTAGTGAAAGGAAATCCTGTCTAGAGTATGTTTCTTTACAAAGCTGTGTCACACCATCCTTTGGGCCCTCTGCTGGAAAAGTAGAATCAAGTCTCAAATAATGCCTTTTAAATTGTATCCTCTAGTATTATAGATGTAGGACAGTACTGTATCATACCTCTGTGGATGTAAAATAGCTTGTACCTGCTTTATGATACGTAGTAGTGACCGTGCTTTATCAGAGCTGTTTTTAATGATGTTGCTCAGAATGTTTTCTTTCCAGATGATGATTGAGAAGCTAATTTAAAAAAAATGGTGCAGGTACCACAAGAGTAACAGAACTCTGCTGTTTTCTCGGGTTTTGTTTTTTTACTTTTTTTTTTTTAATGGAGTGTGCTGGATGTCTCTACAGTTTTGTTCAGATGACTGCAGAACCTGGAAAAGCTGTTGCTGCTGTTGATGCATAACACACTGCTATTATTGGTCTTTTTATATAAATATAAATATAAATATAAATATATATATACAGATATATAATTTGAATTTTTTGAAACTTTAGCTGTGCTGTCAACTTTGGAAAAAAGTATCCCCGTTTACTGTGTTGAGTTGGCACTGTACAGAAATTAACAGCCATATTGGTCTAGAAATGTTGAACTTAAGTTTTTTCCATTTGTACAGGGGTAACACACTGTATTAAATATGTAAGGTCTTATCTACGTGGGTTTGATTACAAAAACTAATAAAGTATTCTCTAAATTAAAAAAAAACTAAAAAAAAAAAGATTCCACGCTGTACCTTTACAGGTTGTTATGAATGTTCTTAAGGGATGGATGTGTACTGGGCTTTGTATGTTTAGGTGGGCAATTATATCTCATCAATTGGATCAGAGGCTATTGTGTTGTGTGTTCTTTCTTGTGGTGAATTAAGTTTAAGAGTGTGTGGCGGCTGGGACACTAAGCTGCCACAGAATTGGGATGTGTGCTTCTGGCAAGATATCTACTAGATATCTTGGGGCACTGCGGTGCCAGACCTAGCAGGGTAAAAGACGCCCCCCCCAATTTAATTTTACAACAGCATATTTGTGTTTTGCTTGCAAGTGTGTTTGTATACCACAGGCTTGCTTGGTACCTGCTGAGGTCAGAAGGACATGGGATCCCTTGTAACTGTAGTTACAGATGGTTGTGAGCCAAAATCTGGTTGCTGAGATTGAATGGAGTTCTTCTTCAAGGGTAGTAAATGCTCTTAACAGCTGAGCAAACTCTATAGCCCCTTGCATTCAATATTTTAAGCAATCTGAAGCAAACTACGTTGTATTGGGGAAAGTAATATGTTATATGAAAATTCTGTTTTGTTTCATGAAAGTGACTTGAGTCCCCACAGGCATTGGTCTGGGAACAATTCTAGAACCACTGTGCTGTGGATACTGAGGACATCACTGTAATTTGTTATACCAGTATTAAACGCCTTTCCCATCCTGGTAAGTCCTATATTCAGTCTTTCACTGTGTTTCAGTCTCTAGGAAGATCTCCTTTGCAGTCATTTCTCAGCACTGCTAACCATCACTGCCTCTTTCTTTCTTTCTTTTTGCTAAAGAAGAAATACTTTTTGTGATGGTCCTTGGAGCTCAACTTGGAGACTGTTAGTTTTATGCAGTCACTGATATGAAATTGTGGATTTTTCTGTATCTCCATATTTATAACCAGATATTTTCCCTAACCATATATAGTTTATACATTAAGAAAAAAGTAACCCCCAAACAATCCAGACTGTTGCCAATGCTTGTTGTTGGTCACAAACTGATGGTAAGGCTGTATTTCTGAAGACAACACTTACACAACTCATTGAACACAAGAAGTCGAACTGGTGCATACATAAATCCTTCACCCTTGCTGACTAGTGTTTCATAGTACTGGAAAGCATGCTGCCAAAGGAGAAAGGTATACACCACCCCAACTACAAAACCTTCAGTCTACAATGCTGTCCTGTCTGAAAAATGTACTAGCTAGGGTAAGAGTGCCACAAAGCTCATGGGAGGAACCAGTCAGTATCAGATTGGATTTAAGGCCCATTTCATGAGATGGAATCTATCTGTGACACAACAGTGTCTAAGGGTGGCTAAGAATCTGAGGCTTAGATAGATCAGGGACCTAGTATAAAACTAAATAGTACTGCTAAAGGAATGTGGCAGTAAAGTGACTCCTAATGGCATTCTGTTATACTCATAGATCAGTGTCTTGCTCAGTCATCATTGGAGAACCTTCCTCCTGCAGCAGACGTGGATAAACAGAGACCCATGGCCAAACAATTTGCAGAGTGAAACACTCAGTCCAAAATGGGATGTACCCATCAAATTCTGCCACTTAGGGCTCAGGAAACCCCTCAGTAGACAAGACAAAAAGATCATAAATGCAAGAGAGGATGGAGAACACCGAAGAAAGACTTATAAACATAGCACGACCTTCCAAATACAGCAGGACTGATAAACAGGAAGTCAGAGAAATTGTGGCAGCATGCACAAGGCTGGCAAGGGTCTGAGACTGATGAGGACCCAGTTCTGAGAGAGGAAATGGACACAAGCCAACATCCCTAACACAGAAGTTATCTCCAATTGATCACTTCTCTCAAATGAAAAATTAGTTTTCTACAATGGAGTCTCACTAAGTATACACAAACCAAACTTAGGGGCAGGCCCCTTGCCAAGAAGTAAAGGAATAAAACTACCTCAATGGCATTATTGGAGGTTCCTCATCACATAAACCTTTCTCGGACTTTTTTTCCTTGCAAGTCCTCTGCATATATTTTATGGTTTCTGGCTTTTATTTCACTAATGGTATTTCTATGTGTTCCGAATCTATAAATGTTTCTTGTGCTTTTTCTTTGACTTATTCTGGTTTGTTATTATTTTTCTAATTTTTTATTGTTGTTTTTAGATGCCTGTTTGTATCCTAATGATAGAAAGAAAGGGAGTGGATTTGAGTGAGTGAGGAAATTGGGAGGACCTGGGAGGAGTTGGGAGGGTAAAAATAATAATCAGAATATAGTCTTTTACTGAACCCCCAGTGAACTAGTCTATGGGGGGAGGGCGGCAATGGGGGGAGGGTTGGGAGGGGAACACCCATAAGGAAGGGGAGGGGGGAGGGGGATGTTTGCCCGGAAACCGGGAAAGGGAATAACACTCGAAATGTATATAAGAAATACTCAAGTTAATAAAAAAAAATAAAAAATAAAAAAAAAGAATATAGTCTTTTAAATTTTCAATTAAAAAGAAAGAAAAAAAGAGTGTCTGAGGGTGATTTATAATATATTTGGTGATGTCTGAATACTCTTTATTAGAGAAAGCCCTAATTCTGATGTTTAAACGGTCTTACCTGGAGCTGGAGAGATAGCTCAGTGATTAAAAGCACATTGCTCTTCTAGATGACCCATGGCAAGTTCCCAGCACCCATCTTTGTGACCCAGCTTTAGCTCCTGGGAATCTGGCGACATCTTCAATCCTCCAAGGGCATGTGCACACATAAACAAAAAATAAATCTTTAAAACAATAAGTAAATTGTCTTCCTTGGTGTACTTTTTTCTTTTCCTGCACAGTATAATTTCATCAATGAATAAATAACCCTTGAGAGATGAGGACCAAAGTTCTGATGGAGTGTTTATGTGTGTGTGTGTGTGTGTGTGTGTGTGTGTGTGTGTGTGTGTGTGTGTATTTCCCTAACTGTTCTCCTTAAAAACACTGGTACTTTTTCAAGTTCAAAGGCATTTGAAAAGGATGTCAATGCCAATTCCTCTTCCAATTCTGGAGTTGGGGGCACTGGCATCGTATCATGATATTTATCTACTGAGGAATGCTTTTACCAAAACTGACAATTTTGTTGCCAGACAGAAAAGCCTATTGGATAATGTGTTGTGAATTTATTTAGAGACATGGATTATGTGTGATGCACAATTATTGACCTGACAACAGCTTTATTCTATGCTCTCTTTGTGCATACTAGTGCTTTGTCTCCCTCCCTCTTCCCTTCTGGTTACCCTATTCCTGCATCTGCTTGCCAGAGATAACCCCTTCCTTCCCTCTCAGCCGGTCTCCCTTACTTTAAGACTCACCTGATTCCAGTCTTCAATTCCTTCCTCAGTAATACAAAGGAAGAGGGAGAGAAGACAGATAAATAATACAAAGGATGTTTGAAAAATCCATGGGAAAGTGTATATTTCATGCTTACCTAAATACATAAAACATATATAAATGTACACACACACACACACACACACACACACACACACACACTCGAATGACCTGTAGTCTATCTAACAAAAACTCCATTACTAAGTGTCAAAAGCCTTCTTTAAAGTTGTTGGTCAGGGGAGTCTATGAGATTCCTCTCAAACACCACAGGCTGTTGGCATTGCATTTGGTTGCCTCCCTGAATTTTAAAATAATGCCCTATTACTGAAGACACCAAATATTTTGGACCCAGGACTTGGAAGAATGGACCTGGAAATGACCTAGAAGCTTCATCCTGAGGACTAGCTCTCACAGTGAAAGGAGATATGCAATCTACCAAAGGAAGGACAAATTCAATAATCTTATCCAGCTATGACACTTATAAATACCAATAACCAGCATGGGAAGCTATCCCTAAAGGTGTAATAGTGACATTGTATCTGGGATGAAACCAAAAGCTGTCTGGAATTAAGGCCCATTCAGTAGCAGAGAATTCATGCCTAGCAATATAAATCTAACCAATTACCCTTAGCTCGTGATGTCAATTGACCCTACAGGGTGGCGTACTACTAACACTTTTTAAAAAGTAAATATAATTTCTAAATACATTCTAATAATTACCTTTGTACATACAGAAAAGCATAAGTCACCTATCATTAAAGAACCATTTTTGTGGCAGGCAGGCAGACAGACAGTCAAACAGATGTGAATACAGAAAAGCACCACTGGTCAAAAGGCAAAGAACAACTGGCTGTGGGGTGCCCAGGCCCCAATGATACATCTACAACACAAACACTACATGCGAGGATGTACATTCAGGAAACAGCACAGGAAAGTGTCTGGAAAGACTAAGAGCCGGAAGACCAGGAGGTTTGCTGTGGGATTGTCTTCTATAGTCTGCCTCTGTAAAATCTCAACAATAAATGATAGCCTAAGCAATACCTGATCAACACTGCCACCTGACATGTCAATGTAGATGGATGAAATGAAACAAAGTGCTATCCTAGATGAAAAGCTATAGGCAATTAAGGACTGTTAATAAAGAGAATGATTCCCCCTATTTATTCAATATAGTTCTCAAGGTCCTAGCCAGAGCAATCAGACAGCAAAAGGAGATCAAAGGGATACAGATTGGAAAGGAAAAAGTCAAAATATCACTATTTACAAATGATATGATAGTATATTTAAGTGATCCCAAAAATTCTACCAGAGAAGTACTAAACCTGATGAACACCTTCAGCAGCGTGGCTGGGTATAAAATTAACTCAAATAAATCAGTAGCCTGCCTCTACACAAAAGAGAAACAAGCCGAGAAAGAAATTAGGGAAACGACAACCTTCATAATAGTCCCAAATAATATAAAATACCTCGGTGTGACTTTAAGCAAGCAAGTGAAAGATCTGTAAGATAAGAACTTCAAGTCCCTGAAGAAAGAAATTGAAGATTTCAGAAGATGGAAAGATCTCCCACGCTCATGGATTGGCAGGATTAATATAGTAAAAATGGCCATTTTACCAAAAGCAATCTACAGATTCAACGCAATCCCCATCAAAATTCCAATCCAATTCTTCAGAGAGTTAGACAGAACAATTTGAAAATTCATCTGGAATAACAGAAAACCCAGGATAGCTAAAACTCTCCTCAACAATAAAAGGACTTCAGGGGGAATCACTATCCCTGAACTCAAGCAGTATTACAGAGCAATAGTGATAAAAACTGCATGGTATTGGTACAGAGACACACAGATAGACCAATGGAACAGAATTGAAGACCCAGAAATGAACCCACACACCTATGGTCACTTGATTTTTGACAAAGGAGCCAAAACCATTCAATAGAAAAAAAAGATAGCATTTTCAGCAAATGGTGCTGGTTCAACTGGAGGTCAGCGTGTAGAAGAATGTAGATCAGTCCATGCTATCACCCTGTACAAAGCTTAAGTCCAAGTGGATCAAGGACCTCCACATTAAACCAGATACACTCAAACTAGTAGAAGAAAAAGTGGGGAAGAATCTCGAACACATGGGCACTGGAGAAAATTTCCTGAACAAAACACCAATGGCTTATGCTCTAAGATCAAGAATCGACAAATGGGATCTCATAAAACTGCAAAGCTTCTGTAAGGCAAAGGACACTGTTGTTAGGACAAAACGGCAACCAACAAATTGGGAAAAGATCTTTACCAATTCTAAAACTGATAAAGGGCTTATATCCAAAATATACAAGGAACTCACAAAGTTAGACGGCAGGAAGACAAATAACCCTATTAAAAAATGGGATTCACAGATGTAGATCTCTCCTGAGAGACACAGCCAGAATACAGCAAACACAGAGGTGAATGCCATCATTAAACCAATGAACTGAGAACAGGACCCCAGTTGAAGGAATCTTAGAAAGGACTGAAAGAGCTAGAAGGGACTTGAGACCCCATATGAACAGCAATGCCAACCAACCAGAGCTTCCAGGGACTAAGCCACTACCCAAAGACTATACATGGACTGAGCCTGGACTCCAACCTCATAGGTAGCAATGAATAGCCTAGTAAGAGCACCAGTGGAAGGGGAAGCCCTTGGTCCTGCTAAGACTGAACCCCCAGTGAACGTGATTGTTGGGGGGAGGGTGGCAATGGGGGGAGGGTGGGGAGGGGAACACCCATAAAGAAGGGGAGGGGGATGTTTGCCCGGAAACCGGGAAAGGGAATAACATTCGAAATGTAAATAAGAAATACTCAAGTTAATAAAAAAAATAAAATAAAATTCAAAAAAAGAAATCCCCAAGTTAATAAAGATAAAAAATGGGGTTCGGAGCTAAACAAAGAATTCACAGCGAGAAATGTCGAATGGCTGAGAAGCACCTAAAGAAATGTTCAACATCTTTAGTCATAAGGGAAATGCAAATCAAAACAACCCTGAGATTTCACCTCACACCAGTCAGAATGGCTAAGATGCTGGCAAGGATGTGGAGAAAGAGGAACACTCCTCCATTGCTGGCGGGATTGCAGAGTGGTACAACCATTCTGGAAATCAGTCTGGAGGTTCCTCAGAAAATTGGACATTGAACTACCTGAGGACCCAACTATACCTTTCTTGGGCATATATCCAAAAGATGCCCCAACATATAACAAACACACATGCTCCACTATGTTCATAGCAGACTTATTTATAATAGCCAGAAGCTGTAAAGAACCCAGATGCCCTTCAACAGAGGAATGGATACAGAAAATGTGGTACATCTACACAATGGAATATTACACAGCTCTCAAAAACAATCACTTTATGAAATTCATAGGCAAATGGAGGGAACTGGAAAATATCATCCTGAGTGAGGTAACCCAATCACAGAAAAACACACATGGTGTGCACTCATTGATAAGTTGCTATTAGCCCAAATGCTTAAATTACCCTAGATGCACAGAACACATGAAACTCAAGAAGGATGACCAAAATGCGAAAGAAGGATGACCAAAATGCGAATGTCTCACTGCTTCTTTAAAAGGGGAACAAGAATACCCTTGGCATGGAATAGGGAGACTAAGTTTAGAACAGAGGCAGAAGGAACACACATTCAGAGCCTGCCCCACATGTGGCCCATACATATACGCCACCCAATTAGATAAGATGGATGAAGCAAAGAAGTGCAGACCGACAGGAGCCGGATGTAGATCTCTCCTGAGAGACACAGACAGAATACAGCAAATACAGAGGTGAGTGCCAGCAGCAAACCACTGAACTGAGAATAGGACCTCCGTTGAAGGAATCAGAGAAAGAACTGGAAGAGCTTGAAGGGGCTTGAGACCCCATATGTACAACAATGCCAAGCAACCAGAGCTTCCAGGGACTAAGCCACTACCTAAAGACTATACATGGACTGACCCTGGACTCTGACCCCATAGGTAGCAATGAATATCCTAGTAAGAGCACCAGTGGAAGGGGAAGCCCTTGGTCCTGCCAATGCTGGACCCCCAGTGAACGGGATTGTTGGGGGGAGGGCGGCAATGCGGGGAGGATGGGAAGGGGAACACCCATAGAGAAGGGGAGGGGGAGAGGTTAGGGTGATGTTTTGGCCTGTAAATCTGGAAAGGGAATAACAATTGAAATGTAAATAAGAAATACCCAATTTAATAAAGATGGAAAAAAAAGAGAATGATTCCTCCCCAGAGATGAACCCCTTTATTCATTATTTAATGCTAAGTTGTCATCCTTAAAAACATATACACATGAGCAACACTAAATTAGCTCAGGACACTGTATTTATCCATGTATACCTAATGATGATAATTAAGGAAAACAGAACAAAGGAAAAGAAAAAGAAGAGAACATAGGATTGGAGAGATGATGGTTCAGCAGCACTGGCTCCCCTTCCAGAGGACCCAGTTCAGTTTCCAGCAACACATGGCAAGCAGCAGTCATCTTTAAATCCTGTGCCAGGGGACCAGATGCTCTTTTCTGGCTTCCACAGGCATCAGGCATGTATGTGGTAGACAGATAGCCATATAAGGAAAGCATTCATATATATACATATATATATGTATATTATATTATATATTAGGGTTAAATAAAGTTGACACGAGATAGATTTCTTGAGAGTCCCTGAGGGGAGTTGAAGGGAGAAAATTGGAATCAATAGAGTCACAATACATTATATACATGTATGAAATTTTGAAATAATAAAAACATTTAAATAAAAAGGCTGCAACTTCAAAAGAGTGAGTACATGTACTTGAGGGGAAAAGTGGTGGTGGAATATGGGAGAAATTGAAGGGAAGAGAATCTAGGATGGATTTGACCCAGATGCATTATATATTTGTATTGAATTCTTAAACAATGATTAAAATATATTTAATTTTGAAATATTGTAAAAAGATTTATTTACTTTTATTTTGTGTTTATGAGTGTTGTACCTGTACATATGTAAGTGCAGTGGGTATGTTCCTGATTCCAGAAGATTGCAGAAGAAGGCATATGATCCCCTGAAACTGGAGTTATGAATGGTTATGAGCCATTGTATGGTTTCTGGGAACAGAACCTGAGTCCTCTGAAAAAGCATCAAGTGCTCTTAATTGTTGGCCCATCTCTCCAGACACATGTTTCAAAATTTTAGCTCAAGAAGTTGATTTTTATTCCCTTTTATATTTTCATCTACTTTAATTATGAGTATTTTGATATTTGCATAATATTTTTGTCCCCTGACTTTACCTATTTTCTCCTTCTCTGCTATAGTTTAGCAGTAGTTTTCGTTTTTCTTATCCCAACTTTTAAATTTTTCATTCTTTTTTCTTCACTTTTTATATTTCATTTATTATTTATTGTGTATGTGCATGCATGTATGTTTGTGTATGTGCTCATGTATGCATTCATGGAGGACCTGTGGATGTCATATGAGGAACAAAGACCATCACCTACTTACAAAAGCACTGGAGTCTTATGTTAGTGAAAGTGGGGCAGTTTCTTTTCTGACTACAAAGTTGGACATCAGCTGAGAAGAGCAGCATGCTTGGCCCTCAGTTTGTAGAACTGTTTTGGGAAGGATTGGGAAGCATGGCCTTATTAGAGAAGGTGTATCACTGGGGACAGGCTAGAAAGTGGGACAGATTAGGAGGTATGGCCTTATTGGAATGGGGGTAGGTTTCAGAAGCTCATGCTAGGCCAAGTGGCCCTCTGTTTGCCTGTACCTGTGGATAAGATGGAAGCTGGCAGATACCGTTGCAGCTTCATGCCTATTGCTTGCCGCCATACTGCCCTCCATGATCATCGTAAACACACACTCTAAAACTCGAAGGAAGCCCCATATTAATGCTTTCTTTCATAAGACTTACCTAGGTCATGGTGTCTCTTCACAGCAATAGAACAGTGACTAAGCCACTGAGTAATCAGGAACCAGGAAGGTTAAGTCTTACATGTCATCTGGGTCTTATCTTTCCTTCTGTCTTTACAATTATCATTTTCTCTACCGAAATCATGCATGGCTTCATCTGTTCATTTTACTTGTTGTTTATTTTTATTTGTTTTTTAAATATTTATTTTTATTTGTATATATATATGTATATATATATATATATATATATATATATATATATATATATATATATATATATGCACATCACATTTGTAGGCCTCACAGAGTCCAGGGGATGGAATTATACTCCAGGATGTGGATGCTGGAAACTGAACTAGGGTCCTCTCGGGAAGAGCAGGAAGCACTCTTAACTATTAAGCAACCCTTATAGCCCTACATCTTGTTTATTTTAAAGTTTATTAAGTATTTATTAAGTAAATGCACATTAAGTGACTGTACTTTCAGGCACTATGAATTCTGTTAGTAATTTTTACTATAAACTTATTGTTTTCGGTAGGGGTATAGTTTAGCAGATTTTTGGCTGTGGTGGATAGATAAATTAACAGATTCTAGCAAGGGTCTAGTGCTTTTTGTTTACCTGTGTTTGTTCCTAAGCTGGTTCAAGACACTTTAAAAATCTTCAAAATTTTATTTTTCATAGTATCTCCTTTCAACAACTGGGTCTTGGGATGGATTTGAACTCAGATCATCCGACTTGGCAGCAGATGCTTTTACTCACTGAGTTATCTCTCTGCCCCCTTCTCATTCTTATTCGACTTTGTTCTTGAACTTTGTACTTATTGAAGACTTCTGAGTTTTTTCTTTTTTTGTATCTTGTCTAATGTGTCACTTTTCCCACTTCTCTTCTCCTCCTTCCGCATCCCTTTTCTTACTTTCTTTTGATTGAAACTTCCACCCTTATATTTTTCTTCTTTCCTGGCTTCCTTCCTTTGGGTACTCCTTTCATTATGTCTATATTTATCCTGCATAATATTTAATTTCAGAGCTCACTCCCATTTGTGGGGTTGTGGTCATTGGTGATGTATTAGTGAGTTCGAACCAAATATAATCTACTTGTATACCTTGCAAAGTTTGCAGCTGTTGCAAAGTCTGCTTTCTCCTCACGTAATGGTACTGAGAATTAATTTCTTGATTGTGTGCTATGTTCAGAGACTTTGGGGTAAGATGGCAGATTAGAAGGCACATCTGTGTGACTCCATGAAGGAAAACAGAATAATGCACAATACTCTATATTCCTGAAAGAGACAATAGCCATAAATAAATTTATCAAACCAAGTTCTCCATGACCAGTTTCCATGGAGAAGCAGGGAAGAGGAGCTTCACATCAACTTGTTTTGTCTATGAAAAGCCCCAGGAAAGCATTTTGATCACACACAAACACTGTGGGAGAAGTTAGCTGGATGACCAATGATTGATTACACAACTCTCAGTGAGGCTCGACAACTAAAGACATTGAAGTCAAGCCTCAGTTCCAATTTGCGGTACTCCAGCTGAGATCAGTTGGAACTGCTAGACCATAGCTCACCACCACCCCACCTCACACCACCCTGGATACACACAACAACTCCATGAAACATCCTAAGGGAGTAAGTACAGCAGAGCAAGGGACTGACCCGATCCATGAGCCCTGTGATGCTCACTGTGATCAATTGTGGCCATGAAAGTGGGGATGAAGTGTGGTACTGCATAACTGATGCTACATCCTCACCAAAGCTGCAGCAGGTTACCAGGAACCCTCCAATGAGACCTCTTTCCTTCTACCCTCAATATGCCAATGTCGTGATTGACAGTAACAGAAGACATTAGTGCAGAACCCAAAGGTAGGTAGCACTGAGGTTTTTTTTTTCCCCAAGTATCAATTCTGTTTTATTTGTCAACTGGAAAACTAGACAATCCTTCAGTGCAACAAGGTATTAATTAATCCTCTTCCTCATCATTACCAGTTCCAGCACCACCCTGGCCTTTCTTGGCATTCTTCCTCTTCATTCTGCCTGGACGGCCACCACCACAAGGAGAACGGAGGGAGAAGTCAATGTGCTTCTGAGAGTCCTGACGAACCATGAAAGATGGGACAGTCACCACCTGCTTGTGGACCCTGATATGACACTGGCAGATGAGCACATGGGCATGGTGAATAGATTTCGGTCTGCAGCTGTCTCTCCAAGAAATCCTCAATTTTCAGGATTATATAATCCAGCTTCATCTTGCCCTCATCCAGCATCCTAATGCGAACAAGTCACCTCAGTAGAACGCTGCCTTCAAACAGACATTGAGGATCCTTCTCGTCCAGCGTCAACAGCTCCTGGGCAGCCTTATGGATCTTTGCCAGGGTAAATTTGACACGCCACACCTCACGTCTGTTCCAGAGTTCATACTCTCCAAATAACTTCCTGATCGAGATGTGATTTCTTGAAGGGTCTCCGTGGGGTCGCATAAACTTAACTTCTGGTGACCTGCACGTTGACTATGTTAGTCCTGCTGCAACTATGAACTCAGTCCGTGACAAAAAGACCAGCACTGAGGTTTCTATAAACCTCCGTGGGCATAGAGCTCAGGATGACTATTAACTGTGAAAGCCAGTGTGATGTTGAAAACCTGGAGCAGTCTCCCTAGCAAAGGCTACCACTGCCACTGAGATCAGTGGGAACTGGCAGCAAGGGATCATACCCTATCTTCTCAGACATAGTGCTGCCCAGATAGAGAGAATCAAGGAGAGAACTGAGAACCATAGTTATCAAATCAGCATAGTTGTACAAGGAGCTCAATCCAAAAGAGAATCCATGTAAGCTTCTCTAGGAAAATGAATATCCCAATATGGTTTTATGAATTTGCACTGGAATTGCAAATTGCACATCCTAGATCAGCTTACTTTACTACATGAAACATCACAAGAGTAAAAGAATCCAAAGCCTATTTCACCCAGAAGAAATACTGATATATATATATATATATATATATATATATATATATTTGTAATCTAGTATATTCATCATACACTTTATCTTTTTGTTATATACATTTTTGGAATTTTTAATCTTTACACTTGCATAAATATCTCATAATGCTCTTGCTTTAGTCTGTATATTACTGAGTTATGTTTAATGGTTGTATGTTTCACCACACATTTTAATGTTGTATACTCTCTATAAATCTTTCTACACACAATTCATTCTCTCTCATTCATACCTCTTTTCCTCTTTCTCTCTTTCCAATGTCATCCTTTGTCATTCTTAACTATAATTTTTAATAGATTTAATAATTAGAATTTTGTGGACACTAAGAATAACCCAACATTATTTTTCCCACTCAATTTTCCCCTCAGTTGATCTAATACTACTATCTAACCTCGCCCATATGAATCTCAGTAACTAATAGCCTAACACACATCATTTGATCCATCTTTGTTTATCCCAGTAGTTTATTGAAGTTAAAGTGATGGTACTTTTTTTTTCCGGAGCTGGGGACCGAACCCAGGGCCTTGTGCTTGCTAGGCAAGCGCTCTACCACTGAGCTAAATCCCCAACCCCGTGATGGTACTTTTAAAGTGACTAATATAACATTTGCATAGAGGGCTTTTTAGTAGTTATGATCACTTTTGCAGTTACTTTTCTACTCTTGGAATAATATAGGACTCAGGAATGAGTACATAAAATGAAGATTTAGCTTCAAACTTCAACTCTATCATAACCTAACTCTAATAATAGCAACTTACAGTTGCAAATACTTCAACTGAAAGAATACAGCAGAAAAAATCAAATAAACAAAATAATAATATATACCCAATTCATTAATATGGAAAGAGGTGAAAAATCAAGGAAATATATCACCATCCTTGAAAAATATTAAATTTATAGTAATGGTCCATGATGAGGGTGAATTGGAATATATATATCACATATATATTTATATACTTTATTTTTATAGTTATAGGAGCCATTCAGAATGGAAGAAGTAGAGCTTTACAATGGATTTTTTTTTTTTTTGGTTCTTTTTTTCCGGAGCTGGGGACCGAACCCAGGGTCTTGCGCTTCCTAGGTAAGCGCTCTACCACTGAGCTAAATCCCCAGCCCCTACAATGGATTTTAAACTTTCATTATTGAATACATTTGAGTGCACTTATTCACCACCAAAATCAAAGATTCATAACAGTTAACACTAGAAAAAAGTTTTATATCCTCTTTCATAACTTGTCTCTATTATCTACATTCAGTCTTTCTTCATTTCTTAATACCTAGTCATTCTTGTTCTCTTTGTACATGTTACACTATACCCAGATGTATACATACATACATACATACATACATATATACATATATACATACATACATATATACATACATACACACACTATTGGCTAGAATTCACATTTGTGAGAGATCATGTAGAATTTTCTTTTTTGAGATTGTATGACCTCACTTAATACGCATTCTAAGTCCATCCCTGTTCCTAAAAATTTTGTGATTACATTCTTCTTTAGAGCTGACAACTTGGCAGGGAGGGGTACTTCTGCCAGGGAAACAGACAGGCTGACATTAGATCTTCACTACTCCTTATGCTCCTCCTCCCTCCCCCCAAATCTCATCTCTAAACTGTACAGCAGAAAATCCATTGCAGCTTCCCTTTCCTCTCTGACGCCATCCCTAATGGATGAAAAAGCCCTTCTCCTTCAAGCTTCCTTCCCCCAACTCATCTCAGTAGCCATGCCTCAAACACATTACCTCTGAGTACACCAACTGAGCAGCCAGGAAAATGAGTAAGCTAACTGAAGACCTTCGTCTCTTTCTCCTCCCCTCCATACCACCCCAGTCTCATCCCGACCTCTGCAACAGAACACCTGCTGGAGCCTTCCTTCCCCACCTCTGCGCACATCTCCTGTGGATCCCACAGACCCTCCCCTCCTAACCTCTTTCCCCAGACTTGTTGCTTTATCCCGCCCTCAACTCCAGCAGGCGTCCTGTGCTAATCTGCAAGCCACTCCTGTCAAGGAACCACTTAAGTTGACTATAGATCTTCCCCATACTTCTGTCCTTCCAAATCCAATGACCCAATCTCATCAATAGGGCTATAATAGGCCTTCTGGGGTGACCTCTCTTCACTGTTACTCCGGTTCCGAGGAGACGAATTAAGCCTTTCCTGGTAGAACGCTGCTTTTCTCCCTCCTGTGAACCCAAACTCCAAACACAGGGGCACTCAAGTTTGTAATAGAAACACTACTACAGCTGAAATCACATATTGACTCACACACACACTGAAAGTGGGAGACTTTAATGCCCCGTTCGATAAATGGACTTGTCATCCAGAAAAAATTAAACAGAAATGTGGGAACTAACTGAATTTATAAATCGAATGGACTCAATAGATATTTTCAGAACTGAATTTATAAATCGAATGGACTCAATAGATATTTTCAGAACATTCTGCTCAAACACAAAAGAGTATACCTTCTTCTCAGCACATCAAGAAACTTTCTTCGAAGTTCAGGTTTGACCACATTCTTGGTCACAAAGCAATTCTGGACAGATGCAAGAAAAATGAAAGAACTCCCTGTATCCTATCAGACCACCACAGATAAAATCTAGATATCAACAACAACCAAAAGTTAACAGAAAACTTATGAACTCAACAAAACTGAACAAATCCGTACTAAAAGAAAAATGGGTTCAAGATAGAAACAAAGAAATTAAAGACTTTCTATAATTGAAGAACTTATCGGATATAATGTAGATTATTATAAGAGGCAAGTTCATAGATTTAAACATTAAAAAAGTAACCAGAGAGGAATCATATTAGCAACTAAAGGCTGTAAACAAAAAGAAGTAACGACACCCAAGAGGAATTGGCAGCAAGAAATAAACTGGGGGATGAACTCAATAAAATAGAAACAAAGAGAACAATACAAGGAATCAAAGAAATGAAGAGGTGGTTCTTTGAGAAAATCAGTAAGATAGACAAACCCTTATCCAAAGTAACTAAAAGGCAGAGAGAGAAGATCCGCATTAACAAAATTAAAAACAAAAGGAGGTAAATAACAGAAAACAAGGTGATCCAGAGACCCATAAAGACATACCTTATATACCTGTGATCCACCACACTGAAAAAATCTAAAAGAAATGCATAATGTTCTTGATACCTACACTTACTGATGTTAAATCAAGATCTGATAAGCAATTTAAATAGACATTAAAAACTCGCAAAAAAAAAAAAAGCCAATGGCTGGATATTTTTAGAGCAGAATTCTGCCAGACTTTCAAGGAAGAGGTAACAGGAATACTCAAAATTCCAACTCAATTCTTCACAGAGTTAGAAAGAGCAATTTGCAAATTCATTTGGAATAACAAAAAACCCAGTATAGCAAAAACTATCCTCAACAATAAAAGAACTTCTGGGGGAATCACTATCCCTGAACTCAAGCAGTATTACAGAGCAATAGTGATAAAAACTGCATGGTATTGGTACAGAGACAGACAGATAGATCAATGGAATAGAATTGAAGACCCAGAAATGAACCCACACACCTATGGGCACTTGATTTTTGACAAAGGAGCCAAAACCATCCAATTGAAAAAAGATAGCATTTTCAGCAAATGGTGCTGGTTCAACTGGAGGTCAGCATGTAGAAGAATGCAGATAGATCCACGCTTATCACCCTGTACAAAGCTTAAGTCCAAGTGGATCAAGGACCTCCACATCAAACCAGATACACTCAAACTAGTAGAAGAAAGAGTGGGGAAGAGTCTCAAACACATGGGCACTGGGGAAAATTTCCTGAACAAAACACCAATGGCTTATGCTCTAAGATCAAGAATTGACAAATGGGATCTCATAAAACTGCAAAGCTTCTGTAAGGCAAAGGACACTGTTAGGACAAAACGGCAACCAACAGATTGGGAAAAGATCTTTACCAATCTTACATCCGATAGAGGGCTAATACCTAATATATACAAAGGACTCAAGGAGTTACACTCCAGAGAGCCAAATAACCCTATTAAAAATGGGGTACAGAGCTAAACAAAACATTCTCAGCCGAAGAATATCAAATGGCTAAATAGCATCTAAAGAAATGTTCAGGGTTGGGGGATTTAGCACAGTGGGGGGGTTGGGAATTTAGCTCAGTGGTAGAGCGCTTGCCTAGCAAGCGCAAGGCCCCGGGTTCAGTCCCCAGCTCCGAAAAAAAGAAAAAAGAAAAAAAAAAAGAAATGTTCCACATCAGGGAAATGCAAATCAAAACAACCTTGAGATTCCACTTCACCCCAGTCAGAATGGCTAAGATTAAAAAAAAAAAAACTCAGGTGACAACAGATGCTGGTGAAGATGTGGAGAAAGAGGAAAACTCCTCCATTGTTGGTGAGATTGCAGACTGGTACAACCATTCTGGAAATCAGTCTGGCGGTTCCTCAGAAAATTGGACATTGAACTGCCTGAGGACCCAGCTATACCTCTCTTGGGCATATACCCAAAAGATGCCCCAACATATAAAAAAGTCACGTGCTCCACTATGTTCATAGCAGCCTTATTTATAATAGCCAGAAGCTGGAAAGAACCCAGATGCCCTTCAACAGAGGAATGGATACAGAAAATGTGGTACATCTACACAATGGAATATTACTCAGCTATCAAAAACAACGGCTTTATGAAATTCACAGGCAAATGGATGGAACTGGAAAATATCATCCTGAGTGAGCTAACCCAATCACAGAAAAACACACATGGTATGCACTCATTGATAAGTGGCTATTAGCCCAAATGCTTGAATTACCCTAGATGCACAGAACACATGAAACTCAAGAAGGATGACCAAAATGTGGATGCTTCACTCCTTATTAAAAGGGGGAACAAAAATATTCATAGGAGGGGATATGGAAGCAAAGTTGGAGCAGAGACTGAAAAAAAACAGCCATTCAGAGCCTGCCCCACATGTGGCCCAAATATATACAGCCACCAAAACTAGATAAGATGGATGAAGCTAAGAAGTGCAGGCCGACAGGAACTGGATATAGATCTCTCCTGAGAGACACAGCCAGAATACGGCAAATACAGAGATGAACGCTAGCAGCAAACCACTGAACTGAGAACGGGACCCCCATTGGAAGAGTTAGAGAAAGAATTGAAAGAGCTAAAGGGGCTTGCAACCCCATAAGAACAACAATGCCCACCAACCAGAGCTGCCAGTGAGTAAACAACTACCCAAAGACTATACATGGACTGACCCTGGGCTCCAACAGCATATGTAGCAGAGGATGGCCTTGTTGGGCACCAATGGGAGAAGAAGCCCTTGGTCCTGCCAAGGTTGGACCCCCAGTGCTGGGGAATGTTGGGGTGGGTGGGCGAGAAGTGGGGAGTGGATTGGGAGGGGAACACCTTTATAGAAGGGGGGGGATGAGGTAGCGGGCTTATGTCCAGGAAACCAGGAAAGGGAATAACGTTTGAAATGTAAAAAGAAAACTTCTGGGGGAATCCCTAACCTCAATCTATATTACAGCACAATAGTAATAGAAACTGTATGGTATTGGTATAGAAGCACACAGGTTGACCAATGGGTAATCGCAATTCTTCACTCGGTAGAAAGGCCATATCAACAAAAATAAACATACCTAGCTCAATATAATAAAAATATCCTAGTTCAATGATACCATATATTAAATGGAAGATGAGGGCTGTGGAGAGGCACATGAATCTCCATAGGAAGAGAAAATAGAATAGATTTTGTTGGTGGAGTGGGGTTGAATGGAGATGAAAGGTTGTGGGGTGTGTGAGAAAGAATGGAGAGATAGAGAGTGTGTATGGTGAGAGATAGCTGGAACTGAGGGACAATTGGAGGGTGGTGTGGAAAGCTAGTGCAATGGAAACTTAAGAATAATAACATAAAGAAAATAGACCTTTTTAGAGCATTCCATCCATACATTGCAGAATACACACTTTTCGGCAACCCATGGAACTTTTCCTATGTAGGTCTGATAATAGGACAGAAACTAAGTCTTAGCAATTATAGAAATATTGAAAGAAATTCTTAAACTGTATTTGGTCATAATGAAATTAACTAGAACCCAAATGCAAGTGAAACATATAGCACATACACATTCTCATAACAGTGAAGAATCACAAAAAATATCCAGAAGAAAAAAATGTAAATTCCAAGAATTAAATAAACTACAACATACCAAAACCTATGGGTTACAAGAAAAGCAATGTTTATGGATACAAGTGCCTACATTATAAAATCCAGAGATATCTCTATAAATAACTTGATGATGTACATTAGATTCATGGGGTGGGGGAGAACTAGCGGTAGCCAAACTGAAAATTAGTATACTAAAAGATGTAATCAAGAAGGAGGTTGGGAGGACCCTCTAGAATGTACCGGAGACCTGGGAAGTGAGAGATTCTCAGGACTCAAAGTGTGGGTAGGGGGGGTAGATGTTATTGAACCCACCTCCAGTAGAAAGACAGGGCATCAAGTGAGGGATGGGGCTGCTCAAAGCTCTTACTATAATTGTTCCTGTCTGAAAGAACTGCAGAGATGGAAGGGAAAGGAGGTCCAAGGACAGGCCCAAAGTGTGTTCCAGCTCAAGGGGAGGCCCCAAGGCCTGACACTATTACTGAGGCTATGGGGCACTCACAGAAAGGGACCTATCATGACTGCCCTCCAAAAGACCCAACAAGCAGCTTTAAGAGTCAGATTCAGATATGTGCACCCAACCAATGGACAGAAGCTGCTGACCCCTGTGGTTGAATTAGGGAAAAGCTGGAGGAAGCTGAGGAGGAGGGAAACCCTGTAGGAGGACCAGCAGCTTCAACTGACCTGGACCCCCCTGAGATCTCTCAGACACTGGATCACCAACCAGGCAGCATCACCAGCTGAGATGAGGTCTCCAATACACATACACCAGAGGACTTCTAGGTCTGGGTTCAGTCAGAGAAGATGCACCTAACCCTCAAGAGACTGGAGGCTCCAGGGAGTGAAGAGGTCTGGTCAGGTGGGTGAGGTGGAGACATCCTTGTGAAGACCAGGGAGGCGTGGAGGGTATGGGATGTGGAACTCTCAGGGGGTGGATCAGGAGGGGAATAAAATCTGGAGTGTAAAAATAAATAGATTAGATAGGGAGGGAGTGAGGGAGGGATGGATGGATGGATGGATGGATGGATGGATGGATGGATGAAAGTAGAAATGAATGAAATGAAAAATTTCAAACATAGTCACTTTTGCCAACTGCACCTCTGTCAGAAACAGCACTCCAATTAGGTATTACTTCTAAATGTTGAAATTGAGATGCCATCACATGCTGGTTTGCCATGTCTTTCTCATGAACTCAAACTTCTTACTCTTTGGAGACATGCTATTGCTGCCCAACAGAAGTCACTTCAAGCGATCTGTCACTTGAAAGACAAAAAGTATAGATATTGTGGACAAGGCCATCTATTACTTCAAAGCAACTATGAATTAAAAATGAATCCTAACTCCACAGGAAGATCAACATAATTAACTATCTTGTACCCTTAGGGTTCTCAGAGTCACACACAGCTGGACCTAGGCCTCCCTTCACGTATGTAGCAGATGTGCAGCTTGATCTTCATGTGGGTCCTGAACAACTGGAACAGGGGCTATTCCAAAAATCTGTTTCCTGTATGTGGGATATGTTTTACTAGCTGGACTGCCTTATCTAGCCTCAGTGGGAGCGTAAGTACATAGCTTCACAGAGACTTGAAGTGCCAGGGTGGGAGTATACCCAGGGGACGCCCTACCTGCTCAGAGGAGAAGGGGAGGGGGCAGTGGGGGGAAGAATTGTCGTTGGGGGTGACCATGACGGGGGGGGTAGTGAGCCAGATATAAAGTAAATAAGTTAGAAAAAAGATTCAGCTTAAAGTGCTTTTCATCCCCCTTCGAAACTTAAGGTTCATTGAGATATGATCATGGTTCCATGAATAAGTTCAAAGTCTGGGAAAATATGCATTTTGAAGTATTAAAATAAATCCAATAGAAACTTTATGATTATATTTATTCTACTTCAAATTAGTGGAAGTTTTAACAAGATTAATTTTAAATTCTATATAAGTCCTAAAAAATGAATTGGCATACTAATTATGAATAATACTATTTGGTTTGTGATTCAATCATCAAAGATACTTAAACCTTGATATAAATCAAGACCCATCAAAAGTGTAGGAATACTACTTCCCCTAAAAATACAAGTAAAAGTTTTTCTACATTAATGTGAGTCCAAAGTTGAACATGTACACTATTACTCATGTTTTCACAAATAGAAAGGTTGAGATATTCACAGATATTTTTACAATTATACCTTAACACCCATAATATTCTAACTGCTACATATGACTTTTCAGTTTAAGTAGAAAAGTCTAAAGCTTCATCAAAAAATACATAGGTTTAATTGGCTAGATTTCTGAACAGTTACAGATTTTATTGCAAAGTATTATAATAAAATGAGAATACATTAAATTGATGTCCATTAGTTAAAATCTCACTTGTATGATACAAGGAAAAAAATTGTAAAAGTTCACTTGGATAACTGCCCCTTAATATGGACATAAAATTATTTGAAACCTCAAAAAAATGAATCCTAAAGGACCCAGATCTATATTACTCTCTACATTTATAAATGATTAAATAATCTCCCAACATCCCCTTAAACTTTAAAGCAATTCCAAAAATGCAAGATGGGAAAGCCATGTACATACCAGGATCTGCCAATTTCCCCATTCTAAGAGTGCCTGCTTTTCTACTTAATACAATTTAAAACAACCCTACAAACAGAACGATGAAGTAAACATACATATATACACACAACAACTAAGCCCACAGACTGGACTGAGGACCTATAAACATGTTTTTGACCCTCAGAATAATAAGCAAGTATTGGACTTGCTTTGTGAAGAGACAGTTTGGTCCTTTGCCTTTATCTTATAAAGTTTTATATGGAAGAGATAAGAGAATATATCTTTACCTGAAAAGCTCTTGATCAAGAATTCTGGTAAGAGGGGTTAGGAATTTAGCTCAGTGGTAGAGCGCTTGCCTAGGAAGCGCAAGGCCCTGGGTTCGGTCCCCAGCTCCGGGGGAAAAAAAAAAAGAATTCTGGTAAGGTTTGGGGTTATGACTAAAACAACTCCTAAGATTGATCAAAATCTATAGTTTCAATGGATGCTAATTTGTACTTAGATTAGTCATAAATAAAATGATTGCCAAAGATAGGATTCCTCTTTAGAGTTGAATATACCCACAGAAATAAAATAAAGAAAAATTCAGTAATTAAAGATAGAGTTAAAAGAATGTAGGCCAAAGAGACATAAACGGAAAAAGAAAGACATAAATCCTGAACTCCTGTTTGGTTTCATGTATTCTTCCAGAATAATCATATATTTTTAAATAAGCTCTCTTAAAGAGAAAATTGAATGATGAAGTCATGAGATCATTAAACTATTTAACAATATAAAGCAATTTTATATGTCGGTAAAATATAGCTAGAAATATACTAAGGCAATTTGAAAAATTAAATATGAATTTATATTCCTTAATGTTATAGATAATTTGGAGAAAAATAATAATAGTAGTAAATTTTTAAGAACTGACAACGTGCAAAACATGTTTCCATTTTCTCATTCTCTCTCTCTCTCTCTCTCTCTCTCTCTCTCTCTCTCTCTCTCTCTCTGTATGTGAATTTGTGCAAAAGACATGATGTGTAGAGAGTAGAAGACGGCTTGTACAGCTTGGTTATCTCCTTTTACTGTGAGAGCTCCAGGAATCCAACTCAGGTCCTCAAGTTTGGGGAAAAGTACTTTTATCCTTGGAACCAACTTTCCAGGCCCCATCTGAAATGTGTAAGCAAAATAAAAACTGAGATTCCGGAAACAGGAAGAGTGAGATGTGTCAGTATGAGACCTAACTAAACTGAATATTTGTAGTCATTGCTTCTGAGAGTCCATATGGATCAACCAATTATAAGGTGTGATTCATAGACTTCACATTTATACAGGGGTAGTCATCACACAAATCAGGCAGGCGTCTCTGTATGAAAAGCTCAATGATGCTCTAATTTGTGGGTGTAGAAAAATATGGATGTGACAGAAATGAGTTGAAAACATTAATAATTTTGGCCAAGAAAAGAAACTAAGATATTGCTTCCATGGTTACATCTTTTGATTGGTCAATAGAGTGAAATCAACCAGAGGTACACAGTACAGCAATAGACATGTAATTTTTTACCTATGTAACCTCTAGTGCATTGAATTTATGAGAATTTGCTTATTATAATTTTCATTAAATTGTATACTTCCTTGGTAATTTACACCAAGATAATATTAGAAGTTGTCATAGGTGACAATAAATGGATTGTTTCATGATAGGTTAATATAAATAAAAACTATTCAGTTCCTTTATTTGTTTATGACATTTTAATATTACTTGGATTTGCCTTATTTCTTTCCTTGTAATGTTAGCAAAATTTTTCAAATTCAGAATGTAATCTTTGGGCCTCCCTCACGCAGCAAGATGATATAAAGTATATCACAAAGAGCATTAGCATAACATTATCACAAACAGGGATTTCTGTAGAACCATTTTATGACAAACTATCATACATCTTAAAAATAAAGTATACATTGCACTACCTGAGGACCCAGCTATACCTCTCTTGGGCATATACCCAAAAGATGCTCCAACAAATAACAAAGACACATGCTCCACTATATTCATAGAAGCCTTATTTATAATAGCCAGAAGCTGTAAAGAACCCAGATGCCCTTCAACAGAGGAGTGGATACAGAAAATGTGGTACATCTACACAATGGAATATTACTCTGCTATCAAAAACAATGACTTTATAAAGAAATTCATAGGCAAATGGATAGAACTGGAAAATATCATCCTGAATTAGGTAACCCAATCACAGAAAATCACACATGGTATGCACTCATTGATAAGTGGCTATTAGCCCAAATGCTCGAATTACCCTAGATACACAGAACACATGAAACTCAAGAAGGATGACCAAAATGCGAATGCTTCACTCCTTTAAAAGGGGAACAAGAATACCCTTAGGAGGGGATAGGGAGGCAAAGTTTAGAACAGAGGATGAAGGAATGGCCATTCAGAGCCTGCCCCACATGTGGCCCATACATATACAGCCACCCAATTAGACAAGATGGATGAAGCAAAGAAGTGCAGACCGACAGGAGCCGGATGTAGATCGCTCCTGAGAGACACAGCCAGAATACAGCAAATACAGAGGCGAATGCCAGCAGCAAATCACTGAACTGAGAATAGGTCCCCCGTTGAAGGAATCAGAGAAAGAACTGGAAGAGTTTGAAGGGGCTCGAGACCCCATATGTACAACAATGTCAAGCAACCAGAGCTTCCAGGGACTAAGCCACTACCTAAAGACTATACATGGACTGACCCTGGACTCTGACCTCATAGGTAGCAATGAATATCCTAGTAAGAGCACCAGTGGAAGGGGAAGCCCTGGGTCCTGCTAAGACTGAACACTAGTGAACGTGATTGTTGGGGGGAGGGCGGCAATGGGGGGAGGATGGGGAGGGGAACACCCATAAGGAAGGGGAGGGGGAGGGGCTAGGGAGATGTTTGCCTGGAAACCGGGAAAGGGAATAACAATCAAAATGTATATAAGAAATACCCAAGTTAATAAAGATGGGGAAAAAAAGAAGGGGAAGAGGGATTGGGATAGGGGGCTTATGTCCAGGAAACTGGGAAAGGGAATAACATCTGAAATTGAAATGTAAATAAAAAAATACCCAATTAAAAAAAGAAAGAAAAAAATAGAATTATTCAAAAGTTCTTCAGTGAATACTACACAAATTTTAAATAATATCAATGCATTGTGTTATATAATTTTATATAGATTACCAGGGTCATTGCTGAATTCAACTGTATTCATATAACAAAATGGTGTTTGACTAACGAGGTTTGTTTTAGTTGGGATCTTCGGCACTTCCGTATGGAAAATGAAATTTCAACCAGCCTTACCAATGGTAAATTTGAAAAAATAAATATTACTAAGACTTACCACAATTTAGGGCCAATAAATAGGAAAAGAGACCAGAATGCAGATACGTAGACTGTAAGACTTTGAATTACTGTGGAATGATTCAATAATAGAACTGATCTCAGTATTTACCATCTGATGAGAAGACCTGATACGTCCATAATATGTCTATATATGAACATTATATTATCATCATGCATACCTCAATATGTGCATAAGCATCCATAATATTAATTGCATATAAAATATATCAGTAATTCTTATAGCTTACAAATGTTAAATATAAGACAGATTGAATTTCCAGAGCTTCCATGTTGTGGAAATAAATTACAGGTTTTGAGTTTATTTTTTTCAAGCTTGTTGATTAAATTTATGCCTATGGAAATAAATTTAATAAATTTTCCAAATTTTCCCTGAAAAAAGTATACTTTAATTTTGAAAGAACTAAGTTTAATGTGAGTAAAATTACAAATTTTCTAACACATTTAATTAAGAACAAAAGTGGAAAACTCCAGAAAGTCATATAACAATATATAAAACCTGAAGGTGAATATCCTTCTTACATAAACAGCTCTCCAGCTGGTTCTTCATATCTTGAACGAAAAATTGAATACTGATCTCACTCAATCCTTTGTGCAAAAATCCCCTTTTTGTTACTTCATCTGTTCACAGGACTCATAAATGATAAAATTTTTTCTATAATTGTTGAAAGACATTGGTAGGGCAAGCAAGAAGAATAACCAAGTGAGACATGGAAATATTAGTTCCAAGTATTTTGTTTGGTTTTCCTGGAAGATAATTGTTTGTGTTCTATTGTGCCTGTAGCATTAAGTTACTATTGGTACTCGTGTGCTTGTGTCCATTATTATTCTTGTACAGCATTTCTCATACACAGACTTCTGTGATTTTAAGGGGCATTGATCTATGCCAGGACTATGATAAAACTCTTAAGTCACAGTCATTCATATCATAGCCATTCATTTTGGTGAAGATAAAGAACACAAGATACGTCAGAATGCTAGCTCCAAGCAATTCTTCAAATGCACGGGTGTATTTTGCTCCTACTGTGTCCACCTTTGCTCACATTCACCGAGCGCTAGCAGCCTCCTACTCTGGATAGGGTTGAGACTAGGCAGAGTAGGGACTCGGCTCTAGCTTTAAAGACTGAGGGTCTCCGGATGCTCTAGCTCTTTAACTTTACCGAAAGGCTGATGATAACCTCTAAAATGTCCTAAGAACTTTCTTGCTTTCCCTGAGGGTAAAAAGCTGCTGACTTAGGGGATTGACACCTGTAGCCTAACAACGGGGGATTTAGTAATATGGTCTATGTTCTATCTTAGAAGGAATTGCACTGTTCTAACTTTCAATCTGCTAGTAGAAGTCACAGGGAGAGAAACGGATGCTTTGAAAAGTGATTATAGCGTTTATTACTAAGTTGTAAAAAGTTCCCTATAAAAGTTATCTAAGAAAAAGGGGAAAAGCAGAAAGATCCTAAAGTGTGGCAAGGGAAATTTTTTTCTTGCACTATTCTCTTTGTCCTCAATACATATATGTCTTTCAGAATACATGATCCTATGGTAAAAGTTGATCACAAGTTCACACAAAAATCAAATCATAAATTGGAACAGTTTACCACAGACAATTTTTACATGCATATCCATTAGGAGTTATTATCTGGCTAAACATCCCTCACCTGTCACAGCTCCACAGGTTCATGGAGTTATAAAACATAGCTAAGTTATTAGTGAAACTTTTTATAGATAAGCCCAGTCAATATTTTATCTTTTGTTCTAGCATCTATAATAAATCGTTAATTCCCTTTTTATGACCTTTGGCTAATTGTTTTACAACCTCTTGGAATGTGCTCTGAGGAGGAGAAATCTGGTTACTAAGGCAATTAACTGGTGACACATGGGAGACTGACAGTTCTCATTGAAGTTTTGACTACCAGAAAAGGACCTAACAGCGGTCCCACTATAAAAGATCTTAACAAATACTGATACAATTTTAGGAATTCTTATAGGATCATCATTAAGAATTAAGAAGTCATCTATGGTCTATATGGCATCACTGCAACACAGTTCGTCTTTGTAGTTCTGTAGAGATCAACTGAAAAAGGGTGGACTAATACCTAGTGATTCTTTTATGTACGATAATTCAGGAAAAGCACATTACTAGCAGGAATCTTTTCTAAAACGATTTTCTCCTGGGCCTTGTCTATTGGAGCCTCATCATAGACATTAATCTATGGCGGTCATCTCAGGAAGATCACCGGCTGATTATTAGCTCGTCCTATGACAACAGAGCAGAAAGATACATTGGCTATTTGCACACAAATACACAGAACTGAGTACAGCAAACGACTTCAACAGTTGTGTTGAATTGTTTTCTACAAACGTATGCTTGATACATTTTTGTAATTATAATAGTCACATCATTATTTTTTAAAAAATTGTGTTTACTTCTTCTCTGGTGTATTAACTATATAAGTATTTAAAGCTATAAGCAGAGTACTTTTAAAAAGCCTCCTCTTTTGACAAGACTTCCAAATAAATTAAGTTCATTTTTATTCCCCTTTGCAATAGCGTGTGATGGAGGTCACAATAGGTATAGAACCTTTCCTAAATCATTTAGATGTGTCTGGCATAAAAAAAAACGAACCAGAAATAAACAAAATAAAACCAAAAACATGGAAACAAACTATGGAAAGTAATACTTTGCTTTATATTTTAGATGGGTTTGACATAGCGCTTGTTTTATAATAATATTCATATTTTCGTGTTCCTTACTTTCTGGAACCTTTAGGACCAACCTTAATTCTGTGGAAAAGTAACTCTCATTACTTTCTATTATTTGCTAATCAATGCGTGAATCTTTCAATAGAAATTTTAAAAATGGCTAAATAATTATTTTCATGAACCTTGTTTTGAAATAACAGGCAGTAAAAGGTAGCAGGTAAGAACTGCAATGGGTTTGTACCATAATGAAATTTTCAATCATCCTGAATTTCCTTAAAACAGAAAAGTTCATCTTGCATCATCCTTTCTGTAAGATTCTTTTATATTTATTATTTTTTCATGTATATTGAATTAAGAGTATTGCTTTAGGTACATTTTGAATTCTTTTTTACTTTTAATTGAAAATAGATTCTTTTTTCATCCAACATATCCTGATAATAGCTTCCTTTCCCTCTACTCCTCCCAGCAACTCCCCACGTTCCTCCCCTCTGAATTCACTCCCTTTCTGTCTCTCATTAGAAAAGATCAGGCTTCTAAGAGATAACAGCAAAACATAACAAAATAAAACATAAAACAAAATAAAACATAAAACAAAATAAAATAAACAAAATAAAACTATTGAAGCTGGATAAAACAAACCAGAGTCTAAGAAAAGGCATAAGAATCAGAGATCCACTCATTAACGCATTCATGAGTCTCATGAAAACACTGAACTGGAAGTCATGATATATATACACAGGGACGGGTGCAGATCAGTGCCAGCCTGTGCGCGTTGACTGAGTCTCTGAGCGCATGTGAACTTTGCTCTGTTGATTTAGAGGACCTTATTCTCCATCCTTTCTGGCTCCCACCACCTTCCTCCTCTTCTGGGGTTCCTTGAGCGCTGAGCAGAGGGATTTGAAGGCAACATTGCCAAACAATTTAATTCAGAGATCTGCTTGCCTGTTAAGCACAGACAATAAACTAGCTGGGTCTGACCCTCTCCCGAAACTACCATTTCTACCACACCTGGGCCTAAGCTTGCTCTGTCCCAGGCAGACCCTGAACTCGGGAATCAGTCAGCCTGAACTTAGCTGCATGAGATCTCCTGCAATCGCCACTCCCTAAATCTCTTTATATCCCTTCTTAGGGTCTTTCTCACAACTTGGCTCAACGCACAACTGCTTTCGTTCCTTTAGATGCATGAAGTCCCTCATAATTCATATTGCTAAAATGAAAAATAATATATTTTTGAACTCATGTTTTAGATTGCTTTTCCACAGCACTATGGTTGGTCCTAAAGGTCCCAGAAAATAAGAAACATGAAAATATGAATATGAATATTATAAAACAAGCCCTATGCCAACAGCAGCCATCAACACTCCTGGAGGCCCACACTTGTTGGTCTTGTCCCAGTGTCAGGAATGATGGCAATTTGTCCCCATCAAGGCCATGGTGGACCCAGAAGTTTATCTATTATATATATATATACATATATATGTAAATATAAATATAAATATATATATTTATATATAACTGATGAAACACTCATATGTATGTATTTTATGCATGTTATGTATATAAAACATTAAAAATATATTTTATATATTAGATAATGTATTATATATAAAATATAAATACATATTTATATATAAAATATACACATAAACTGTGCATATTTTATACCCACACATATTTAATTTATACATATAAATATAATACACATTACATTTATATATCATTTATATATTATAAAATATTATAGTTATATATACATATAAAATATGTATGGAATAATATAAAATATTTATGTATATTTATATATACATATATAGGATGTGTAAAATAATACAACAAATATAAAAATGTATTATAAATATATGCATATTATATATTTAGATATAAAATCTATATAGAAATCAACATTATGTATCTAAACATATATGTAAATGTATACTATGATATAGCATTACATACAAATATATAAAAATATATAAATATAAATAATAACTATACAAGTATATAAATAAAATATATTTATATAAATTTAATATTTACATAAATATACATTTATATTTGTATATTATATTTTACAATGTGTATACATTACATGCATATAAATATAAACATATGAGTAAATATATGAATAAACATAAATGCATGTGTAAAGTACATATTTTAATGCATATAAGATATATACAAAATATCAATATTAAAATATGAATTATATATAAAATATGTTTATACATAATACATTTTATATATTCATGTTATATATTAATACATTCAAGTTATATATTAATACATCATGTATAATATACATTATATTTTAATAGAATATATACCATATATAAACTATATGGTATAATATATAATATATTGTATTAGAATATATTTGTATATATTAGTTTTTTTAATTTAAAATTTTTCTATTTAATATATATTTAATGATATATATCCCTGATGACACACATATACATAAATATCACTGACAGATGAATGGATAATATGTATAGAATCCTGTTCATCTTTAAATATAATGGAATGATATTCAGATTTGAAAAATAACAAGGATCATTACATTTTCCTTTTAAAAATATCTTCGATAATTTCTTTACTTTTTTACATGTTTTTAATGTTTTACATGTTTTAAATATTTTTAAATGTAAACATACTTTGATCACCAAGTCCTTCCAGATCTTTTCTCCTCCCTACCCACTTAACTTTAAGTTCTTTCTTAAAAGGCAAAAATGCAATACAAAAACATACTCTCTGGGGTTGGGGATTTAGCTCAGTGGTAGAGCGCTTGCCTAGGAAGCGCAAGGCCCTGGGTTCAGTCCCCAGCTCCGAAAAAAAGAACCAAGAAAAAAAAAAACATACTCTCTGAAACCATGAAAACAAAAATAAATCTACCTTCCCCAAACCATCAATCTGTAATGAAATAAAAGCACACACATACACATATACACACATATAAAACAAAACAACAACAAAACAAAAACCAGAAAAAAAAAAACCTGTGAAGCATGTTATATGTTGGTTAACAGGTCCTTAACATGAGGCCTGTTCTGATTTTCCCTCTTCAAGAAGGTATAAGTGACAGTGCAGGCAGTACACTGTAGGGCCACACCATGTGGCTGGCATGGTGTTTATGTTTCTGCTAAGTTCCTGTACCAGACAGACATGCTGGAAGATTTGGATGAAAGCGCTATGGTAGCTGTCAGCTGGACATCTCCATGTTCAGTGACTTGTGGAAGTATTGTCTTCAGCAATGGGGCCATGCTGTCAGTTGTGGAAAGCAACCTCTTTTCATGGCCTGTAAAAGAGTATTTTCCTTTGATAAGCAATGTTCTTTTGGCTTCTGGCCTCAATCACTAATTCCCTTACAGCCACTTTGGATTGGAAATATAACAATCAAAAACCACGTGTCTACTTGTCTTTTATTTTTTATGATGAGTTTGTCCTATCATATCGTGAAGAAATAGGTTTTGTCTATATATACCATACTATGCTTATGCATTATGTTGGTCATAGCCATTTAAAGTGTATTCAGCTTTCATTTTTACCGAGTAAAATTAAAGTACACATCAACAATAACAACTAGGTTGTTGGAGTGATTTAAAAGATTTGCCATTAGTTGAGGAGTGGTGGCACACACCTTTAATGCCAGCATTGTGAGTTTGAGGCCAGCCTGGTCTACAGAGTGAGTTCCAGGACAGCCAAAGCTACATAGAGAAATTCTGTCTTGCAAAATCAAAAGTATTTTTTTGCAATAGTACTTAACAAGTGATATATTTACAGCATTATCTGTCAGAAAAAAAAGTAACATTTAACTCCCTCCCTCCCCACCAAATGAAATAAAGACCAAAATTTCTGGGAAAAAAAAAGAACAAAATAAACCTTTACCAAAATGAATCAAAAGAAAGACCCAAGTTAACAAAATTAGAAATTTAAAAGGTGATATTATAATAGATGTCAATGAAATTCAGAAGATCATTAGGAAGTATGTTAAAAAAAGTTGTATTACAGCAAATCTGAACGAACTAGCTAGATTTGCATATGCAAATGACCCACTAAAGTAAACCTAAATGAGACAGGCAATTTATATAGCTCTAAGACAACCAACAAGAATAAAACAGTTAAAAAAAATCTCATCAAAAAAAGTGCAAACCTAGATTTCATGGCTGTATTCTACCGAACCTTTAAAGAGGAATTAACTACTCACAATAGTTAAGTCATGGAAACAACCTGGGTCTTCATCAACAGAGAAACTGATAAATAAAATGCGTTACATATATGCAATATAATATTTTTCAGCTCTGAGGATTACTAAAATTATGTCATTTCAGGGAAATTGATGAAATTATACGTAGTCATATTAAGTGAATTCTGTCAGTCTCAGAAAGAGGCATAAACTACATTTTCTCCCATTCATTGGATTTTATTTAGCCACACAAAATTAAATATATGTAATATATAGATAGCATGTATATAAAATACATATATAAATAAATATGAAAAATATATATGAAATTCTGTAGAAGTGAAAATACCTAGGGGGAACAAAGGGCACTAGGGTGGGAGTAACAGATGCAAAATTGAGCTGGGTCCTCTGGTAGAGCAGCCGATGCACTTGGCTGCTGAGCCATCTCTCTAGTCTCTCTCTCTCCTCTCTGTCTCTCTCTCTGTCTCTCTCCCCCTTTTCTCTCCCTCTCCTCCTCTCTCTTAGTTCTTAAAATTTTGCTTCAGGAGTGTTTTGCAACTTTCAACATTTAAAATCACTTATCTCCTCAATTAAATTATTTCTCTGTAGTTGATTATTTTAGATGTTATTAGAGGTAAATGTGATTATTTTTTATTTCACATAATTCATTCCTGATTTAAGGAAATACAACTGATTTTGAGAATTACTGAACCTATCCCACAACTTTACGTAGTTCAGTTATTGTACTAGCATTATTATTGACAATTTATTTTTCTCTATATTGGGTATTTTGACAGCTAATAAAGATCATTTTGCCTGTTCTGCACAATTTGGATACTTTTATTTTTTGTATAAAAGCTTTGGCTAAATCTTCCAGTAGAAAGTATACTAATAGTGAAAGTACTTGTTTTTGTCTTAGTGGTAAAGGTTGGTATGTTTTCCCATGTGATACTGCTTGAAATTTCATAAAGAATAATTTTATTGAGGCAGTTTTCTTGAATAGATATTTTATTGAGATTTTTGTAATGAAAGACTGTTCAGTTTTTTAAAATAAATTTTCTGGGTCAGTTGAGATAATCATGTGTACTTTCTCCTTTTGTAAAATACAGTGTATTACGTTATGTTTAACCGATCTTAACTTTCTGTAATAAATATCAGTGCCATGCTGAATAAGCCTTCAATATGTCACTGCAATAATTTTGATAAATATTTTATTGAATATGTTTATCTCAACCTTCAAAAAGTGTAAGTTTATAGTATTATTCCTACTGAAATCTTTTACAATACACTATCTTAAACTGAGGGTGACATGTAATAAATTATGAAATAGTGTGTGTTTTGATATATTTATGCTGCTATTACTTTGGGTCTTAGCTCTCTCCCAAGACCGAAGTGTTAAATGTGTGTTCCAGAACATGACATTGATGAGAGGAGGTGGAAACTTGAAGGAGTATGGCTTATGTGGTGTTCTTTAGATCATTTGGAGTGTGACCTACAAGGACATATCAGAAACACGGTTTTATTTTTCCTAACAGTTGAATAATATTCCACTCTGTAAATGGACTTCATTTTCACTATCCATTCATCAGTTTGATGGACATCCAGGCTGTTTTCAATATCTGATTGAACTGTGCAGCTAGGAATATATATGATCAAGTATGCTGTAAAATCTTGAGTCTTTTGGGCATATGTTCAAGAGTAACATAGCTGGATCTTCTGGTAAATCTCTTTTCAGCTTTTTGAGGAACTTCCACACTGGTTTCCACATGGCTATCCAAGTTTGTACTCCCACCAGCTCTGAATGAGTATTTGCCTTAGCCTACATCCTTGCCATCACGAGGTTTCATTTGTCTTATTTCTTTTTGCTCTTCTGATACATGTAAGATAAAATTGCAAAGTGTTGTTGTAAAATATAAAAATTAAAAAAGTAAGGTTTTTCTTTTACCTCCTCTAGGTCCAGCACCATGGTGCCCCAAGATATCTGCTAGATATCTTGGCAGAAACACATCCCAAATCCTCAGCGACCCAGTGTCTCCTGCTGCCGCACACTTTCCTACACTCAAACCCTCACATAAAAGAACACACAACACAATAATCTCTGACCCAATTGATAATATATAATTGCCCACTTAAACATACCAAGCCCGGTACCATCCATCCCTTAGGAACATTAATAACAACCTGTAAATACACAGAGCATAACCTTAACATCACTTGCCATGGCTTCTCACCCTCTCCTCTGTCTTGTCTCTTTCTGTTCTAGTCTTCTCCTCTTCCTTCAAACTTCTCTCCCGCCCATCCTTCCTTCTCCTCCAATGACCGGCCTCCTTCTATCCCGTACCCGCCCATCACCTGTACTTTTACAGATTCAATGGGGAGGTGGTTCTGGTGAAGTCACCTGAGTCCTGAGTAGTGACTAGGCAGCCATCCTTGGGACAGTGGAATTAGCATCAAAATACAGATAACTCCAGGGCAAACCACAACAGCAAAGTGGTTTTAATTTGTATTTCTCCAGGCTAAGGAGAGTGACCATTTTTTTTTTTATTATTATTAACTTGAGTATTTCTTATATACATTTCGAGTGTTATTCCCTTTCCCGGTTTCCGGGCAAACATCCCCCTCCCCCCTCCCCTTCCTTATGGGTGTTCCCCTCCCAACCCTCCCCCCATTGCCGCCCTCCCCCCATAGACTAGTTCACTGTGGGTTCAGTCTTAGCAGGACCCAGGGCTTCCCCTTCCACTGGTGCTCTTACTAGGATATTCATTGCTACCTATGGGGTCAGAGTCCAGGGTCAGTCCATGTATAGTCTTTAGGTAGTGGCTTAGTCCCTGGAAGCTCTGGTTGCTTGGCATTGTTGTACTTTTGGGGTCTCGAGCCCCTTCAAGCTCTTCCAGTTCTTTCTCTGAGTGACCATTTTTAAAAGTCTTGATGAGTGTCAGATGCCTGCGCCTAGATGCAACATTTTCCATTTAAACCAGCACATTCCAGTCCCTGATCTGATCAGGCTCATGACCATACTATAACACACAAAAAAGCATTTAGTCAAACTTCAATTAAAGTCCCTGTGGCCTCAACACTGTTGACTCATCCAAAGTCCTTCTGAGAGGAAAAGTAATCTCTTCATTCTCACTAGCTCTAAAACCATTTATACATTTCCAACATACATCGACACAGGATGTACATTTCCATTTCAAAGGGGAGGAATGAGACATGAAGAAGAGATACTGGACCAAAGGAAGGCAGAAACCCAGCAAGGAACAAACCAAATCCCCGCAGCCTCATATGTGATGTCAAAGGTTTTGCTGCCCGCAGCATCCATCTCTTGGACAGCTTGCATCCCCTGTATGCAGCTCTTATTGGCAGATGCCTCGTAGCTCTTCTAGCCCCAGTGTCTTGGAGTTCCAACTTCAACTGAGACTACACTTTTTCAACTTCACGTAACAGCATCTCACTCTCTCATGCCCTCTCAAGGCCTTCTCCTCCCAGTGACTCCAGCACTACCACATGTTGCCTGGCAGTGGGGAAGTCTGTGTAGAAGTTAGCTAGAGTCTTTGCCAATATTTCACATGCATGAGCTCGAGTCTAGTTGCTAATATAGACCTTGTTTCCTTATGAAGCCTCTTGAGCCAGGCCTCCTCAGCCTGTGTACAGCATTTGGGAATATTGGTAGCATTATTTGGTTCTAATAGCCTTGGGTTGCCCCACTGCTGTAGTTATGCTGCCCACACTATCTCCAGTGTATATGCAGCCTTCTTAAGTAGATACACCACCATGCTGAGGTCTCCATTTGCACAGCATGCTTTGCTTAAAATATCCAATTGCTTTTCTAGTCCAAAGTTCCAAAGTCTGTGCAGCCCAAACAAAGCAAATCAAATCAAATCAAGACAAAACAAAACACAATCAAATTATCCACAGCAGTACCCTATTTTCTGGTACCAAATTCCGTATTAGTTACTTTTTGTTGCTGTTATAAAATACGATGACCACAATCAACGTTATGGTTCCAGAGAGTTCATAATATTGGAGGAGGCATGGCAGCAGTTTGCCAGAGCAGGAAGCTGAGAAACCACACCCTCGACTACAAACACTAAACAGAGATGAAACTGGAAGCCAGAAGAGGCTGTAAGCTCTCAGAGGCCAGCCCCATCCCCACCTCCAGCAAAGGTCCTCAACATTCCATGACATCCCCAAACAGGGACAGCTAGGGATCAAGTATACAGATGCCTGAGTGTATGGGGGATATTTGTTATTCAAACCTCTACACACTCTGAAACCCCAGGACCATCTTTCCAGCCCCCATTTCTGTTTTCAGTTTTGGTTATGCGTTTCTACAAATTTATCCATTTCTCAAAGCCTATCTACACTTTTTAGAGCAACTCTTCAGAGTAGTGCTAAAACCCTTTCTGTGTCATCCCTGGTAATGTTTCTTCTTTAATTTTTATTTAATTACTTGGATCTTTGTTCTGTTCCTCAAATTTGTTGTTGTTTTCCAAAAGTCAACTTTCTTTTGGCTTCTATTAGTTTTTTCTATAACATAGTTAAACTGTGATAGAATTTATTCTTTTTGATATTGGCAGTTTAATTTATGCTTTTTCTAGTTTCCTTAGTTATAAAGTTGAGTTGAAGATTGGAGATTGTTCCTTTTTTGGCATATGCATGGACAGGTTAAAAACTACTTCTGCCACATTCCCTAACTTCGGGTATGTTTTGGCTGCTTTCATTCTGTCGCATATTCTTTAATTAACTATGGGATTTCTCTTTGCTTTTGCTGTTGTCTTAAGAGTGCGTTGCTTAATTTCAGTATGGCGGCGACAATTTCCACTTCCATCTACCATTCTCTCATTTCATTATAATATGATCAGAGAAGATACTTCATATAATTTTAATCGTCTTGAATTCCTTTATTCCTAGCATATACTGAAAATGTATGTTGTGATACTGTTGAGGTTGATGTGCCATTGTGTGTGTCATATTCAATTGTTCTATACTGCTCTCCCGAATTCTCTTATTTTTCTAGCTGATTTTTATTCCTTTCTTCACAATTGAAAGCTTGCCGCCCAAGTGCACCACTGTTGTTATGTAACTAGTTCTTCAACTCTGCATAGAAAATCATACCACCTAAGAGTCCTTAAGGACTCACATGGGCACTGGAAAAAATTTCCTGAACAAAACACCAATGGCTTATTCTCTAAGATCAAGAATCGACAAATGGGATCTCATAAAACTGCAAAGCTTCTGTAAGGCAAAGGACACTGTGGTTAGGACAAAACGGCAACCAACAGATTGGGAAAAGATCTTTACCAATCCTACAACAGATAGAGGCCTTATATCCAAAATATACAAAGAACTCAAGAAGTTAGACCGCAGGGAGACAAATAACCCTATTAAAAAATGGGGTTCAGAGCTAAACAAAGAATTCACAGCTGAGGAATGCCGAATGGCTGAGAAACACCTAAAGAAATGTTCAACATCTTTAGTCATAAGGGAAATGCAAATCAAAACAACCCTGAGATTTCACCTCACACCAGTGCGATTGGCTAAGATCAAAAACTCAGGTGACAGCAGATGCTGGCGAGGATGTGGAGAAAGAGGAACACTCCTCCATTGTTGGTGGGATTGCAGACTGGTAAAACCATTCTGGAAATCAGTCTGGAGGTTCCTCAGAAAATTGGACATTGAACTGCCTGAGGATCCAGCTATACCTCTCTTGGGCATATACCCAAAAGATGCCTCAACATATAAAAGAGACACGTGCTCCACTATGTTCATCGCAGCCTTATTTATAATAGCCAGAAGCTGGAAAGAACCCAGATGCCCTTCAACAGAGGAATGGATACAGAAAATGTGGTACATCTACACAATGGAATATTACTCAGCTATCAAAAACAACGAGTTTATGAAATTCGTAGGCAAATGGTTGGAACTGGAAAATATCATCCTGAGTGAGCTAACCCAATCACAGAAAGACATACATGGTATGCACTCATTGATAAGTGGCTATTAGCCCAAATGCTTGAATTACCCTAGATCCCTAGAACAAACGAAACTCAAGACGGATGATCAAAATGTGAATGCTTCACTCCTTCTTTAAATGAGGAAAAAGAATACCCTTGGCAGGGAAGGGAGAGGCAAAGATTAAAACAGAGACTGAAGGAACACCCATTCAGAGCCTGCCCCACATGTGGCCCATACATATACAGCCACCCAATTAGACAAGATGGATGAAGCAAAGAAGTGCAGACCGACAGGAGCCGGATGTAGATCGCTCCTGAGAGACACAGCCAGAATACAGCAAATATAGAGGCGAATGCCAGCAGCAAACCACTGAACTGAGAATAGGTCCCCTATTGAAGGAATCAGAGAAAGAACTGGAAGAGCTTGAAGGGGCTCGAGACCCCAAAAGTACAACAATGCCAAGCAACCAGAGCTTCCAGGGACTAAGCCACTACCTAAAGACTATACATGGACTGACCCTGGACTCTGACCCCATAGGTAGCAATGAATATCCTAGTAAGAGCACCAGTGGAAGGGGAAGCCCTGGGTCCTGCTAAGACTGAACCCACAGTGAACTAGTCTATGGGGGGAGGGCGGCAATGGGGGGAGGGTTGGGAGGGGAACACCCATAAGGAAGGGGAGGGGGGAGGGGGATGTTTGCCCGGAAACCGGGAAAGGGAATAACACTCGAAATGTATATAAGAAATACTCAAGTTAATAAAAAAAAAAAAAAAAAAAAAAGAATAGGACACAGTCAATGTTTATGGTATTGATGAATTAATTTTATTATAATTATATAATATCCTTCTATTTTTCATTGTTCTTGATTTAATGTTTGTCTGACGTTAGTGCAGACATCCAGTTTCTGTGGCCTTATCATCCTTTCACTTTAGTCTGTGTTTTTACTTGATTGAAGAATTTCTCTTATATATGGTCTACTATTAGTCGCCATTTTTAATCCAGCCAGCCAATCTATGTGCTTTGATTCCAAGTTTAATCTATTTAATTAATAATAGGAAAGGGTATGGTTTTCCTTTTGCTGTTTCCTTAATGATCACTGGTTTCGTTTTTCTCTATATTTCCCTAAGAGGCTTTGCTGTTTCTTTTTGTGTTTTAATGTGTCCTTTTTAGCTAGTAATGTAGTTATATAAAACCTCTTAACAGTGCACCATTTAATTTTCCTACAGCTTTCTTCCCATTTTTTTGCATTAGAAGTCATTAAATAGTCACTTACATAGTCGTTAAACAGATATTCATTGACTGTACTTTAGATTCCACTTCCTAAATCACAATACTATAGACTCCTATATTTGTCCATGCACCTTACTGGGGAATATTTTTTAAGTTTGTACTAGAGAATATTTCAATTATGTGGCTTGGTGTTGCTGTATATGCCCCTTTAAGCATTAAGGATTCTCATTTCTTGTGAGAAGATTCAGTGGGAATAAACAATTATAGATTTATCCAGGAAAATCTATTTTCTCCATCATATTTCCAAAGACATCATTGATAGGTACATTTCTTGATTGGCAATATTTTTCCTTCAACACGTGGAATATGTCATTTCCTGACAACCAACAAAGTTCCTGATGAGAAGTCCACGGAAACTCTATTGTATACGACAAGTCATTTCTTCTCTGTGGCTTTTTAGTTTCTGTCTTTGTCTTTGACTTTAGACAAGTCTCCCATTTCTTCCATTTGATTTATGTAGTTGATATTTTGGTTTATTTCATTTACATTTAAATTGCTTTCCTAGGATTTAGGAACTCTGAACTCACTGTTTTATCAAACAAGTGATTTGTCCCTCACTTCCCCTTTCTCCTAAAAGATACTGACAGTGCATAGATCCATTTCTTTGACACAATCCCACTAACTCCCCCTTCACTCTCCTTTCCTTTCTCTCTCCTGCCTTCTTAAACCTCCTGCGGAATTCCTTTTGAGAACCTCAGTTCAAGTATAGTATTTATTGACTTCACAATTTCTGCTTGGTTCTCTTCTATAGTTTGTTTTTGATTCCTTTGCTGGTATTAATCGTTTTTTTTTAGTCATCACTTACATGTGTTCTTCTTTAGCTCACTGAATGTGTTTATGACAGTTATTCAAATTTATTTGCCTAATAAATCATGGATAGTTTATGGTTGCTTTCTGTAGAGAGCCCCCCCCCCCTTTGATTTAAGCTGTTTGCATTTCGTTATATGCCTTGCAGTCTCTAACGGGAATTTGGAGACTCATTTTGAAAAAACAAAAGACAATCAACTCTTTGTCTTTATGCCCGACAATGTGCAAATGAAGATTTTTAACAAATCAGCCTGATTAGATATCCCGAGACCTATTGAACTTTCTCCGATCCCTTGCTCCCTCTTGTGTCCACCTGCAGTACTGCATTGCTAGGATGCAGTGGTACTTTTCAGCTGCTCCCAAGTTTTTTCCCCTGCCTTTCTACTTATAAGGTGAGGGGTCTGTTCTGAAAGTAGAGACTTTTTTTTGATGTTTCTTCTTAATTGCCACTATGGTTAGCTACTCATGATAGGCTGTGTAGTAGTATGCATGGCATGAAAAAACCCTTTGGCGTGCTCAACACCCTTTCCTGGAATCCTTTTCTTGCCTTTCAAATGGCCTGGGTGCTCTTTGTTCTCACTTCTTCTCTAGAGTTTACAGGAGTTTAGTGCAGTCTTTATGAGGGAGACATACTAGTAACCATTATGCTGACACCACTCCACTGTTGAAACTTAGCATCTCTTTAAATTATCACTATTAGTTCACACTGTTGTTGCCATAGTTATCGTTACGTATCATATGCCCATACAATCCTTTTAACATTTTGAAAATCTATACATTTTACAGGTGGTTGTGAGCCACCATGTGGTTGCTGGGAATTGAACTCAGGACCTCTGGAAGAGCAGCCTCACCAACCCTGTAATTTTTTGTTTGTTAAAAAAGTCCTTGGTAGTCCTGAAACTCGCTCTGCAGATCAATCAGGCTGGCCTCAAACTCACAGAGATCCATTTGCTTCTGCCTCTCAAGTGCTGGGATTAAAGGCATGTGCCACCACCACCCAATGATCCTTTTGATACATACGTTTTAGATCATCTAAAAACAAAACAAAAAACAGAACTATAAAATGGCAATGATAGGTTTTGCTACTTACTATTTGCTCATATACTTGATTTTATTAACTTCTATTTGTTCTTTGTGAATTTCAAATCACATATCCCAAATCCACTCATCTCTCCCTCCCCTCATACCTGTCATCTACCTTGCAACCTCCCCCCTCAACAACAACAAAAAATTAAAAATCTCATTGTGGAAGCTGTAGTATGTCAGTGTGCTTCACAGTGTGTCCCGTGGTATACCCTTTTGTCCACACTTTGCTTGCAAATGTTCATTACAATGAATCCTTGGGTTTGAGGCCTCTGGCTTCTGATACTTTACCAATGCTGGATCCTCACTGGGACTCCTGTCAGATATCCTGTTGTTGCCCTGTGTCATGGAGATCCTGTAGTTTTGGATCTGTAAGCCTGACCCCTTCATGCACTCACTCCAGCAGTTCATAGATGGGGTAGATGTCGGGATGGGCCAATGCAAAGTCCTGTATGTAGGTATGAGAGGTATCTGAACTGGTGAGCCAGTCAGCTTTCCCCCTCTCATGACTTCAGGGGCAGCTCGCCCACCACTCCCACATCCAGGGTCGGCTCTACTGTGCTGCCCAGGTGAGCTGCACGGCCTGCTCTTCCTAGTGCTGCAGCAGGTGAGAGGCAGGGAGGGAACTCTCCAGCTCTGATGACCCCTGTGCAGCCTGAAACCGATTATAGTGACCTATAATCCCAGCCTTAGAAGTTCAAAGTGTCCCAGGTACGTACTACGTTTGAGGCAAGCCTGAGATACCCTGTCTCAAGAAACAAAGAAAAAGTGGGGATGAATCATTAGGACTTCAGTAGTTTTACAAATAATTCTGTGAGTGCTTCAAGTTCAGAGAGGCTAGCTTAGCTGGCCAGACAACCTTTGGACCTTCCTATCTTTGCCTTCCAGCACCAGGCATACAGAAGCACCTGTGCATTTGTATGTGTGTCATGGGGTCCTAACTCAGGACAGTATGCTTATACAGCAAGCACTTTACCAACCGAGTCACCTCCCCAGCCCTACTAGTACATGACAGTATCTTATAAAATGATAGGAAACCCATTATGTGACTTAACCACCCACTTGACTGAATTGTTTTTGTTCTTTCTGATGCTGTCCTTTTAACCTCTGCATTGCCCTGTTTATATTTAGAACACAGTACTCTGAGCAGTGAAGCCCGACTTGCTCTTCAGAGCTTACCTCATTCTCCATACATCTCTTTAGAGTTCTCTCTCACCTAACCCAGGAAGATAGATACGGAAGTATAGAAAACCATTCTCCTACCCCATGCCTTGCTCCTTATCAGTGTTAAGTTGCTTTAGAGGACAACTTAAAGCAAGTCTTCTCTGAACTATGCTCTGAGTTGTAGTCCATTGAACCTTTGAGATTTAATGCTAGAAAAAACGTTTGTAACAAGCATGTGACTCAGGCATTATCTCTGTGCGAGTGTTCAGCTGTCATTTTGCATCTTTATTTTATAGTGAAGGGGCAATTTTGGCTCACGTCCACATAGAACTTTATTGAAGCACAAGACTCAAATATACATGAGAACAACATTTAGAAGGGAATCTTATTTACACCGGCTCAGTTCACTTTACACTCAAATACTGAACATCACAGTCAACGAAACGAGGGTCACCAACAAGTGTCATGTGTTTTCACTTGTATCTTCATTTGGCATTAGAATAATGATACAGATTACACAGGGTTGGGTATAATTACCACCAGCATAAAGAGGCACAGTGAAACACAGAGTCAGCTGGGAAAGCAAAGCATTATTTGAGGGTCAATGACTTGGGAACACAAGGACAACCGGAGGCAAATGGTTAAGCACATTACTCTTTTTGTTCTGCTTCAGGGTGATTTCTGATCGTCGGTTTTACGTTTCAGTTCCTTGGCAAATTTTTCAGCCTCACGGAATGCTGAAATAAGCGGTTCAAGATTCACCGCCTCCTCCTCCTCCTCCTCTTCCTCATCATCAGCAAACAGTGCCTCTTTTTGAATATTTTTACTGATATTCTCAAATATTGCAAGAATAATTTGAATGTTTTCATCTGAGTCCTCCCTATTAAAAAGGGCCATAAATTCTGACACTGAATCAGTAATAAGTAGGCGTTTTGTCATGACAAGGCTTTCAGACAAATTTAGTAGCAGTTTCAGAACATGAAACCTTGTTGTGGTATTGCCCGAATTCAGTAGGTAGTAAAAGCCAGCCAAGTAAGCGACAACCACTTTGTGATAGTCAAAAGTAGTAGTGAGGTGTGTAATCATTGTCAGTCCAGACAACTGGTCAGAGGAATCCAAGTCATAATCAAAGGTATCCTCACACACCTGACACACATATGTCTCGATCATGTTTAGGTCTGGATAAGTTGGAGCCATTTGAATCATGTTTTCCAAAAAGGCAGTCCTCGCTCGGGAGGAAGGATAATTCATCAGGGCTTCAATAAGTGAGATAACACCCGAGTTTCGAATGAAATCTCGGGTAAACTGAGAAGCACCTCTCATGCCCATTGCAATTTTAGATATCTCATGGATAAATGGATCACGATTTCTGTCCATCATTAAAAGAAGTTCCTCAAACTCCTCAGAACCAATTCTAAGCTCACACTGGATGCAGTTGCAAGACCAGTTCTCAGCCTGTGCACTCTCCCTGGCCTTAAGATGCTCCCGAATTTCCCGGACTGACCGGTAAGAAGGATCATACTGAAATGGGAACTGGGGTTCAGGCTCTCTTTCAGTACCAACTTCCACAAGCTTAGGCTTTCCCCCAAACATTTCTGCAAACAGAGATGCTGCTTCTTTTGGGAATCGGAAGGGGTTTAAGGATGGGAAGCCAGCCTTTCCCCATGGACCAGGCTTAAACTGAACAGTGACCTCATCCCAGCTCTGAGGCCTGCGGGAAGGATCAGGTTCATGTTCAGTTGAAGACTCAGGTTCACAAGCGGCCTTGCATACAGGAACAGGGTTTGATTCAAAGCTAGCTTCATCTCCTTCCCAGAACCAGGGTCCCACTATGCTTTCAGCTTCTGTACTAAATTTACAATTGTCACCGCTGCCAGTCTTGTTAATCACTTCATCCTTTGCTCTTGACCCAAACTTAACAATGGACTCTTTCCCATTTTCTGGACTAGACTCACTGACCGTCACAGTTTTAGATTCTGTAGTGGCCTTGTCACCAGACCAGAGCCAGGACTCAATCCCTTCACCCTCATCCTTTGGCTTGGACACACGGTTTACTCCTGTTTGCATACTGTCCTTTTTTGCGGCCCAGATCAGGGACTCAAAAATTGCCTCATCTTCAGTTTCTGACCCAGTTTCGACAGTCTGTGGCCCAGCCCCTATTTTGGCCTTATCAGTCCAGAACCACGACCCAGTAGCTTTCTCTTCCTTAATTCCAGACACAGACTCAAAAGTACCCCCTTTCACTGCCTCTACACTGGCCTCTTCCTTGCCCCAGAACCAGGATCCAACTGTATCTTCATCTTCAGGTGCTATCTTGTTCTCTTCCTTAATCTTAGCAGCTGGCTGAAACCTGTCTTCATCCCCAGCCCAAAACCAAGAGCCAATAATATCTTCCTCTTCCGCTTCTGGCTTGGACTCTTCTCTGTTGGGAGCCTCTACAACGGTTTCTTCATTTTCTTTCCAGAACCAAGAATTGAATACATTGTCCTCTAAAGTTGGTAGTTTGATTTCTTCTCCAGTCTCATCATCTATATTTCCCTCTTCTGCAGCCCAGAGCCAGGACCCTGTGATGGTCTCGGTCCTTGGGTAATTATTGGACCAGAGCCATGGATCAACAGTGTCCTCTTTCTCTCCCAGAGTAGATTTCAAGCTTTCTCTATTGGTAGGATACAAACAGGGCTCTTTTGCCCAGACACACGACTTTTTGTTAGCCTCCTCGGCTTCTGCCATAGGCTTGTATCCGACACCAGCTGCATACTTCATATTGGGTTGTTCTCTGGCCCCAAACCAAGGTGATCTAATGGGTTCTTCCTCATCTTCAAGGCTAGACTTACTATTAACTTCAGCCTCCACACTATTATCTACTTTAGCCCAGAACCAGGGCCCAATTATGGGCTCCTCCTCAGCTCCTGCCATGATGTCAGAGCAAGGTTCGGTTCCTAAATCCATATGTGCTTGCTTTTCAGACCAAAACCAAGGCACAAAGATTGTTCCTTTTGTGGATGCTGAACTGGCCTGTTCCTCCATCTCAGCCTCAGTATTGACTTCTCCAGCCCAGAACCAGGAATCAGTAACTTCTTTTTCCCCAGACTTGGGCATCTTCTCACAACTGACTCCAACAGATCTAAGGCTTTTCTCACCAGTGCCCCAGAACCAAGATCCAAAAATAGACTCATCATCAGCCTGTAAGCTGATCTCTTCATCATCAGCCCAGAACCAGGATCCAATAATGACCTCATCATCCTTAGCTACTGGCATAGATTTAGAAGTAGCCTTTGGCCCACTTTCCATACTGGTCTTCTTTCCAGATCCTAAACAGAAACTACTAACTTGTTCCTCCTTAGCCCTTGGTCTGGATTTAAGACCGGTCTCAGAGTCCACACTGGCTTCTTCTTCACTCCAGAACCAATCTCCAACAATAGGCTCCTCCTCTACACAAGTGGTCTTCATGCTTATCCTCTCCCCCATAGTGTTGTCCTGGGTGTTCCAGAACCAAGCCCCAACGAGGACTTCCTCCTCTGGCCTGGCTTCTTGTTTGGTACTTGCTCTGGCCTTAGTTTTGACTTCTTCCCTTGGCATTGCTCTGGTTCTGGGCTCTTTCTTTGTCTTAGACTTTGAAAAGGCATTAGCTTTCTCTTCAGGCAAGAACCAGGAATCTTTCTTATTTGTATCTACAGATCCAGATGTGACATCACTATAAGCTTCTCGCTTGGCCTGGTGCCTGGCCCTCATATTGACCCCTTTCCTGGCTCTGGGTTTAGACCTACATTTAGCCTCTTCTCCAGACCAAAACAAAGATTTTGTATGGTTTTCACATTCAGACCCAGAAGTGGATTCAACACGGACTTCTTTCTTAGACCTAAACCAGGACCTAGTATTGGGCTCTTCTTTGGGCCTAGACCAGACTTTGGGCTTGTCTTTGGCCCAGAACCAGGGAGTCTTAGCAGACTCATCTTCAGAATCAGAACTGGAAATATTATAGAACTCCTGTTTGTTCTTGTGTCTAGACATGGTATTTGCCTCTTGTTTGGCCATGTGCCTGAATCTGGTATTGGATTTCATGCTTTTCCTAGGACGAAATCTTGTACTGGTTTCATCTCTATTCCAGAAGGAGGAACTTCCTGAGGATTTATCTGCCCATTTGAAATCAGAATTCTCATATGCCTCTCCTTTAGGGATAGGCCTGGGACGGTACCAGGATCCCATACTGGTTCCCTCCTCTGGGCCAAATGAAGGCTGGAATCTTGCTGGAGAACTGGCCTTTTTGGGAATACTCTCAGTGTCCATACTAGCAAGTTCTCTATCTACAGACAGGCACTTAGCTTGAGCAACCGCCCCAGAATCATTACTGACCAGTGGGGAGTCTGCAGCACTGATCTGACATTGCTTCCCCATCTTTGACATGGACTCACCACGAAACTTACTCGGGGCCCAGACTTGTGCATCATGCTTAGATCGTGAAATAGGGATTGACCTGGGCTTACATTTAGCATATGCCCCACCTGGTGAACTGGTTTCACCTTTAGGCCTTGCTCCAGGGGTACCCTTAGGCTTCACTTTGGGTCTTGCTCCAGTCATCATTTGTGTCCTAACCTTGGGTCTGACCACTAACGGAACTTCAGGCTCTACTTCAGCAGCATTAGCATTCTCATCCCCAGGCTTATTTTCAGCCTTTGCCTGGGCACCAGGCTCAACCTCTGCCCCAGTCATAGTATACGGTAGATGAAGCCCCAATGTATAGCACTTAACAGTGAACCTTCACTAGATATCTGTTACAAGATAGCTCTTCACTACCACCTTTGGTAACTTGGTATGAGATTGAAAAGAATTAGACTGAAATGAACAGTTCAGCACTCAAGGAGGCTCCTACCCAAGCAGTCTCAGTCAATAACACAGATACAGTGCAGAAGAGGTGAAATCAAGCTGGAGGACGACGAACAGGTCCTAGGTGGGTGCAGACCTGTTGATTGCACTGGTCAGCGGCAACCTCAGCACCACCAAGCGGCCACTGCAGGTGATCTAGGAGAGAGGAATGAGGAAATCAGTCCTACCCAATTCCATTGTCTGCTGCAGAAACTTACACAGAGACACCTGGGTGTGACGCTGAGTGGAAGAGCCCAGTCATAAGAAATCCCTATGTTCCTTTTGCCTGCTGGGAAACAGGTGCAGAGGGGAGGAGAAAGTGCACACGCTACAAATGGACAGAGAGGGGACCCTAAATCTCACAGTACTCACTCTGGGGTGATTGAGACGACCCCACCTAAAAGTGAACCCTGTCCCATACCCACCTTCACAGATGTGGTGCAGTTCTCCCCTCTCTTCTGTGTTCAAGCAGTGTTAAGACAAACAGCTGGCTGACTGCAGGGAGTCCTACAAGTGCATAAAACAAAATGAAGTCTCAGTGCTCGGAAGGTGGGCACACATCCCTGAACCCAAACAAAGAACAAACAACAAAACCATGCCTGTTTGTGTCTAAAGCGTCTATTCCCTGGTCCCAGCAGTGAGCTGTTGTACTGGGTCATAGGCTAACTCACACCTACCTCAACATTCTTAGTATCCCTGAGAGGAAATAGAGCATGCTATACTACTGGGCAAATTAAGGGGACAGTGATCTGAATTTGGTTAGAGCAAAATGAATGTGCCTTCTCAGTGGCTGGCTCTTGTACTACCCCTGAGTGTCACCAACCTCCAAGATCTGAGACAGTCGCCCTGAAGCCTTCTTTCCTTGCTTGCAGAAAAACCAGCCTTAGGGCAGACCTGTGGACAGACATGAAAATGTAATGCAATCAGAAAATGGTGGCAGCAGCTGTGGGCAAAGTAAGGGGACAGTAAAGACATCCTGCACCCTCTTCTTGGGTTAGCGCAATCTGAATTTGTCTCCTCAGTGGCTGGCTCCTGCACTACCCCTGAGTCTCACCAACTTCCAGAGATCTGAGACAGTCGCCTTGAAACCTTCTTTCCTTGATTGAAGAACTGACCAGCCTTAAAGCAGACCTGTGGACAGACATGAAAATGTAAGGCAAGCAGAAAATGGTGGCAGTAGCTGTGGGCAAATTAAGGGGGCAGTAAAGACACCATGCACCCTCTTGGGTTAGCGCAATCTGAATTTGTCTCCTCAGTGGCTGGCTCCTGCACTACCCCTGAGTCTCACCAACCTCCAAGATCTGAGACAGTCACCCTGAAGCCTTTTTTCTTGATTGAAGAACTGACCAGCCTTAAAGCAGACCTGTGGACAGACACGAAAATGTATGACAGTCAGAAAATGGTGGCAGCAGCTGTGGGCAAATTAAGGGGACAGTGATCTGAATTTGGTTAGAGCAAAACGAATGTGCCTTCTCAGTGGCTGGCTCCTGCACTACCCCTGAGTCTCACCAACTTCCAGAGATCTGAGACAGTCGCCTTGAAACCTTCTTTCCTTGATTGCAGAAAAACCAGCCTTAAAGCAGACCTGTGGACAGACATGAAAATGTATGACAATCAGAAAATGGTGGTAGCAGCTGTGGGCAAATTAAGGGGACAGTAAGGCAACATGCACCCCCTTGGGTTAGAGCAATTTGGATTTGCCTCCTCAGTGGCTGGCTCCTGCACTGCCCCTGAGTCTCACCAACCTCCAGAGATCTGAGACAGTCGCCTAGAAGCCTTCTTTCCTTGCTTGCAGCCTTAAAGCAGGGCTGTGGATAGACATGAAAATGTATGACAATCAGGAGATGATGGCAGCAGCTGATCTTGTTGAAAATGCCACCAAGGATCAGAACCAGATCAAGTGTCTTTTAGCATTTAGGGTCCTACTGCTGGAACATTCTGGATTTAGCCTGGCTGCAGGGTTCCTGAGGTAACACCCACTCCTTGATGTCATCCTTATTAGTCCCTTCTGCAATTCTGAAGACTCGCCACTAGGTGGCCATGTTTCCTTGCCTTGCGCAGCAAAAAATGGGGGAAGGGCGCAGTACATTCTAGAAAGCAGGTTCTGAAGTGGTCCTTGGATTTATGACTCCGTCATCATCCCCACCCCATCTTTTCAGACCCCAGATTTGGGAGGGAGGGGAAAGGCAGTGTAGAAGGTACCTGCAAGGCTGTGAGAAACGAGATTAGGAGACACTTATTCCCACCTGTTCTGGCCAGTCACCCCCACCCTTTTTGCATCTCCACTCACTGTCTGGTGCCCACTCCCATTACCACACACCTCCAGAAATCCACGCCATTTTCCTGTTCCTCTTTTCTCAAGCCTCTGGTGTACAGATGCTCACTCACTGTGGCCTGTCAGAATATGCCAGACCTACCGCGCAGACAGGACACTTTCCATCAAGCAGGATCCTGTGGGGAGTGACAGCACCCAGGGCGCAGGGCACCGGGGCCCCTCTCAGCAACTAGATCAGAGCCCTAGTAGCCAAGGCGACTCACAACCCAGCGCTGTCGCCAGTGCTGGACACCTGCCCCACACCCACACCTGTGGGCTTCATCCCCCCCCCCCCCCCCACTCCAGCATGGCCGGCCATTTCTTTTGCAGCTGCCTTCCTGGGACCTGTGGGCTCCCTGATCTCCCTCCCCCCCACTCTCTCATCGTCATTTCAACAGCAGCTGCCTACCGTATAACCCTCACAGGGCCCAGACATTGTCGAGGGCGGGGTATTGGTGCCAGGAAAGTCAACTGCCAGGCGGTCGGCTATGCCAACCTCCAGACCATCACACCCAGCAGCTCCATCCTTCCCTTGTGCCCGGGTCTCTGCAGGGGTTCCCGCCTCCTTCTGCCCACCGCCTTGGGTCTACAGGCACAGCACACACTCCAGGGAGCAGCTGTGACCTGTTTGCCTCCACTGGACTGTCAGGGCCAGGCAGCTGTCCGCAATGCGCGACAGCCTGGAGCCCATGACACACCCCCACTTGCCTGGCCAGGGGCACAGCCCAGGTCCCCGGGCTCCCCCGCGTCCCTCTCCTGCTCCCGGCTGTTCTCTGTCCTCCGCAGATCCTTTCACTGGGCTTTCACTGCTTTGAGCGCGAGTGGAATGGCAGAGCTGTGTCCTGCCCCCACGCCTCTGCACCAAACGGGCAGGGGCTGCGCAGACTGCGGCAAGCACAGCTCTCCTGGAGGGTGTCGGGAAGGGGGCGGAGGGATACTGCGCACAGGGCTCGACGCCCCCTCCCGGACCCACTGTAGTTCCGACTCGGAGTGGGCGGGGCCACAGACAGTCCCACTCCTCTTGGAGGGGAGGGTTGTACCAGTGGGCGTCTGCAGACCCCTGTTCACCCTAACCAGAGACCACCACCACTTTTAAAAATATTTTTGGAGCCACACTCACAGTGTGTGAGATGGCTTAAATGTAGAGTGTATGAGGGCTTTGGAGAGGGGGGACTACAAGGAGGAGGAGGTCTGCAGTTGGGGAGCAGGAGGGAGCAGCGGATGGATACTGAGTGGGAACCTTCGTACATCTGTATTTCAGAACGAGGCTGGACAGTGCCTGCCCCTCCCTGTACTCCCTCTTTGCTTTCCCCCTCCTCTGCCTCCTCCTCTGACGCCAATGGAAGGGGAGGGGGGCTGCCAGTACTGCAGCCTGAGAGGGGACAGGTGACCTAGCAACAGCCATCCAGTAGGTTCCTGTTGATTCTCCCATGTTTTCTTTCACTGATTCATGCAACCATGAAGGGAGGGCACTTCTGTCTCCATGGAATCCAAAGTGGGGCCTCCATTACATCCCTCACCACTGCCCCTCTTCCATGAGGGAGACCAAACTACACCTTGTGGCCTAGTAAATCAACCACAGGTTTGGGCCAACAATCAATTCTTTGTGCCACAGAATGTGTGTGTGTGTGTGGGGGGGTGTGGTGTGTGTATGGTAATGGTGGTGGTTGGGGTGTGTGTGCCTGCCCCCCCACCCCCCACCCCGTGTGTGTGTGTGTGTGTGTGTGTGTGTGTGTGAGAGAGAGAGAGAGAGAGAGAGAGAGAGAGAGAGAGAGAGAGAGAGAGAGAGAGATTGATTCTAAGTAGCAATACCTTTCTGGGGGAAAAAAAAGAGTGGCATTAAGCACAAACTAAAAGCTGCTGGCATTGCCCATTTAGAGATTTATTTAAGCACCTACCCAGTGTTTCACAGAATAACAACCCATGATATGTAAAGATGTTATCTGGCCAAGGAATATTGAGATTTGAGGCGGAAGTGCAGGTTGTTAATAGTGGCATTCTGCATACAGTCATCCTGGATCCATCCAGTCATTGTGACTGCAAAGGTACTTAGGTATGACAGGCTGAGGCAGAAGAATGTGCATGTCAGGAAAGCAGCATTGGTAAAACAAAACCAAACCAGATTGGACACTGCTGGCCTCCAAGATGAAAAGAATCTAGGGCTCATGGAATGCAGGCAGTGTGAAGAAACTATACAAGATATTCTTCCTTAATAATCTCCAAAGGAAAGATCTGTTTGATTTCAGATAGGAAGACCTTTTTTTGCATCCAGTGGTGTGATATGAAGTTTGTCTCATTTTAAGTCACTAAACTTATAGCAATTGTGATAGCAGGAACAAAATACATATACCAACCTTATTCACAATATCCATTCCCCCTAAGTGTCTTTACTGTACATCAATACCCAGGGCAGGGCACTCTGGGTCTCAGGTTTCACCAGCACTAACACCAATATTCTGTTTCACAGTATAACTGAAATAACAGCACTATAAAGTTTGCTCACATTTGTGGAGACTCAATGTCCCTCTTCATTGCTGTGGTGCTCCTAGGCATTCAATTGAGGCCCTTGAGTAAGCTCAGACAAGCACTCTACCAGTCAGCTATACCCACAATCTTCGTAAAGACTGTAGTGGGAAATTGGTCTCATCAAATTCCCCAGCTGACCTTAGGTTTATCATGCAACCCAACGTGTCCTCAACCTTATAATTCTGTTTTACATCGCAAAGGGGCTGGCAATAATATGTAAGCAATAGTGCCCCAACTACCAGTATCTTTTTACCAATTTACTTAGGATAGGAGTGGTTTTAGCAATAGTTGAAATATCTGTTGGATAATCTCTTGTCAATTCATTTACAAAATAAAGCCAGAAAGTGGCTAACAATTATTGACCAAAAAGGCCCTATGGGAAGTTTTTTTAATGTGTTTTATTAACATGTATTGATCTATTGGCTAAATATCATCTCGAAATTAGATCAAATACTATGTAGAAGATGCTGACCTATGACAGCCAGATGTGATTTACTTCCTCCAAAATTGCATTCTAGTCCAGCATAAGACAACAAGTATTGTTCTGCTATCCAGTATCTCTTCTTGTGTCTATGTAACACCGACTTGTTACTGAAATACATATATCAACCCTGGGATAAAGAGGCAGCCATGTAGACTTGGAGTGTCTCCCACCCTTTCCCCCTCCTCATCCCCTATCACCTCTCACATGTACTCCTGAATTTGCACAGTAGCATGCCCATTGCTATTATGGCTCGCAGCATCTCCTCCTGTACCTCTCATGAATCTGCTTCTGTAGATTTAGGCTAATGTGCCTCTCTACTGATCTCCATGCGCCTCGGTAACAGCAAACTCTCATGTAGAATAGGTTGATCCAAATTCTGTATGTTCTTACAATGCATTGCTTATTCTTTCCCTGGGCTTCAAGAACTTCATGTTAGAGTTTGCATTATAGCTATCCCCCAAGTGTCTCTGTATTCCCTCTTTTTATTTTGATAGGTAGCCATTGAGGTGAGAAGCTTTGTTCTGCTATGTGTGTGCTGTGATGTGTGTGGGCTACAGTTGCTTGGTTGAAAACTAAAACCTCCAAAACTGTGAGCCAAAAGAAACCTTCTCTCTTTATAAGTTGATTACCTTGGCTACTTTCTTAGGGTGATGAAAAGCTAATATGTGGTACATAAGAAATTGAATCTCCCTAGTCAGGACCAAGTTCTTTTGAAATAACTGGTGAAATAGGCCCAAAGAATATCTACTTCTAGTGTAGGAAAAGAGATGCTATGTTTCTACTACTTGAGACAGGGTACATTTATGGAATTTGAGGAAGCCACATCTAATAATTTCAGGTTATGTCAAGGTATCTGCTTCAGCAACCAGGTGTAGTGGTGCATACCTAGAACCCTGGCACTTGAGGCAGAGGCAGTACGATCACCACATTTGCTGTTTAAGTTTAGCTTGCCCTACATACTAAATGCTAGGCCAGCCATTTGATCTTCTGTCTCAAAATAACAGAAAGAGAAGGGGAATAAGAAGGAAAGTGGTGAGGAGAATTCCTTCGCACCAAGGGAAAACAGAGCCAGGAACGATGTCCTCAGCCAATGAACAATGCTTTATCCTCAGGAAGTACAGCTGTTCTAATAGCAGCACTGGGATTAGGAATCTTCTTTGTCCTATTTCCAACGAAAGTTCTCAGCTATACATCTGTTATAAGAAGGCATATTTCTAAGTAATCTCAGAAACAACTATTTCCAAATAAACACTCAGGCACTTTGCTGTGTTATTGACATAAGGATAAAGTGTACCCTAAACAAAGGAAAACATCCTCTTCTCCAACATGGCTTAACGTTGTGACTACTATTTAGTTCTGACATCATCTAGACTCTGCATAGGGATGTTGTTTGGAAAATACAGGGGAACAGATGGAGCCACTTAAGTGCCTGGCAGTAAAGCTAAGAATGGCAGCAGCAGCTGCAAGAGTCATGGCAGAAATCATTGCAATTCCAAACGTGGGAAATAATCCTTGGAAAGTTTACACTCACTGGAACTGAGGAGGTGAGCTAACTAGCTTTGTATGGATACAAAATTATAAATGTACACGATTAAAGGAAATGATATAAATGAATGGAATACCAAATTACTTCTCAAAATACAAAGTATGAGAAGTCTACAGTAGTTTCAGTGTTTCTTCTTAGCTAACCATGACCTTCTGCTTCTTCATGAGAAGACCTCCTAAGGGCTGTATTCAGCAAGTGAAATGGGAAAGGAAAGGAGAATAGAAGTAATTCTCTTAAAGCCCAGGCTCAGAAAATGCGCATATCCTTTCTACGCACAGTCCACAGACGAGCTCCTCAACTTCTCTTTCCATTTTCATGGCACACGTACCATTTTACCCTGCTTTTAATTCTCCTTAAACCTTTCCTTTTCCTCATGTCCCTCTTCTAGTTTCTTGTCCTACACTCGTACCTTCTTCAAACATAGACACATACAAAGAAAGAAATTTAAATCTGGAAGCCACACAGTAGGAAAAAGAAAACACTAACTCTCTTGAAATAATCCAATTTTTAAAAACAACCCGTAGACCAGCAAAATATTAGCAAATAAAGACACTTGATCTTGAGGTTAAGGGCTTGGGTTTCATACTTGAAACCAACAAGGCAGAGGAAGAAAACTAACTGCAAGTTGCACTTTAACCTTCACTGAATAAGAATAGCCCCACAGGCTCACATACTTCAGTGTTTAGGGAGCGGCACTGTTTGAAAGAATTAGGAGGTGTGGCCTTGTTGGTGTAGCTTTGTTGGAGGAAGTATGCAAGTATGCCACTGGGGGTTGGCAATGAGGTGTCAGAAGCCCAAGCCAGGCACAGTGGTTCTCTTTCTTCCTACTGCCTGAAGATTAGGATATAAAACTCTCAGCTACTCTCCAGTACCATTTCTGACTGGGTGCTACCATGCTCTGCATTATAAACATGATTATAATGAAGTAAACTTCTGAAACTATAAGCAAACCCTAATTACATGCTTTCTTTTATAAAATTTGCTATGGTCATGAGTGTCTCTTTAGAGCAATAGAACACTAAGACATTAACATACCTGTCACAGGAGTGGCCACCCACCCCAACGCCTCTCAAAGACAATATGCTATTTCCATCCAATTACAAGACATTTGGAAATGGTAAAACTACAGAAACAGAAAGGAGTTAGTGTTTAGGGCTGGGAGTATACCTAAATCACGAGAATGCTTTCCTACCATAAATCCGCAGTTCTATTTCCAGAACTTTGAGAAAAGTAACAATTTTTCCAGGCATGCTGATGCATTTCTGTAATATCAGCAGAAGGAGGATGGTTGCTCCAAATTCTAGGCCAGCCTGCCACAAAGCAAGTTCCATGCTAGCTAAGCCTATATAGTTAGGCCTTGTCTCAAAATAAACAAACAAGCAAACAAACAAACAAATACAAAAACAAAACAAAAAGTCTAGTGGTTCCAGGGGTTGAGTTAGAAAAAAGTGAATGGAAGTATTTTATATAGAGTAGTGAAGTATTCTGTATGATACTATGATGACAGATACATGTTACTATATTACCTATCTTTCTAAACCCACAAAGTGTAGTGAGTCCTAATGTAACGTTTGTGTGATGATGCTGTGTCAACACAGATTCATCCGTTGTAACAAAGGTACCATCGTTGTTGGCAGCTGTGGAAGAACATGCACACAGGTACAAGATATATGGATGTTTCCATTCTTTCCACTAACTTCTGCTGTGAATGTAAAACTGGTCTTAAAATAATTTTAAAATAGACTCCTCTCTAATAAAATAGTCTCATCAGCATTTAAACATGCTGAACAGTCTCCTGTTTTGAAAATAAAACTTCCCTATAACCATATCATTCCATACCTACTGTTCCATTCCTCTTATTTCTTTTGCTGCAAACATTCTAGCAGGAAGTCTCAGAGGCTAAAACCATTCTAGGCCTAGGTAAGATTATACATAGGCTAGAAGCTTGCAGGACTAGGCTTAAATTAGCACACTGGTTCAGTAAGTCTCAGAGAGGACAATTGAATCAGGAGAATAAAAATATGTTTACATTTGGCACTTAACATATTTGGAAGAAAAACTCAAATGTGAATGGAGAATAAGAGAGCCTGCTAACATTGCAGAAAGCCAAGGACATCTGACAGAAAAGTTGCAGAGGAAGGGAGACATCTGACAAAAAGCCAGAGTAGAAATTTGCCTGGGATCATCTCCAGAAGAAGCATCTGTTATTTAAGTTCAACTGGATTCCCAGAGACTGGGAAGACTCTGGATGAAAGGAGCAAGAACCTGAAGCCCAGAGCAAGAACAATGCAGAAGCCACCGAGACAGCAAATCACAGTAAACAACCCCAAAAGACAGTTTTAAGTATATAGACAGACTCTTCCACATTAAAAAACGGGAAACTCTATTTCAGATCCCTTGAGAGCTGAGGAGATAGAAACATTACTTGAAAAAGCCATCACATTACTCATTGCAGTTTTAACTATTAAACTCCTCCCTACTTCCAACTGCAATCTTTATATTTTTCCTCTGAAAAAAGGTTGAGAAAATAACTGTATAACAGGAAGAATTAGCTACAGTAATACAAAGGCTTGAAAGGCAAGAGACAGAGGAATAAAGACAATGGGAAATGCTTAATTGTGAACCTATAGGCCTTAATGAAATTGAGGATCAAGACTGACAGTTCATTGACAGTGGGTAAGAAGCCTGGCTTGCTGGCATGAAGCCTGGCTCCCTGGTGTGGAGCAGGTCATGGAATGTGAGCATCTAAGTGTTTAGTTTGTGTGTGGATTCATAAAGATCTAATTGTACCTTGAGAAACAGAAAGGGGGAATAAGATTAGCTGAAAGACACTGGATTGTAGAAAAAAAACTGCTGAATTAGACCAACCTGTATTCTTTAAAGATGTTTCAACATCAGAATGGAAGCCAGGGAGTGTGCTATGTTAAGGAAGAGATTTTGTCTATACTGCCACAGGTGATGAAAGACGATGGGCTCCATCACAATTGATAATGATCTGATTCAAGTAAGAGAAGCTTCCAAATGAAAGGTGTGACTCAAGGAAGGAAGAGACGAAGAAAGCTGATCCCCACCCCCACTCTACCCCTCAACATGGAGACAAGTCAATAAACCAGCTGAAGAAGTACAAATCATTCATCAGACTGGCTGACTAAGAACTTTGATGCTGCAATGGAATGTTGATGAAGACAGATGTTCAGGACTGCAGTTATGAAGGATCATAGTCAATGGATCGTCATAAGGACATTTGGACTGTTAAGTTTGTGGGACTGATAACTGTTTCAGTTACACTGTGTATAACTTTGAGTGTAGTTAAAAGGGGGGAAATGTTGCAGGATGTTTGGTTTCATTTCATTGGGGTTGGCTTATAATTTCAGAGGTTCAATCCATTACCATCATGGCTGGAAGTGTGGTAGCATGCAGGCAGACATGGTGCTGAAGAGGGAGCTGAGACTTCTACATGCAGATCAGCAGGCAGTAGGAAGCGCAAGACACATTGGGTGTGGCTTGAGCATCCAAACCCTCAAAGCCAGTTCCTCCAGCTGCAAGTCCAGCTTCTTTTCAAGGCTGCACCTACTCCAAGAAGACACCTCCTAATAATTCCATTCCCTCTGGACCTATGGGGGTCATTCTCATTTTAACCACCACATATGTTTTTCTCACACAAGTAGCAAGGATCATCCTTGAAGAAAAGTATGTCGCATTACAACAATTCATTTGTCAGAACCTTCTAATGGTTTTCAACAAGACCCAATATAAAATACAAACTCCTTTAGCAGTGAATCTCTCTATCTCACATGGTTTGGCTCTTGTTTCACACAGTACAATCATCTCCGTTCACTGTTTCTTTGCCTCTTTCATTTTTTCTATAGTACTGGGGATTTCTGTACATGCTAAGCAATCAGCTCTACCATTCGCTAGTCACTGATGTCTCTATTTTTGCCACACCGACTATGATACTGTTTTTAAAAATGCCCAAGAAGTTCATTTCTTCTTTCTCAGCCTTAGAATACTCTGCATCATTGCTCACTTCATTTCATTTCATTTTACTTTTTAACCTTCTTAAAGAGAACTTCTCTATGCCATTGAAAATATTATTCCCACATTCTAACACACACTATCCTCATACACTATTATTTTTCTCTGTATCAGTTATTACCATTCAATATTATCTATTTATATTTTTGTTATTTCCTCCATCCTTAAAAGTTCCATGAAGAGAGTATTTCTTTTTACTCTATAATAGATTTCCAAGAAGTAGGAACAATGTCTCATACATAATATACTCAATTTGTTGACTATTCAAAGCTTCTGAAATCCTGGGCTATTTTTATTGTTTACGTAAATCCTATTACTTTTACCATAAAGTTTGAAAAGAGATGTTAACCTTTTACAAGTTTCTATATATGATCTACCTACCAGAAACACCCTTTAAATGTTTTCAGCAAAATTATTTTGTTGGACCTATTTCCAGATGGTAACTGGATTGTATAGGTTGGCTTGTCTATTATGTGGTGGTTTGAATCGGAACGGCCCCAATGGGCTCATCTATTTGAAGGTGTGGCTATTAGGGAGTCATGGTACTGGACAGGGAATAAGAGGTGTGGCTTTGTTGTAAGAAGTGTGCTAGTGGGTGTGAGCTTTGAGGTTTCAGAAGCCCAAACCAGGCCCAGTGGTACTCACTCATTCTGCTGCCTGCAAATCTGGACATAGCACTCACAGCTTCTTCTCCAGTATCATGTTTCTTGCCATGACAATAATAGACTAAACCTCTGAACCTGTAAGCCAGCCCTGAAGGAATGAATGCTTTCTTTATGAGTTGCTGTGGTCATGTTGTCTCTTCACAGCAATTGAGCACTCAATTAAGACCAGGGACTAGGGTACTGCTGTGACAGGCCTGGCCATGCTGCTTGTTGGTGGAATACGGACTTTGGGACTTTGCACTAGAAAAGCAGGTGAACACTTTAAGTGGGGCTTGATGGGCCATCCTAGTAAAAGCATGGAACACAGTGGAAGAGGATGATATGAAATGTGAGGGCCTGACTCATGAGCTTTCGGAAGAAAAGAAGTAGGAAGTGGACTAAAGATCATTCTTCTGATATATTGGCAAAGAATATGGCTGCTTTCTTTCCCCTGTCTGAAAATATGCCTGAGGCTAAATTAAAGAGTTTAATGGCATTGGCAGATGTTTTGCAATTGTTAATGGGCACTCTTATCCAGATCTATAATGAAAAAAAAAAAGGCAAAATACAAAAAACTGCAACTGACGAGAAGCAGGTACCAGTGCTCAAGAAAATAAAATAGTTTAAAGGAAATTCTGATGTTAAAATGACTTAAATGAGTGATGACATCAGAACAAGACCCCACCCAGCTAAGTTTCAACTTGCGAAAAAGAATTAAAGAAAACCTTAAGCAGTAAAGGAAACCATCAACAATAGAAATCTGATGCAGATGTAATTGAATGAGAAGCCAAGTCCCAATCCCAGCAAACAGTAGGCTGTGACAGCTTCAGCCATGTGGTTCTGGCTTTAGAGATAAGGGGTTATGGAATCTCCCTGCACAGTTAGCGAAAGCTGCTGACTTCAGTCATTTGTCAGGGATGTCCCTACATGGTGGACCAGAAAGGTCATTGAGTGAAGCTGTGAAAGTGAAGCCTGGATTGTACTGGAGATGCCAAGATGTTGGAGCTTGCTTGCCACGGTCATGGGATACCTGCCAAGGAGAGCTTCCAACAGGGTGTAGTCCGGCCCAAGAGAAAGAAATGTGTTGCATTCAACAAAGCAGAAAGGAGTTAGAGATCTGAAGAGTGATTTGACATTAGACATGGAGATGCAGCTCAGTCTTGCTTTGGTGATATTTCCTCCCTATGTTCCCTTTCCTTCCTTTTAGAATGATATTGTATACCCTGTGTATGTTGAAAGTATGTGATCTGCTTTTTGATTTTGATTTTATGGGGGATTACAGTTAAGAGATGCTATGAAGTTTCCGAAGAGACTTTGGATTTTGGATTTTTAAACAGCGTTGAGACTGTTATAAATTGTGAGGACTTTTGAAGTTGGACTGAAAGCATGTTTGCATTATGATATGGCTACAAGCCTATGAGGGCCAGGGAGTGTAATGTGGTGGTTTAAATAGAAATAGTGCCCACAGGCTTATACATTTGAATGCTTGGCCATTAGGGAGTGATACTACTTGATAAAGATTAGGAGGTATGGCCTTATTGGAGTGGGTGTGGCCTTGTTGTTGGAAGTATGTCATTGGCAGGTGGGCTTGGAGTTTTCAGAAGCCCAGGCCAGGCCTAGTGGCAGTCACTCTTCCTGTTGCCTGCAGATCCTCCTGCACATGTGCCTGGATGCTGCCATGCTCCCTGCCAAGACGAAAATGAAGTAAACTTCTGAAAACGTAAGCAAGCCCTAATTAATTATTTTCTCTCATAAGCATTTCCGTGGTCGTGCTGTCTCTTCACAGCAATAGAGCACTGAGTAAGACATAGTAGGTACTTGTTAGAGTAAATGATCATTGGAATAGCATTTTCCCCTCACGTCAGAATCCAGAAGCAATATCCCTTTCTCAAATGATCATTTAGTATTATTCTCCTTCATCTTCCATACATAGAAAGTTTTTTTTTAAAATAATGAGCAGCTGTTACAGAAGGCATAAGATACAGTAATGTTTATACATTACACAAGCTATAGCTGAGGCACCTAGACAGACACTCTCAATATGTGTGAAAGGAGATGGTGGTTTTAGAAGTACAAATATTGGGAGTTACAACACATTATTCGTGCTCTTCTAAAACCCACATAATGGGAAGTCTTATTGCCATTCTGTTGTATGCCAAGTAACTAAACCTTTGCGTCATGGGTCATGAATCCAAGGTGTCCATCACAGGAGTAAAGCTAGCTTAACTGAGCCAATAACTGGAGGAAAATAAAACACAAAACTGCTTTACCACATCCATACTTTGGAAGTATCAGACTACTTTGGAAGCATCATTAGAACAGACAGTAGTTAATTATGAATTGTCCTAGACTGATTCTTCATACTACAAAGAATCTCTAGCATCTTAGAAAAGCTGTGAATTGTGCTCCTTGCTATTCCTTACGGGAAACTAGAGAGGCGTGTTGACATGTATACCTCCCCCTGGTTCTAGTTCTACTAGCAAGTAACATAGTAATTGATCCAGGCTTTTAAATAAAAAGAAAACCACAGCAGACCTTTAGCAAAACATACTAGACAGATGGACATTTTCAAAACGACATGATCAATGTAAACCATAAACCACATACACTCAGGAAAGTATACCTAGTTTATGTTACATAAAAGCAAAACTACAGATGGCATGCTTACCATAACATTTCATCTGGGAAAGTTATTGAGTGGGTTTTCCTGAAAATATTCATTGCCACGATGAAAACAATTATGTGCAAACTGCAATGTCTCTAAATAGCACTTAAGAGTGTGTATATATATATGGCACCGATTAAATATGCAAGGATGGACTTCCCAGGGTTTATCACACAGAAGAGCAATCACCAGGGGCTCCTCGTCCATGTGTGGCAGCTTGATTTCTTTGTTCTGATTGTCACTTTGTCACAGCCCAGGTGTCTAACAGATCTTTTCAACAATTTTCTTGAAGGCATACTGAAGAGTCACAAGTTTTCAGCCTTGTCTCTATGGATGACATGGAATGCTTTTGTGCAGATTTCAGGCCTTCATTTCTATCAACTTCAAGATTTTCTTTATTAATTTTATTTCCAATCAGCATGCTAACTATATCCTTTCTAGTATGGTATGCTTCTACTTCATTTAACCAACTATCCAGCTTAACAGAGGTGTCTCTTCTTATGATGTCATAAACTAATATAACACATTGTGTAGTACTATAATAGGTGAGAGTTAATTCTAAGCCTCTCATGGCCAGCAGTTTCCCATATGGTAAGTTTGGCCTTATTTCCATCTAGTTAAATTCTTTTTCACTTTAAAGTCAATAGCTATTGTTGGTACAGGTTCTGAAGAAAAGTACCATGTGTGAATTTCATAGCGGGCTGGACTTGCCCAGGCCGCTCTTGCCAATGATGCAGATCTTCAGGGTCGTCAGTGTCTATCCTGCACGCTCTTCTGTCTGACCCCAGCTAGCCTCCTGTCCTCAGCCCTTCATGGGGAAGATGGCCCATGCCTGTGCTGTTTTCATTTTAAATTTAAATTGGTTCGAGCAATATGCCTACTTTTCTCTATTTTAAAACTTTGTATGTATGTCAACTAAAACGGAAGGGACGAAAAAAGAATGTGAAGCTTTCATTCACTCTAAGTTCAGTTCACTGTCAATGCACATTTGATGCACATGTTGGGATTTCGTTTGGGGCTTATTTGTTTTGTTGTTGTATCTCTTTCTTTCTCTTTCTCCCTTTCTTCCTTTCTTTCTCCCTCCCTTCCTCCCTTCCTTTCTTTCTCCCTCCCTCCCTCCCTTCCTTTTTTCTTTCTGACTGTGTCTACCTATGTAACTCAGGCTGTCTTCAAACTTAGTCCTCTTGCCTCAGTTTCACCGAGTGCTGGGAATGCAGTGCATATGAACACACATGGCTTTTTTGTTTTATTTCACTGATAAAAGTGCTTCCGGCACTTACCATATAGAATATTTTACTCTGAGGTATATATAACTGTAGAATGGTTAAATTGAGATAATTTCAAAAACTTTTCTTTTTTGTGATTCAAACGAGGCTCACAATTCATTCTTTTCGCATTTTCAAGTGTACAATATATTGTTATTTGCTATAGTTACCATGAGGAGCAACTGACTCTTTCAACTTCTTTCTCCTATCTAACCAAATATTTATAACCCCAGACCAAGGACCTGTAGCCATGATTCCACACCATCTGTAAGTTGAGCTTTATTAAATTCTATATGTAAGTGTGAACATACATTATCCATCTTTCTTCCAGGTTCATCAATAACATCTTCCAGTTTCATCTATGCTGTCTCAAACGAAAGGATTATCTTCTCCCAAAATGGTGAATAGCATATTCTTTGTTCACTCATGAGTTGTTACACTGCATTTGTTTCTAAATCCACCGGCCATTGCATAGTGTTTCAATAAGTATCAAACTGCTGATAAGCAGACTGACTTCATTTCCCTGGGATATTGTTTGTAGCAATTCCTCTAAGATTAAACTGTCTATCTCTGCGCCTTAAGATACAGGATGTTAAAGGAGATGAAACAATTGAATTTTCTGAGGTGGGTGTGTGAATCTTTCCATCCTGCTGAGAAGCACAGGCAGAAAACAGTTCAGAGGATTTGGGAAGTCCCTGATACTGACCAGATCCATTAGCTCTGGCCCCCATTCCCAAGCACACACAAGCTGTAAGAAGTGCTGAGAGTCAGTAAAAAGAGACAAAAGACAAGCTGTTTGGAAGAGGCACACCAGCCCAACTGCCTGCAAGAATGAAAGACCACCAAGGATAGTTGGAAGAGGCTCGGTTTACCTGAGCTGCCTGGAAAGGGCCCTCTCTAGACTGTTGTACCGCCCACAGGCTGTGGGTTGTGCTCCAAGTTTCCATGTTTTGTAAGCCATTACCTATGTTGGGGTGGGCTTTGGTGATTCAGCTGTCTTTGGGTCATTTCTGCTCCTGTAAGTAACCCCTCACCCACATTCCTGAAAACAACACCAATAAAACAAATTGGCTCATTAAAATGGGCTTTGTTGGCATCCGTACTTTGATCTGTTCTCAGTTACCATTTGTTCACACTCCCCAGGAATCTGCCACACAAGAGGTATTTACCCATATGTGGGCTGTTGATCGTACTCTCCTTTTTAGATGCTCTCTGTACCCTTTTCCACAATTCATGGTCACTTACTCTCTCAACAATCATGTATACGGGTTCCCTTTTCTCTATATCCTCATCAAGTCTAGTTATCTCCCCTTCTTCTCCTCTCCTCCCCTCTGTCTATCTGTCTGCCTGCCTGCCTGTCTCCTCTCTGTCTCTTTCTATATCTCTCTCTTTCTATTTCTCTGTCTCTGTCTGTCTGTCTGTCTGTCTGTCTCTCTCTCTCTCTCTCTCTCTCTCTCTCTCTCTGTGTGTGTGTGTGTGTGTGTGTGTGTGTGTACACAGGCAAGGCTTGGGCATACAGGTGGAGGTCAGAGAACAGCCTCCAATGTTCACTCTTAACTTCCACCTTATTCACAACAGAAGCTTTTCTTGTTAACTAGTGCATATACTAGGCTACTTAGTTCACAACATTTTAGGGATCCTCGTGGCTCTGCCTCCCATCTTGCTGTAGGAGTTCTGGGACTTCAGGCACATACTACCATGTCTAGAATTACCAGGATTCTGGAGATGCGGACTCAGGTCCTCTTGCTTGCACAGCAAGCATTTTATCCAATGAGTCCACCAACACCTCACAAGGGAGAAAAGGTGAGGATACATAGTTCGGGGGAATTTTATGCTAGTGAGGAATTTGTTAATAAACAAATACTTATAGGAACAAAAATCAGAATTACCTGGGTTTTGGTTTGGAAACTACAATCTTTAAGCAACTACACTAGAATATATAAAACATTAAGGAAGAGAACACAGTAATTCCAACCTGAAATATTGTGTTCAACAAATGATTATTTCTTATGTAAATGAAAAATACATTTTTCAGGAAAAAAAACTGAAAGAATTTGATGCTGGTAAGACTGTGGCAAAAAATATTAAAGTAAATTCTTCAAACAATGGAAAATTGTATAAGTAGATCTATATATGAGAAAATGAAGATTGTTGAAGAATGGGTATATTAAATTTTAATATTTTTAAATAGTTGACTGATAGATAAGCTTATTCTAAATATCGATTCAAAGTGTATACCACAATTATTGCTCATGAATATTCTTTATGAATTAAAACAATGTTATAGTGGATAGGAGGGACAACTTGAACATTATCAGAAAGCACGTGAAGTACTTATGAAACAGTACAGTATAGATTCACTTGAAATGAGATGTAAAATATTTAGTAACATATGACAGACAGGCTTTAGAATAACCATAAAATTGCATTAAAGTATAATCAAGATGCTAAAATACTACATAGACTAATGTAAATGCTAAACTAAAAACAGAAATGATACATAGAAAGAGAAAAACCATGAAACTGAAATCATGGAAGCATCCATAAAGTAATAACAAATGAAACATATACATCCAAACATCTCAATATTAAGTCTATATATTTAAATTTTTTAATTGTATGTATTTGTGTGTATGTGTGTGTGGGGTATCTGCACATGAGTGCAAGTGCCCAGGAGGCTAGAAGATTTTGATCCCCTAGAGCAGGAGTTATAAGGGGCTGGGGTCCACCTGATGTGGGTGCTGCAAACCAAACTCAAGTCCTCTACAAGAAGCAGGACATGATCTTAACTACTGAGTCATTTCTCCAGATCCCATTTTAAACATGAATTTTCTGGATACTCTAATTAAAAATTAGATTCATTCAGCATACATGAAATCAAATGAAGATGGAACTATGTTGTTTATAAGAACCTACTTCAGGAACTGGACAGTTAACAGAGCTTGTCCTAAAATCACCAGGACCAGATCTTAGATCCCAGCATACACATAATAAGCCACATGATCCCAAAAAACATGGAATCCTAGCTCCCAGGGTTGGAGGGACAGGAGGATTGTTGGGGCTTGCTGTCTTCTAGCCTAGGTGAGAAAAGGAAAAAAATCAGAGACTGATAAGAGGAGACCTAGTGCTCTCTTCTGGCTGCAGCATTGAAAATCTGAGTTCATCAGGGATAGTGGTCATTGCTTGCTTGCTTGCTTTCTTTCTTTCTTTCTTTCTTTCTTTCTTCCTTCCTTCCTTCCTTTCTTTCTTTCTTCCTTTCTTTCTTTTTTAAAATGTATTTTGAAAAGAATGATAAAATAAAGCATCAAAATCCTTATAATATAAATAATATAAATAAGGCATTGTTTAACAGTAAAATTAGAGATTTCTGTGCATATTTCACATTAGAAAACTTGAAAAGAACATATTAAGAAGGAGTGAACAGAGCTACAAATTAACCTGATAAAAATGAGACATGAAAGCAGGGAGGGGATTTGACAGAAAGAAGGAAAGCTTTAGTGAGGAGGGAGGTAGAAGAACCGAGGAGAATGGGGTGGTAACAATAACTAAAACTTATGATATACATGTGTAAAATTTTCAAGTAATAAATAAACATTCCAGTAACAGTGAGGAATATACATGCATTAGTTTTAAAAGATGTCAAGTCAATAATAATCTATACCTAAGTTTCAGAATTAGAAAAGGCATAATGTTAGCCACAACTAGCAGAAATAGAGGGATAGATGATAAACATCACAGAGGAGATGGGTAGATTCAAAATAGAAAACAAATCAATTAAAAACGGTCTTTGGAAAAATTGCACATCTTTAGATAGAGTGAATAAAGCGAGAAAAATGACCAAATTTAATAGTCATAAATCAAATTAGAAACATTGTTGTATAAAGTGACAACACTGTTGCTTCAAGGTATGGTTGGGTGGAAGGTTTTTATTGTAAATATGAAGGAGAGTAAAGCCAAAGGCATCTGGAAGAGTCCAGAGCAGGCAGAGAAAGTATGAGACTAAACATAGCCAGCAGATTAGACCAGGCCATGAGAAGAGAAAGAGAGGAGGACCAAGAGAGAAAGACAAAAGAGAGAACCAAGAGAGCATATGGCCAAAAGGGCAGGGTTGTATAGGAATGAGACACTGGGGGAAGGAAAGCTGCAGAAATTTAGGGTAAGGGGTGGGACAAGCAGAACTGAGAAAAAACACAGGCACTGAGTGGGCCTCAAGGACAGCATGCACTTTGCTATGCTAGCAGGCACTACAGAACTACAGAGAACAATGTTTCCTTAATTACTTTTGGACTTGACGATTACCACTTTCAGAGAAATAAAAATGAGTGCTGTGTGCGATTAAATGCAATCAAACTAGACAACCAGATAAAATATGTATGTCTAGAAATACAACTTATGAAGACAGAATAATGAAGTACTAGAGAATCTACATAGACCTATACCTAGTAAGGATATTAAATCAGAAACCGCAAACTCATAAAAGAAAATTAATGAAGACTGGGCACGGTGGTGCATGCCTTTATCTCCAGCACTTGGCAGAGGTGGGTGGATCTCTATGAGTTCAAGGGCAGACTGATTTATATAGTGAGGAGTTCCAGGTCAGTCGGGGTTCTGTAGAAACTTTCTGTCTCCTCAAAAGAAAGAAAGAAAGAAAGAAAGAAAGAAAGAAAGAAAGAAAGAAAGAAAGAAAGAAAGAAAGAAAGAAAGGAGGGAGGGAGGGAGGGAGGGAGGGAGGGAGGGAGGGAAACAGGGACCAAATTGTCTTATTGGTTAGAGATACTAAATATTTGAAGGATAAACTGCTAATAATTATACTAATTATGCTAATACTAATATTAATACTAGTCTTCCACAAGACTGAAAAGAAGCAGCAGGTGAAGAATGCTAACTCATTTCATAAGGCTACATTGTCAGCCTAGGAAAAATTACCTTCTATGAATACTAATGCAGAATTTGCTAACAGAACACTAACAGATAAAATTGATCAGCCAAAGAATGATGTTCCATGGCCAGATGAATTCTATCCCTAAGGGTGATTAAAAACACAGAAATCAATGTAATATATCATATTAAAAATCAAGAAACAGGAAAACTTATCAATTTATGTAGAAATAACGATCAATACAAATACAATAGACTTGGCGGTGGTGAATGTCTTTTTATTACATGGCAGAGTCAGGATAGGGATGTATGCAATCATTTTAAATTGTTTTATCATTTTCCCCTGTGGTGCAAAGTGTAGTAAAATTCTCACTAAACTCATCAGCTGAAAGAAAATCACACTCCAGTTAAAAATTGTAATACAGTTTATTTTATGTAGGGAAAAATAGAAGCATAAGGCAGAAAGACTATTGACAACACCCTGCTCTGCTGTGTGGATAAACTTGTAAAAAGTAATTTTCTCAAAACACAAATAGCTGTCTTTAGATAATGGGCAATCCAGAAATGATGTCACTTTTTTATTTTTGAGATTATAATATACTTACATTTCTCTCTTCCCTTTCCTTCCTCTAATCCCCCCACATACCACTCCTTGCTCTCCTTCAAACTCATAGCCTCTTTTTCACTATTATTGCCTGCATACACACACACACACACACACACACACACACACACACACACACACACACACATATTCCTAAATATAACCTACTCAGTCTTTATGATGTGGCTTTGTGTGTATGTTTTCAGGGCTGTTTGGTACTGGACAACTCTTCCCTGGAGAAGACCACCTCTCCTGCTTCCAGCTTTCCTCAATTGCTTACAGTTCTTTGTCAACGAACTTTTTTAAAGAAAAAAAAAAAGACTAACTAGAAATAAAAGGAAACCTTTTCAACACAATAAAGGCCACATGTGAAAAGTCTACAGCAAACTCATATAACAAAATCAAAGTCTGAAAGGTTTTCCTTTAAATCAAAAACAAGTCAAGGATGTCCACTTTTCCCACTTCTACTCAACACAGTAGCTCGAGTCAGAGTTACAGCAATTAAACAAGAAAAACAAATAAAAGGCATATAAGTTAGAATTAAATAAATAAAATAGTCTTTATACAGATGACCTGTAAAAAAATAACCCCAAGATTTTACAGAGAGCCAGTCGAAGTTAATAAACAATATCAACACATTTTCAACATACAAAATGTTTCATGGGGTTGGAGAGATGACTCGGTGGGTAAAAGCACTTGCTACTCAAGCCTGGTGATGGGAGTTCAAGCCCCAATCAATACTCATGCAAAAGAGTGTAAAAGGTCAGAAGTGGTGGCATGCATCTGTGATCCTAAAGCCAGATAGGAAGTGAGAGAGGAAAAGTGCCCGGAAGCTTACAGGCTGGCCAAGCTGGAGTGTGCAGCACAAATGCACACACAACAGAGCCCGCTGCAACGTGCAAGGTGAGAGCCATCCATTGAACACTGCCCCCGGACCTCCATATGCACGCATATTCACACACATCAAATGTGCACACAAAAACAAAAGAAAGAATGGAAAACTTCAAAACTGGGTCATGTCCATATATAAGCCATGTGCCATCTGCTAAAAATTTAAATCACAACAGCATTGAAAGATTAGAATCTTCACACATACTTAAAGAGGCCAAAGTCATATACACCGAAAACTAGAAAACACTACTGAAGAAAATTAAAGACATAAATAAATGGAAAGTCATTCTGTGCGCAGTGATTAGAAAACTATATTAAGATGTCACTGAATATTTTGCACACATTAAAATATAAGCAAAGCAATGCAAAAATCAGTTTATTTGAATCAGAATTCTAATGATTTTTTTATATTGAAAAAAAATCTCAAAATTCATGTGTAATTTCAAGAGACCCTCAAACAGATAAAGCAATCTTGGGAAAGAACAAAAGGAAGGTTAGTATTTTTCTAATTTCAAAGCTAACTTCATAACTACAGTAAGAAAAACAATATGGAATCATGAAGAGAAAGAGAAGTATCAACCAATCATATATACCACGGAGTCCAAAATAATCCCTCGAATACATGTTCAAATGTGACAAAGGTATTGTGATGGCTAATCTTCATTTTCATCTTGAGTAGATTTAGAATCACAAGAAACTAGGTGAAGGAGAAGTCTGAATGGCTCTATGAGACACGCCAGAGACAGTTAGCTGAAGGGGAAGAGCCATCCTGGACGTACCATCCCAGTGACTAGGAGCTCAGACTATACAAGGGGAGAACAAAAAGCATGGCGGCATTTTAATAAACTTAGATCTTTGAGTCTGCTGACAAAGTCATTTCCCAAGAACGTTCTTTCAAAAATAGTAATTCTTTAGACAAAGCATAGACTTGCATGCCTATAATCCAAGCATGTAGGAGGATGAGGCAGGAGGATGGCTGCATGTTTGAAGCCAGCCAGAGACCAGCTGTAGGATGAAAACCTGTCTCAAATTCAACATTCATATTCATTCATATTCTCTCTCTCTCTCTCTCTCTCTCTCTCTCTCTCTCTCTCTCTCTCTCTCTCTCTCTCCCCCTCTCCCTCCCTCTCCCTCTCCCTCTCCCTCTCCCTCTCTCTCTCTCTCTCTCTCTCTCTCTCTCTCTCTCTCTCACACACACACACACACACACACACACACAGTGTATTGATTGGTGTGATGATTTGTATATGCTTGGCCCAGGGAGTGGCACTATTTGGAGGTGTGGCCCTATTGGAATAGGTGTGTCACTGTGAGTGAGGGGTATAAAACCCTTATCCTAGCTGCCTGAAAGTCAGTTTTCTGTTAGCAGCCTTCAGATGAAGATGTAGAACTTTCAGCACTACCTGCACCATGCCTGCCTGGATGCTGCCATGTTCGTGCCTTGATGATAATGAATTGAACCTCTGAACCTGTAAGCCAGCCCCAATTAAATGTTGTCCTTTATAAGACTTGCATTGGTCATGGTGTCTCTTCTTAGCAGTAAAACACAACTAAGACAATTGGAGAAGAAATTTCAACCTTATGCCAAAATGTGCACAAGTAAAACAAACACATAAGAACTAAAATTTAGTAAACGAAAACACAGAAGAAAAGTAGTCAGAAATATTGGGAGGGATTCCTGGAATCCGATACCAAAACACAGAAATAATAACAAAAAATACAAGTTAGATTACATCAAAACTTTGGTATCTCCAAATACACTGTCACAAAAGAGAAGAGGCAGCTCATAAGATAGGGAAAAAATGCAAATCGTAAATATGTTAAGTGACTAATAACATTTAGGATATAGAATAAAAAATTTCCAATAAAATCTTCGTTGTAAAAAAAGATAAAGTACTTCTATATTTCCCCAAAGAAAATGACTTGATGATCACAGGAAAAGTTACTCAGCATCACTAAATATCAGGGAAATACAAATTAAAACCGCATTAACGAATGATTATCTTATATCAGCACAGAAAATAACAAATGTTGAGAAGAACATGGAGAAGTTAGGATATTTGTGTATCACTTATGGGAATGTATAACAGTGCAGAGTCTATGAAAAGCAAAGTCTTTTCTAAATTAAACAGAATTTCCATATAACGTAGAGGTTGAACTTCTAAATTCATCTAAAATGACGGATGCAAATGTGTATTTGTATAACCAATGTCCTTGGCAGCATTTTTCATGATAGGCACCAAAATGTTCATTTACGGAGGACTAGATAAAATGTGGGATATACATACAATGTATATCCTTTCAGCCTTGAAAAAGAAAAGAAATTATAATATATGTGACAAGAATGAATGTGAAAATATTATGGTATGTGAACACAATACACAAAAGGGCAGATACTGCAATAGTTTATGTATGTGAAGTAACTAGGAATGTCAAATGACAGAAACAGAAACTAGAATGGTGTTTCTACAAACACCACAAAGACTAATGTTTTGGGGTTTTTTTGTTTGTTTGTTTTATAATGGGTAAATGATTCAGTTTATGATGATCAATTGTTCTTAAAATAACAGTGACCTTTGCATTGCCAGGTGTACTTGATGCTACTGGAAGGTGTAGTTAAAAGTGAGTAAAGTGGCAAATTTAAAGTCATGAGTATTACCACAATTTTTAAAAATCAAGGTACACAACACAAAGGGAATACTCCAAAGTATAGCAGAGAGCAGAGTTAATGATAATGTACAGTATTTGTCAAGCAGTGGTACAGATGTACTAGAACATCACGGCGTTTGAGTAGTATGAGAACCTATGTGCACAGTCTGGGAAACCACGAGAGAAGTACAGCCATATATTGCTTAACAACACGGAAGTTAACAACCAGGAAACATTCTAAGAAATTCTACAGTAAGAAATTTTATCACTCTATAATGATCATAAAGTATATTCACACAAAATAAGTTGCTAATTGTGCAGCTTAATTTTATAAAAAATAGACACAACTTAAGAGTCATTTAGGGAGAGAAAATGACAATTGAGAAAATGTCCCTACAAGATTGGTGTTGATGCAGGGGAGCCCAGGTTACTGTGGGTGGAGGCACTACTGGGCAGGAGGTCCTGGAAAGCAGGCTGAGCAAGCCATGAGGAGCAAACATTATACCTCACTACTAAGGGGGTAGTCTAGCATGTCCTGATATCTTTCCTGAGCTCTGTGCAATATGGAGGTCTCTCTATTCTTAGTGGGGCTTCCTATTCTTTGCCTGCTCTGCAGTGCCTGCCTCTCCCAATCTTCTACCTGAGGAACGTCACATAGTCCTTGGTGAAATCCCAGTTTCAGCTTCCTCTCTCCAGAACCTGCTCAGTAAGCACCTGAGATTCCTGCTGGGATCTTCTCCATTCAAATGAAGTATTCCCACAATACTTCAGGCAATGAAACTTCACCCTAAGAACCCTTCCCACTCTCCAAGGATAATCTACATCTACATTTATATCTATATCTCTATACCTATATATCTATATCTATATATCCCTTGATTCACCCCAAATAAAGTGTATGTGCACAATATTGAATACCATCCAAGAGAGCTGTTTTATTGAATATTGTCTAAGAGGTGTAACACTAAAATCCCCCGAGAAGGTCTTCTTTCCCCAGCACTCCAAGCCTGACCGGGATCCTACAGACCCCACCCTTTGGGTGTTCTGCTTCATCCTTCCAGCCTAGTGTGTAACACTGTCTGAACACCCCAAGGGAAGGAGCAGAATGTGGAACCACAATTAAGAACTCTTCCGTGGCCTCTGCATGAGTTCTGCCTTGTGCTCCTGCCCTGACCTCCTTCAATGATGGACCACAAGCTATAAGGTGAGACAAACCCTTTCTTTCCCAAGTTGCTGTCGTTTAGGGTATTTTGCCACAGCAACAGAAACCCCTACTGAGATAGTAATGTAATCGCTCCTGACCATGATTGTGTATGCCATCCGTCTTAGAGACATTGTGATATGTTCTTAATTAGACTGTGGTTTTTACTATGCACTGTCAACTCACTTTTTTTCTGTAAATATAAATTGCTTTGTTACAGTCATTTTTTGTTTGTTTAGTTTTTTCAATCCACCAGTTACAATATCTTTGCTTTGTTATTTCTACTTTCTTTCTCTGAACGTTTTAACCACCAAATTCATAAATGTATGTGACTGGATTCACAGTATGTATAAATGGAACTCGGGACAATTACAGCATCAGTGGGGGTGGGAGGAGACTACTCAGAAAAGGATGAGGAGTCCTGTAACTACTGAAACTAAGCTGCTGTTAATTCCATCTTACTGCTACATAGTTAAGATATTAAGATTCATCTCTCGTCAACTTCTAGGAAGAAAACTAAAAGCCTGAAAAAAAGAATGAGAAAAGGAGGCTGGGTGTGGGGGCGGGTGCCAATTGTTCCAGCATCTGGGGAGGGACAGGTAGGAAGATCAGGAGTTCAGAGATAGTTTAGTGAGTTCAAAATCAGACAAGACTATATGAGACCCTGTCTCAAAAGCCAAAAGAAATACTATTTTGCATATTTGCTGTACCCTTTTATATTCCCACTAGTGATGGATAATTTCTCAGTTCTCCACATTCTTGCCAATATGTTTCCCATTTATTAAAAATGTACATATAAATTGGTATAAAGTGGTTTGTGGTGTGGTGACTGGTTGAAGTCTTTAGTCAGTGTGCACTGTTGACATGCCATGGACCCCAGTGCCTCAAGGCCACAGCAACAGCAAGGCCTTCCTAGAGTCAGGTTCAGGGGAGTAACAAGTACTGATGTTGACTGTGTACAGAAAGTATTACCCAACATTCTTCCTCCCAGGTGACTGCAACCTGAGACTGCTCCCCTATAGACACCCCCTCATGGAGATTAGTTAATGTACTTCTTGTTCAGCTGTATATAATAAATGCACTGCCTCTGTCAGCTACATATGATTAGCATTTGCTGATCTGTCTCCAGAATGCAGGCCCACCTTGTCCCGTTTTCTGTATGTGTGTCTGTCTTCACTCCCAGTTGCTCAGGTCAATCCCAAAGCCACAGAGGTTGTGCACTGTTGTTTAGATTTTATGTGCCTAAAGAAGGATAATGTTAAGCACCCCTCCCCGGTTTGTTGGTTGTACACCTTCTTTAGAGGGCTATCTATTAAAATCATTTACCCAGTTTTTGATTGTGCCATACATTTATCAACTGATAAGAATTACTTAACAATTCTGTGTTGAGGATATCGGTGCATGCTTATAAAGCAAAACCAGCCAGGGCTGCATAATGAAACCCTATCTTTTAGAGAGAGGTGGGGGGTGGGGATAAGAAAGTAGGACCAGCCAGATGTGTGTGTAAAGGTACCTACCAACAAGTCAGTTGACACTGAGTTCAATCCCTGGGACTCACCTGACAAAAGGAGAGAATAACTGTTGGGTTACAGGTAATTCCACTAGGCTCCTGTCAGGGACCTAGCAATACCTTACTTCATCATGAGCGACATTACCTGCAGCCAGGTGTGAGCAGGATATAAAAGAATTGCTTGCCACCCCAGTTTGGCCCTCTCCCTCCCTTTCTTTACCAACATGTTCCCAACCATGTTACCCATATGTTCCCTTTTCTGTTCCTCTCTGCGCCCTCCCCCAACTCTGCCTTCATGGCTCTGATCTCCTTCATCTGCCTCTACCACTTCTCCAGGACCTCACTCCCCTCCCTTCCCCCTATATACCAGGTCTGTTGAATGGTGTGGTTTCTCAAGGGGACACATTAGCATGGGCTGCCAGGTACTACCCTCACCTTATTACATCTCAAAACAATAACTCCCGCAAATTATTCTTTTTTTAAAAAAGATTCATTTATTTATTATATATAAGCACACTGTCTCTGTGTTCAGACACACTAGAATAGGGCATCAGATTCCATTACAGATGGCTGTAAGCCACCATGTGGTTGCTGGGATTTGAACTCAGGACCTCTGGAAGAGCAGTCAGTGCTCTTAGCCGCTGAGCCATTTCTCCAGCCCACAAATTATTCTCTAACCTCTAAATATACACAGAACCATGAGCATAGCCATACACACAAACATGTGCACAAAATAAATAAGTAAAGATATAATAAAAAAGTGAAAAAAATTCTGACTACCAACCCATGTCTCATATATGAGTATATATATCAAAATATATAACAGTATATTTCCTCTTAGTTTTACATCAAGCAATACTTGTTATTCTCAGAAGTGCTAAAGAAAAATGATTATACTAATTTATACTAGCCATCAACCCAATTATACTAGTCATCTAGCCAAGTTACTCTTGGAAGAAAGACTGCACTTGCTCAGTATATCCATACAATTGGTTTATTGAACCCTTGTAAATTTAGGCTATTCTGCTACGTTCAGCTTTTTAGATCAATATCTAATGTAGCCATCAACAGAACTTAGTATGTTGCTTTAGTCGCAATAAACTCTCTCTGTACACACTATACTTGCAGCTGACAAATGGGGCAGATATTCTGCAATATTATAACAAAGAGGATGGCCTTATCTTTTGATATCTACCTTGTTTCTATCAGGAACTGGCTTTTGTCTCTGAACCAAGCGGTGACATCACCCATAGGCGACAGAGACCTGCATGTCTGTTGCCATGGCAATGATCATACATTCCCAGCATTCATTTGGTTTACTTCCCATCTTTACCTGCGAGTGGTTACATCACCATCTAAACAAAAGGCAGACCCTTTCTGCCCCCTTCCCCTTTTCTCTTTTCCCCCCTTTTGTTTCTGTCCTGCAAATAAACCTCTCCCGTGTGGAACTGCATTGGCCTGGTGTAGCCTGTCTGGACACGAGTCTCAATTCTATCACAACATTGTGCTAAAACCCAGGAACTCTAGCAGCTGTGCCTGCCGGAAGCTGCTGTTGAGGTCACTGTGACTGGTGCTGGCAGGTACAGTGACCATCACTGTGCCGGCCACAAGGACTGTTGCCTGGCACAGCTGCTCTCCCCACATACATACCCGCTGCGCCCAGGGCTACCACCCCGCCGAGTCTTCCAGGCCCCGTCCAGGTGACCGCTGTCGCCGCCACTGCCACCTGCTGGCCACTGCGGGACTCACAGACTTCCTCCACATGAGCTGCTGCTGCCAGACATACAGAGGTCTACTAGGTGAGCTGCTGCCCACCACGGTCTACTACGAGGTGCTAGCTCCTCCCACATGGGTTACTCAGTCAGACAGGCCCACACCAACCATACAATTTCATGTTTCCTGCTACTAGACTGCTAAAATTCTTGTACAAATATCAGCATATTGGTAAGGTTTTTCTTCCAGTCAGCAGGGAGGATCCGGATTTCCTAAATAGGGCCTGATCAGCCTTTATAGGCTAACGGGTTGGTGTTTCATGACCACAGTCCTTATGACTAGCATCCTAGCTGACATATAAGATAAGATTTTGTCCCTTGGGTGACTACCCCCTCGAAAGTGCCTCTAGCACGTCCCTCTGGGCTCTTGCAGCCGTTCAGGAATTCCTAGGCCTATGTAGGGACACTTTCTGGTGAGTCTGGGAGTCGCCATATATAGCCTCTAGAGGGTCCACTAATGGCCCTTAAGGGCACACTAGATTCAATTATTTTACAGGATCTTCATATATACTGCCAGGGGTCTGGGAAATGGAAAGAGGTTCCCTATGCCCAAGTGTTTACCTACCTTTGCTCCAACCCTTCTGTGTTCCTCTTGTTCCCCAATCCAACTTCTCTTAGCCATAAAACCTCTACCAGATGACCTTACAACACTCGATCCAGCTAACGAACGCTTCCTTTCCACTGCAGACCTGGTTTCACGTCTCCAAAAACCCAAACCACCGCCTCAGTAAACCCAAGTCAGCACCTCAGTTTCTACTTCTCACCAGGCTACCTCAGAGCCTCCTTGCTCAACCCTCCCAGACCCTTCCCCTCCTCCTGTGCCAGCCACAGGTCACCCCGATGCCCTGCATTGGCACCTACCTTTACCCCTCCCATCACCTGCTCTAAGGCCACAGTCAAACCCCCAAGTCCTTCTCACCCAGGGACACCTGACCCAGCACCAGTCCTTCCTTTAAGGGAAGTCGCTGGGGTAAATGGCCTGGTAAGAATACATGTTCTAGTCTCGCTGAATAAACTTTCTCAAATTGAAAGCAGATAGGGTTCCTAAACCTCTAACTCCTCTGCCTTTATTAAAGAGGTTCAGTACATTACTCAATCTTAAAGTCTGACTTTCCATGATATACATATATCCTCATTAAGAATTTACTTCCTGACAAATGCAGGCGAGTTTGGGAACATGCGAGGACACATGGAGACAAAATTGAAACAGATAGAACATATCCAATCGGATCTGAGGCAGTACCTGACCAAGATCCCTGATGGAATTATAATTCCACAGGAGGTATTTCAGCCAGAGAAAGATTCATAACCTGCCACCTGGCCAGTCTCCATAGGGCAGCCTTAAAACCAGTAAATTTTGAAAAACTCCAAGAGGTTACCAGGACAAACAGGAAAAACCCATCTCAATTTTTGGAACACCTCACAGAGGCTTTATTACAGTACACTAATCTGGACCCTGAAAACCCAGAAGGTAAGCAACTTCTGATGACCTACTTCTTTACCCAGAGCTATCCCGACATAAAAGCCAAACTAAGAAAGCTAGAGAGGAGGCCTCTAACGCCACAGCCAGAAGTTTTGGCGCTGGCCTTCAATGTGTACCATGAGAGATGAGAAAGCCCACAGACAAAAATACCATATGTTGGCAAAGGCTGTGCGACCAGCCTCAGCCACTGCCCTGAATTCCTGGTCTTCTAAGTCTAAGAGACCACCAGGCTCCTGCTACAGATGTAGTCAATAAGGTCACTGGGCTAGGGTTTGTCCTAGCTTCTGCAACCAAGGGGCTATATTCTAGGTGCCATCAAGAGGGACATCGTTGTCGATCTCTGTCGATCATTGAGCAGGAGAGAGGGGCATCGCTCCCACATAACCCTCCAGCTGATCTCCTAGGCTTGGCTATGGACAACAGAAGGGGTCTAACCACTGCCATCACTAACAGACAACCCTGGGTAGCCATCATGGTATGTGGGTGGCCCATCTCCTACCTCTTAGACACTGGTACACTTACTCAGTTTTGACAGATTTTTGGGGACCCACTTCCCCTTCTGTTTTCCTATTGTAGGGGTAGGAGGACAACCTTCCTCACCAGACCCCACAACTTAGTTGCATTTTTAGGGGTGTACCTCTCACCCATTCCTTTCTGGTAGTGCCAGCATGCCCTGTCCCCTTATTGGGAAGGGATCTTCTAGCTACGTTGGGAGCCTCTATTTCCTTTTCTCCACCCATTCGCCTAAACCCAAGCTTGCCTGTAGCCCCTCTGCTCCTTCTAGCCAGCCAACCCACTAACACTGACATGTTGTTTCCTTTACCAGCTTCTCAGGTAGACCCCAAGTCTAGGACATCCAGAACCCCTCTATTGCTAAACATCATTCTCCTGTTGTCATCCAGAACAGTTCAATACCCCCTTCTCTCTCCGGAGTCTCAGGGGACTTAAGCCTATCATATTTGAGCTCTTAAGGAAAAACCTCCTACCTCTGGCTCTTTTCAGACTACAAGTTCTCCCCAAGAGAACTCTCCTCATCTCACCCTTTAAACTCATGTGTGGATATCCAGTCTTAACTCCTGGCTTTTCACCTAATGTTCTCCCCTCCCAAACCATCTACTCACCCCATTACTTTGCCACCTCCGCTCTCTCCTAAGGAACTTTGCTGACCACCATCTACCTCGGCCACACACTGTCCCCTGTCAATATTGGAGACCAAGTTCTTCTATTCCCTCCAAACCATCAGCCCTCACCCCTCTCTCCTAAATGAGAAGGCCCTTTAAAGGTAATTCTTGTGACACCTACAGCTGCTAAACTAGAGGGACTCCTTCACTGGGTCCACCTGTCTCACCTCAAACTTTTCATCCCTCCACCTAAACATTCATACATATCGACCCTAACAGGACTGTGCTCTGTTAAGCTCCAGAAGACATCGAGACCACTCACCTTGTCCCCAATCCCAGAAAATGAGACTGCACTCCATCAGCTGCGCTCAACCCCACTGGATTAGACATGGTCTTTTCATCCTCTGCTTGCTGTTTGTTTCCATCCAGGGTAGCCCTGACATCTGGAGATTTGAGGTTCAAGAAACCCCCACAGATAACAATCTTTCCAAATAGGGTCAGGAAACTGTTCCATGGCTGGGTGCCAGGAACTGATCCAAACTGCTGCCATTCCTGTATCTGTTATCCCATCTAAATATTATGATCTCTTTACCTGCTTTCTCTTTAATCAGACAAAAGATGATTATAAAAGATGTCTAGATAAATATGGGTGCTGCCCATATTAGTCTTTTTTATTTTTTCTTTTTTTTTGTTTTTTCTTTTTCTTTTTTTTCCGGAGCTGGGGACCGAACCCAGGGCCTTGCCTTGCTAGGCAAGCGCTCTACCACTGAGCTAAACCCCCAACCTGCCCATATTAGTCTTGTCAAATACATATGCTAGGATCACGGACCAATCACTTCTTCTATTAACAACATAAGACACTCTTTTTGTACATACAAGACCCATGGAATCCCAGGTGGGAAACAGGAGTTGTTGGTAAGCTCTACCATAAACATCAAGCCAGGATCCCAGTAAGTACTATTTACATCCAAAGAAAATATGTCTCAATTGCCCAACCTTTAGATATTGGAAAAGTAGGGGAGGTAATCAAATACTCCTCAGAAGTCCTTGCCTCTTTGACATCCCCCCAATAAATGGCACTAACTTGTCATTTCGTCCTTTGCTTCAGACCTTGACCTTGGTGTACCAACTCCTTAATGTCACCTGACCTGGTCGCTTTAAAGATTGCTGGCTATGTGTACCCCCTGGAACTAGCTCATGATTACCACTTACAACCTCTCTGGTGATCCTGTCAAGTAACCTCATCTCACCGTTTGTCAGCCTCCCTGGTTCTGATGTTGCCATGACTCCATACCTTTTCTCTATCCCTCTTTTTGGCATGGCAAACTGTTTTAAGATATCCGGGACATGTTCTATAGGAACTGTAAGCTCCCTAGACTGCAAAAGAACCACACTCTTGATACCCCATCTCTGCTACAATGCCCTGCAGTCCAAAACACGTCAATCCTCTGTAACACCCAGGTATATCATCGTTTGCCTGCCAGCTAGTCAGGGATTTGCACATTGGTACTCCTTTTCCCTGAGCTGGGGGTAATCCAGGGAAACAAACCCCTGCCAATCCCAGCTGTAGATATGATAGCTGTCCAACACAAGAGGGCAGTTCAGGTCGTGCTACTCTTGGTCGCTGCAGGGATACCCATACAGGCTGGCATTGGGACTACAGGGATAACTACTTCCATGACCCAATATAATAAGTTCACTTATAAGCTTGACAACGGTTTTCAAAAACTGTCTGAAACCATGCTTACCATCCAGAAACAGACCGATTCTTTGGCAGCTGTGATGCTTCAGAACCGAAGGGGGCTGGATGTCCTGACAGCTAAAGAAGGTGGTCTTTGCCTGTTCTTCCGAGAAGAATGATGTTTCTACACCAACTAATCTGGGATATTGAAAAGGAAAATCCAGGAGCTTCAATCAGACATGCGGAATTTCAAGGAATGTGGGGCCTCCAGTTCCTGGACTTTTGAAAACTCTATATGGAAGTGGATACTCCCTTTCATAACACCCTTTCTAGTCATCTTTCTGGTGTTACTAATCACTCCCTGCCTCATTAATCTTGTCTCTACATTCCTTCAATGAGAGATACAGAAAATTTCTAACCAAACTATTAATCAGTTCCCGTTATAAGATTCCCAGTCATTGTCTAGAGGAGCCTGATGTGAATGTTTAACAAGTGGTTCCTCATGGTCAAAGTCAGTTATACTCTGAAATTGACGACACCTCAAGACAGCAGGAAACAGTCTAAGAGTCACAATGCCCCTATTCCCCTTTCACCATCAACTTCCCTCTCCCCACTTTTTTCCTCTCCTTAGGGATAAGAAAAAGGGAGGTATGTTGTTATTAGGAACTGGCTTTCTCCTCTGAACCCAGTGGTGATGTCACCCATAAGTGACAGGAACCTGTGCATCTGTTTACATGGCAATGGCCATAAATTCCCAGCATCCATTTGGTTTACCTCCCACATTTACATAACAGTCTAAATAAAAGGCAGACTCTTCCTGCTCCCCTTCACTTCCTCTCCCCCCCCCCCCCGCTTTTGTCTCTGCCAAATCCAATAAACCTCTCCCATACCCAATAAACCTCTCCCATACCCAATAAACCTCTCCCATACCCAATAAACCTCTCCCATACCCAATAAACCTCTCCCATGTGGAACTTCATTGGCCTGGTGTAGTCTGTCCTGAAGTGAGCTACGATTCTATCACAACATAGCTACTGAGAACATTTAAGGTTCATCTGCTCTTTTAAAATAAACGTTTTAACTCTTTTTCAACATGTCTTACATGTATTTTGATCTTAATCACTCTCCTGTGCGCTCTGTCTCACAAATGGACACAATGATAACTTTTGCATATGGACACACTGAGAAGAAAATCAGGGTGCTCTCTCATTCGGCCTCTATGAAAAGTTCAAACCAAAAGCAAGGAAAGAAAAGAAACAAAGAAACAAAAAGAGCCCCAACAATAACCAAAACTAATCTTGGACCAATCCCCTAGCCACCAAAAATTCTTAGGAAGCCACTTTGCATTTTTCTTTCAAGCCACTTTTAACTTGTTTGAAAGTTTCCTTGCTTTGTTTAGAAAACTCTTGTCACTTCAGAAAAACAAGTTTCCATACACTCTCGGAATGTGCCTGATTCAATCCACCTTGACACCTGAAGGAAAATTTGGATGAAGGTCTGTTGTAACTGACCACAACTCCTAAAAGAAAAATTACTTTTTACACAATAGAGCTAGGCTGTGTAAAATAAAACTGTAATTCAATGCTAAATCTATGTCAATGGAGGCACAGAGAAGAGAAAGGGAAATAGTTGTAAGGTTTTTGCAAATCAAAATCATCACTTTGGACATATCAGAGAATTACCATTAGTTTACCAGGAATCGAAAGTGAAAGGGGCACAATCTTGGGAGACTTTCCATCTTGCTCCTTTATCTCCCTAGGATTTATACGCCAATGCATGACAGGGGCACTCATTTTGTTTTTCATGGTACAGTAGTTTTAATTCAGAAGAAATATCTGTTTGGAACATTGAAGAATAAAGAGCCTTTATCTAGCAACATGATTTTTTTTATTTTGTCACAGGCTCATTAATCTTTAGGAAGCTCTCATCTAAGATGCTTTGGAGAACACAAAGTTCCTTCAACTATGTTATCTCGGTGAAATAAAATCCTGCTAACAAAAAGGCTACTGGTATCAAGTTCCTAATTTATCATACAACGATTGCAGAATTTTCTACGGCACTGAAAAATGTTCTAACATGAATTTCAAGTAGAACAGAAGCCCAATTTAAAACCCTGGCAAGACTAAAAGATAAGAAAGAAATAACAAGGACAACTTTACTGCTAGGAAATTACAGAGATAGGGAGTAGCCAAAAAAGTATGTCAGGGTGGAGTTGGGAAAATACTTTTTTGTCCTTCCGTTGGAAAAAAATATGTATATTTTCCAAAGAGCAAGAGAAAACACTATAGAAAGAATGGGGTTACAGTGTAAGAGAGGGAGGGACAGTGAAATGGCTCAGCTTAGGCTCCTAGCCTGAGTTCAAGTCTCTGGATCCCATCTGGCTGAAAAAGAGAACCAGCTCCCACAAGCTATTCTCTGCAAATACCACACCCCAGAGTGAATAGCATATCTATAAATGAACTCAGTAAAGAGTAAACTAAATATAAATATATAATTATATATATAAAATAAGTAAAAGCCATTCACAAGAAAATCAGGAGCAAGACAAATATGCTTTTTCACCATTGTTCTTCAGCACTGTACCTGACATCCTAGCCAGGGAAAGTAGATAAGAAAAAGAAACTAAATGTAACCAAGTTATAACGGAAAGAGGAAGGACTGGAGAGAGGCTCAGCTGGGATTGGACTGATATCAGCCGGCTGACAACCACTTTTAACTCTAGCTCCAAGGGATATGACGCCCTCTTCTGGCCTCCAAAGACACTGAGCTGTATGAATAAAAACTATGCATGCGGGGTTGGGGATTTAGCTCAGCGGTAGAGCGCTTGCCTAGCGACCGCAAGGCCCTGGGTTCGGTCCCCAGCTCCGAAAAAAAAAAGAAAAAAGAAAAAAAAACTATGCATGCTTCATTCAGGCGTGCATGCACCCCCCCCCACACACACACACCAATAAAAAGCAACGGAAGGCAGAATGGGCTGGAATATGGCTTGGTTGCTGCCGTACTTGCTTAGCATTCAGGAAGGCCTGGCTTCCTCCCATCATCCCAGCCCTCAGAAGGTGGAGCAGGAGGATCACAAGTTGTAGGAAAGTCTAGGCCACATCATGAGACTTTGCTTCTAAAAAGGAGGGGAGAAGAAAGGAGCAAAAGCACTTCTATTTACAGATGACATAAATGGTCCTACACAATACAAATTCTTAGAGAATTCACAAGAAAACTATCAAAGTAAGTAAATTAATTCAACAAAGCTGTAGCTTATGCATTCAACTCATAATTATCAGTTATATTTCTATATATTGGCAAGAAATGATCTGAAATGTAACTTTTAATTGCAAAAAGATGTGACTAGAAGTACATGCCTACAGTTCTATCATTTGGGGCACTGAGAAAGGAAAACTACAAGATCAGATCAGCCTGGGCTATGTAGAGCTCCAGACCAGTTTAAGTTATTTAGTGAGAGCCTGTCTAATAAAAGTGACTCCATTATAAAAAACCTAAATGGAAAAATATTCTGCATTCATAGACTGGAACCTTAGTATTATACAGAGAGTAGCATCTTCAAAGCAATCTATACTTTCAAGGTAGTTTGTATCAAAGTCCTAATGATGCCCTTTCCTTTCCTTTATCATCTCCGTGCAGTTGTGATGTATGTGTGTATGGTATGCAGGTGAGCGCAGGAATGCCTGACATATGCCTGGAGGGCAGAGGACAACTTTTTAGGAGTTGGTTGATTCTCTCTTTCCACTGTGGGTTCAAATGACCAAACTCGGGGGCTTAGGGTTTCAAGGTAAGTGCTTTTAGCTGTTGAACAATCTCACAAGTTCCCAGTGACTGTCTTCTGTAAGCAAAAAAGCTGATTATGTCCTTCGGGGAGCACTAAATAGTACAACAGCAGTCTGTCAGGCAAGCTCTGGACATAATGTAATAATGGCAAGGAGACTATGGGGATAACCAATTGCTTTTGATTGCATCTGAAATCTGCTTTACAAGAAGTGATTTTATGTCTGCCTTGACTGTGATTCTGGGAGAAACCTGCAATTGTTATTTAGCTAAATGATAATGTTGTGATAGTTTGCATGCACTCGGCCCAGGGAATGGCACTATTAGAAGGTGTGGCCCTGTTGAAGGAAGTGTGTCATTGTGAGTGTGGGCTTTAAGATCCTCATCCTAGTGGCCTGGAGTCCAGTATTTTGCTAGCAGCCTTCAGATGAAGATGTAGAACTCTCAGCTCCTCCTGCACAATGCCTGCCTGGATGCTGCCGTGCTCCCACCTTGATGATAATGGACTGAACCTCTGAACCTGTAAGCCAGCCCCAAATAAACTTTGTCCTTATGAGAGTTGCCTTGCTCGTGGTATCTGTTCACAGCACTAAAACCCTAACTAAGATAGTTGTCAAATTGCCTCTAAACATTTCTTTCAATCTATAACCACTGATTACAACTGCTCTTTTTTTATACTGAATATTTTTTATCTACATTTCAAATGTTATTCCCTTTCCTGGGGTTTCCTGTCCATAAACTCCCTATCCCATCCTCCTCCCCCTTCTTCTATAAGGGTGTTCTCCCTCCCCAACCACCCCCCTTCCTGCCTTCCTGCCACCGCTGTGACATTCTCCTACAACTGCTCTTAACATTGTCCAGAGAAGCTCCTTTCCAAAGTGGGCAATGAGATATGCAGAGTCATAACTAATTACAATGCTGGCTTTCACCTTGTCTTATTGTATCTTATTTTGTACTCTTTGGCTGTTGTCTCATGAAGGCCTGCTCTTTTCTAAAGAAAAATGAAAGAGGAGTGGACCTTGGGGAGACGAAAGGTAGGAGAGGCTGAGAGGAGTGGAGGGAGGGGAAACTAGCTGGCATGTATTGTGTGAGAGAAGAATCCATTTTCAATAAAAAAAAAAAAACATATAGTTTAAAAAAAGAAATCGACAAAAAATAAATTTCTGCTGCCTATGTAGTCTGGGATGTGAGGACATCCACCAGAGGGCAGTCATGTATCAGGGACCGACCATACCTAACTAAAGAAAACTCTTCCTCTCCCAGCAGCTACCAATTACCAACGACTCTTCAGCTAGTGAGGGAACTTCAAGCCCACATACCCTTTCCATGCTGGGATTTTGTCTGGCTTGATCTTGCACATATGAACCCACAGCAATCATGTAGCTTGCATAAGACCTGTGCAAGATAAATGTTTTTAAAAGGCAGATCATTAGATTTTCACAAAACTGATTCAAAACAATAGACATTCTTGAAGTAACAACAAAATTGGAGCAAGTTTCTTTACTGATTTCAAAATGTACTAAAAAAGCTGCATGCCTGTAATTATAACATTCAGGAGGTAATGCAGGTAGGTCAGTAATTCTAAGGGACCTCAGATACACAGCAAATTTGAGGCTCTCCTGGGCACCATGAGACCCTGTCTCAAAAAGACAAAGAAAACAAAGAAACAAACAACACAAAAAGCTTACTATAAATCTATGGTAACTAAACACTCAATACTGACATTAAGATTAGACAGAGACAAATGGGGAAAAAAAAATCAGGATCCAGAAACAAACAAATATATCCATGGTCAGTTGGTTTGGTCAGGATTCAAGTTTACTTTAGGAAGAAAAAGAAATATCTGTTCAATATTGTGGTAGGATAAGTAGATTTCCAAATACAAAAGAACGAAGTCATATACCTCCCTCAACTCAACATATAAAAACTAATTCCATATGGATCAACAACTAAAATATAAGTTGTCAAACTATGAAGCTCTTAAAAGAAAACACAGTTGTAAACCCTTGTGACTTAGATTTGGTAATAAATTCTTAGATATGATGCCCAATCATCCAGTGATTGTTTTTGAAAAATAGAGGAGTTTGATTCATTAGCATTGAAACCTTCAGAGGCCTATGAAATGGCTCAGTGGATAAAGGTGTCTGCTGCAAAGACTGAATAACCTGACTTTGATCCCTAGGATATATACTATGAAAGGAGAGAACTAACCAATGCATCCTCTGACCTCCATCTGTGAGTGTACTTTGGTGTCCAGGGCTTATACATGGGATATAAACCGAACTTCTACAATACACCAACAACAAAGACAAAACTCCACTTTGAAAATGGACAGAGAAGCTAAATCAGGGATAGGAGTTCTTATCTGTGACCTTGACAGTTAGGAAGTGATGACAGGAGAACCAGAAATTCAAGGTTACCTCCAGATTCACAGTGAATTCAAAGCCATCCCCAGCTATGAGATCCCTCTTTCTAAAAAGAAAAAAAAAAAAAAAAACCCCGAAATGGCCTTTATTACAAAGAACATATGAAAACAGTCAATATGCACATAAAGGTGTCTGTACCATTAAGTGTAGAGAAATAGCATGAAGTAAGAGCTCCTAGTTTGTTAGCTTCCAGAAGACTGAAGGACATCTGAGAAGCTCAGTGTACTGGGACAAAGAGTGAGCAGACTTTCTCAGCACAGGATCCTGGTGCTCTGCCAAGTAAGCTGCAGACCTGAGGAAGAGACCTTCAGATCCTTTCCTCATAAGAAAGGAACGTCGTTTAGAGTTTAATTAAGTAACACATCTAAGAGTTGGACTGCAGACAGATTTCTCAGTCTGCAAGGAGGTTTGTGTCACTTTGAACCGAGATAAGCTACTGCTAGGAAAACAGCACCTGGTGGAAAGGAGAAACTGTGAGAAATCTTTCTTTTGCTTTCTGTATATAAAATGCTGAAACTGTGAATAAAGTGTGCATTGGCGTGCTATCCCTGTGCATCCCCCATGTCCTGGTTAACACAACTTTCACTTGGGACCACTCAATGCACTAGATGTTGATAATTACGATTTAGAGAAGTTCACATTAGAACCACAATAAGATTCTACTACATATTAAAGGGATGGTTATCAAAAATTAATGGATGGAAGCTAAGCAAAATGGCTGTTAAGATCTTCAAATGATCTAATTATGACCTGCCCCAGCTGGCCAGAAGGGACAGTTATTCACAAACAAACCTCTCTCATAAGAGCTAAGGAAGCCAAATGGGAGACCACAATGGTATTCTAGTATAATAATTCAAGATGCAGTGAAGAATATAGGAACAAAACAGAAAGAGACCCCTCATATTTGTGATAAGAGAGGGAATTACATCTAGACCTTAGACTTAAATCCCAGTACCAGACTCATCAAAATAAAATCAAGAGGGCAACAGAGACCAACAGCCTTGTGATCAAGCCAGTACTTGTAGACAGTCTCTGGACCCTCTTTTAGCCATGTATATAAGAGATAGCCTGGCTCCCAATATGCATCTTCCAACATTGGACAACTAAATAAGAAGCAAGACTGTATTCTATAAAATATGTTAGAAAAATGAGTACAGATATTTGCCTTGGAGTCCAAGGCTGAGCTGACAACAGTGAGACCATGCACTAGGCAGATGCCAGAGGCCACCTTCTCCAGATATGCACTCATACACACAGAGCTTCTAGGCACACTCAGCCATCAGATCGTCTTTTCTGCTCAAGTAGAACAGACTTGGACTTCATCCTGCATTAAAGACAACCAAAGTAGGGGCCTTGAGTGCATGCCTGAGACTGTGCAAGTCTTGCAGCTGTGAGACTTGAGTGCATCTCAGCTTAGCATCAGTCTAGGCAACCAAGTGACCACTTCCACCACCCTTCCTCTAACCTTAGGTGACAGCAATGGGAACTATTCCCCTCTGTAGTGGGTAGAGCAGGAAAGTGAGTGTATTAGTTAGGGTTTTAATGCTGGAACAGATACCAGGACCAACGCAACTCTTACAAAAATATTTAGTTGGGGCTGGCTTATGAGTTCAGAGGTTCAGTCCAGTATCATCAAGGCAGGAGCATGGCAGCATCCAGGCAGGCATGGTGCAGGAGGAGCTGAGAGTCCTACATGTTCATCTGAAGGCTGCTAGCAGAATACTGGCTTCCAGGCAACTAGGAATAGGGTATTAGCCCATGCCCACAGTGACACACCTATTTCAACAAGGCCACACCTCCTAATAGTGTCACTCCCTGGTGCAAGCATATACAGACCATCACGGTAAGCTAAATAGTTTGCAGTGTAATTCAGTGCTAGGTTAGGGAAACCTAATGGGACAAATCCTCACAATCTGTAAGCCAGAGTCTCTATGTCTATCCTAGTGTGAGATAGAGACTTGAGACCCACCAACTGTATTTCCCCTTTGACAAACATAACCTGTGGCTTATTACAGTACTCAAGGACTAGTTTACATCAGCAGTATGCAGCCCATATAGTAGTATAGATCTGAGTTCTACTCCTATGCTGTGCATATTTCAGTAGCCTGCAGGCTGTGAGTGAGACCAAGTAATGTGACACTGACAACTACGTGGTCGACAACTGCATTCCTTCCCTGGCCTCAGACAGCACAACAGAGACAGAGTAATTTTCCCATGGGGAGCCAGGTGCCAAGTCAGTGTAGTTACTGCACAGGAGAAAGGGACAGTCCTTGCATAGTAATTATGCTCTAATCAGGGCAGAACCCCGTGGTGCTCGTACACAGGGCGATGATGTGAACACACCATCTGGGCCTAGCCTGGCTCTTGAAAGAACATTGTGGGAACAGACAGCTAATTCTGTCCATTCATTCATCCCCCAGTTCATTCTAAACAATCCAACAACTAGATTTGGAACAAACTTGTGCTTAGATTACACTTTTCTGCTAAAAATCCCCAAAACACACTGGTGCTTAGCACTATAATATGTTAAAATGATGGAAGTAACTATAAGCTCAGAGAAAATAAACAGCCTGCTTAGGATATCTAAAAAGACAAGTCAGATTATGATGATAGGAATACATACCCAGTCTTTTAATGTGCGGATATCATCATATGCTAACAAGGACATGTTCAACCAAACTGATTATGATTGTTTATAATTTTGTTTTGTCTTTTGTATACTTTTTCCTATAATACACATGTTAACTTATAGTGTGTATGTGTGTGTGTGTGTGTGTGTGTGTGTGTGTGTGCATTCAGATGCACTTTTTAGAACTTAAAAAAAAGGACTTTCAGAGAACTGTGACCTCATCTAATGGTTAAGCATAAGATACCAGAAACCAACTACAGAGCAACCAATATCTGCAAAGTCTCGGAAGAAGAATTCCAAAGAGCTGTTTTAAGGAAACAGTAAGAGGAAGAAAACACACAGAAACACATCAAGACTCCAACGTGACCATAAGAGATGCAAGCAATTCAGAATTGGCAAAAAGAAATTCTTGAGTTGCAAAATACAGCTAATAAAGTTAAAAATTCAGAAAGAAGACATCTATAGCAGGATAGCTTAAACAGGAAGAATTCGTGAGCTTGAAGATGGGCTACTTGAAATCCACAGTGGGAATAAAAATGTAGATTGGGAACCTAATAAAGAGGAATGAGAACGGTGCTGGACTGACAGAACACTGAGACATTTTAAAGCCATTATTTGGAATAATGACATTCAAGTAGGTCGTGAGAATGACAAATGTGTATAAAACTTTTTCAAACATTTAATAACAGAAATTCCCAAAACCTACATAGGATACAATATCCAAATACAGGAAGGTCAAATGTTACTATCCACAGTTAACTCTTGTTAATTACGCCAAAACATCTTAAAATCAAGCTCCTACAAGTGAAAGATAAATAAAAGATTCTCAATGATGCAGACAAAACACACAACATATGCACATACACACAGGTGTGCCATTTTGTCTAGCAATACATTTTAGAAGAATCCATACATGTAAGCAGATGATCTGGCAACAAATTTTTATACTATTGAAAAACTGTCAATTGTCAAGCAGGACTACTAGCCTGGCTAAGCTCTCCTTTGAAATGAAGGAGAGATTAAAGTTATATCCAAACATAAGTTGAGAAAATAATTTCCATCAGACTCACTGCACAAGAATGTGACAGAATTTCTTCAATCTGGACAGAAAAAGAAGCATTTATGAGCAAAATGAAATTTGGGAAGGTATAAAACATTATGGTTCCTTATTATTGGATCTGAGGCCCACCCTATAGGAAGACATGCTCTTCTGTATGCTAAATCCAATTAGGAACCCATACCTGCTGAAGTTGTATGTCCAAGGTAGGAACTTATTACTGTTATTCAACTAAATTGATATAAAATCACATTGCCTTCTAAACAGGTAAGTTTATACCTGTAGTCAAAAATATTGTCAGCCTTAATCACGAAAGCTTTTCTTTGCAGAGTAAGTGACATTTGAGAGACCAGCCCTAAATAATTACATCATACCTTCTAAAACTCAGAGAACATTTTAGAAGATGGGTTGGGTAGTAGTAAGAAATAGCAGATAAGGTAAAGGACTGTAAAATGTCATTCTCTAGGCTCAACACAACCACTGCAGTTATGAATGGGAAAAACTGTGGTTACCTGAGCTGAAACCTACACAAGACTAATTCTGAGAATCAGTCATGGATGAGTGAGGGGTTCATTGATAGACCCTGGGAGAAGGGGTGTCACTGTCTTCAGTTGCATGGTAACTAATGAGACAACTAGAATCCAGCAGATAGCTCGACACCCATGGTCACACAGATGGTGCTGGTTAAACTTAGTGAGTCGCAAAGTAAAACTTGTAGACATAAATGTGAGAAAGATTTCTAAGGAAGTGGAGTGGTAGGCAGCGTTAGTAGAAAGAGAAGGTGAGGGGAGGATAGTTAGTATGCAGTAAGTACATGTGTGAAAATTTAATTCTAAAAACTGGAAACAAAAATCCTAGTATAAAATTATAGAATGGTAAATAAATCATATCCTTAGTAAAAGACTAAAAACAAAATTAAGAGATAACATTACATGCTAGGGATAGACAATATAGAAAGGTAATAAATGACATATGAAAATCTGAAAATGGAAAAATGGAGCTAAACTAAAATAAGTTTAGTTTTCACATTAATTACTTTCTCCTGTGCTCTTGAGTTTCTATTGTCATCGTTATGGTCATGCTACATTGATACTATTTAAAAATACCTTGTTATAATCAAAAATACTCTTTTTTAAGTCTCAAGATACCCACAAATAAAAAATGCATACAGAACAAAAAATAAACAAGGAATTAAAAACTGAATAAATCCTAACTATAGAGCAACATCATGGCCAAGAAAAAGAGGACCCATAACGAAAATAGAAAACAAGTCAAAAAATGGCTGCACATAAGACTTAACTCATCAGCACTGCCTTGGACATACAAAAACTAAATTATCCAATTAAAAAACAAGAGCTACTATACAGGTTTAAAAATATCAAGAGCCAACCAGTTGTTCCTTACCAAAAACCCACTTCACTTCTCAGTGTATACATGGGATGAAAGTAAAGGTATGAAATAGAATGTTCTACACAAGTTAAATCTATAAAAATCAAGAACAGCATTTTATTAGCTAAAAGACTTTAAATCCAAGTACCAAAAGAGACCAGGAAGGTCCACGCTAAAAAGATCAATTCCACAAGAGAAATAATATTAAGTGCCCAAATATATAAAGTAAGTATCAAGGGCCCTGACATGAGAAAAATACATACCACGGCATGGAACTTTAACTCCCTACTTTTAGAAACAGATAGCCAAATCAGAAAGAATGATTGCTTTCCTCTCACCTTCCCAATCCTTTTCCTAAGCTTTAATGACCCATCCTGTTCACAAGGTATTCTATACTCAATAGACAAGTCACTGTAAAACTTCTTTCTTTCTTCAGTTCAAAATTAAACTGAAGAAAAGTAGTGTGCTTGAAAAAAAAATGTAGGTGCTGAGTCCAAGAGACTAAGAGCTGAGATTTGGATGGCCTTTTTAAAAATGTTTTCAAGTAACATGCAATGCCAGTCAAGGCCAGAAAGTGGCAACAGAGGGCTGGAAGGAGCCATGTGGGAGTTGAGAACTGAACCCAGGGGGCCTGCAGGAGGATCAAGTGTTCTTACCACACCACAAACTACTTTATAGCAATTAATATTTAGTTTTTAGTAAGTGGGAAACATATTGGCCACTCTACCACGTTTGCATAGGACAGAGATCTTGCCTAGCTCTGGGACTTCTCCTGCCTAATATCACATGGTAATTCATTTTATGTTCCATAAAAGAAGTTACCATGGTAAAACTCCTGAAGATTGAGATTTGAAACAGGAAAATCCCCTGTATTTTCCACAGGACTGGCCTTGCATAAATCGCTAATCTCTGTCCTATGCAAACTTGGTTGAGTGGCAAACAGTGAAACCTTAGATTCTGGTAAAAGAAAACAAAATACACAGTTAAACTGCACACTAGAGCAAATCGACTTAAGCAACATTACTAGAGGACTCCACTTTACAGCTTCTGAATATATTGTTCTCAACAACACATAGAAAATTATCCAGACTATATTGACAAATAGGACACAAAACCAAGCCTCAGGAATGGAGATGCAGCTGAGTGGACAGAATGCCTGCCTTTTTGATCCTCAGCACTGTGTAAACCAGGCATGGTGGTGCAAGCCTGTAAATGTAAGCATTCAGGGAATGAACTGAAGGTAAGGGATCTGTAAAAGTTCAAGATCATCTGCAGCAGCTACATAGTAAATTTCAGGCCAGACTAGGCTACACAAAATCCTGCCCCCAAACAGAACAACAACAGCAGCAACAATAACAACACATGCACGCGCGCACACACACACACACACACACACACAGAGACAGACAGACAGAGAGAGAGAGAGAGAGAGAGAGAGAGAGAGAGAGAGAGAGAGAGAGATGAGTAAGACCCTGAGCTCAATACCAAGCATTACAAAAAGAAGTCTTGAGGAACTAAATAACTAAAATTTAGAAAAATTAGAAATCAATGACAGGAAAAACTTTAGAAATTATACAAAAAAAAAAAAAACAGAAATTTCAGAACACAACCCAACCACTAGGTCCAAGAAGATTTTAAAAAGGAAATTAAAATACTTCTTAAAATAATGTCTAGATAATTATATCTATGATAAAGAAAAAGCAGTATTAAGGAGGGTTGTAGTAACCAGCCAATAAAATAGAGAGAAATCTAGAAAAAAAAATCAGAAAGAGTGCAAATGATGGCTAATCACTAACCTTAAACCAAACCCCAAATTAGCATAAGGAAGCAAGAGTATCAGAGCATAAATAGATATGGAATAAAGTGAAAAACATCACTGAAAGAGAGTTGGCTCTTTAAAAATAAAGTGAAATGGATCAACTCACATAAACTAAGGAAGAGACTTTCAAATACTATCTAAAGCAAAAACGAAAGCATTACAACTCACATCACAGAAGTAAAATGAATCATGAAAAGTATTAGGAACAAATGTATGCCAAGATATGAAATGGGCCAATTTGAAGGCATGTATACCTTTGCAAAGTGGAATCATGGAAAACAGAAGAAATTAGCAGAGATTGAATTACTAACAAATATCCTCCCATCAAAGAAAAATCCAGGATCACATCTATGGTACTTCACCCGAGTAACCTGTTCATTTCAAAGTACAAAAGGAAGGCATTATTGCAAAGATATTACTGTAACAGACCCCCAGACCATAGCATAACTGACTCCATGATGGAAGTACCATTCAGGCCACAAAACTCAGCATGGAGACAGCACCACCCGCCATAACGAAAACAAAAGCCAAATCTACCAAAGTCTAGACTTGTAGGGAAGTCTAACTGTCCTAACTTGGTGTTTGGATTCTGTAGTTAGCTTTTGGATACCTATTCTTGTGAACTAAGGTATGTCAACCTAGGACATAGGCTTTGTGCTTAAAGCTAACCCTGGGATCCTAACCACCCAGTGTAGTTGCTCGCAAGCTAATAAAGACATTCTATTGGCTTAAAACCCAGTCTTTTCTATTGGATACCCTACACCATTTCTGGAAGTTCCGCTGAGATCCCCAGAGACCAGACCTCAAGACACCAGGGATCAAACTCAGAGGCATCCAGATTAAACAATATCCAGGGAGCTTGGAAACAAAATAGGGAAACTGCAGTCCATATTGCCTGGGTAGAAAGACAGACATCTTGGTGCCCTGCCAGTTACCCTGGAATACACCTTGCCTGCCTGTGAAGAAACCTGGAACCTCTCATTCTCCTGAGTTGGATTTCTCCAGAGAAACAGATACATACAGTCTTGACCTGAAAGATGCATTTTTCAGTTTCTCCTTGGCAGAGGTGAGTCAACATTTGCTTTTAAACGGACCCAGAGGGAGGGTAAAGCAGGCAATATACCTGGACCAGATGTCCCCGAAGATTTAAACTTTTGCCAACCCTGTTTGATGAGATACAAAGAGCTGAATTCTTGCCCTTCTATCAGAGGTTTCCTGGGAAAAGAGATTATAAAACTGCTGCTGAAGGACTGCTGGCAGGAGTTACAAACCTTGGGTTACAGAATATCAGCTGAGAAAGCCCAATTTTGTACAGAGTCTACCTATTTTGGGTACCAGCTGAGAGGAGGAAAAAGGAGAAGGATTGCTGCCATCCTTTGGGTCCCAACTCCAAAGACAATGAGACTGGTTCAAGAGTACCTAGGTGCAGCCTAGCTATTGCTGCTTCTGGATACCAGAGGCAAGGCTTCTATATATCAGCACACATAAGGGCACTGAGCCCTAATCTGCACTGAGACTAAACAAAAGACATCTGAGGTTTTACAAATAATTCTGACTTTGGGTCCAGCTCTAGCACTCCCAGATATCTCAAAACCTTTTCATCATGAAACAAAAGACAAAAGAGTTTTAACTCAAACTTTGGGTTCATGGCCTGTGACATACCTGTCCAAATGGTTGAACACTGCAGCCACAGGATGGTCCACCTGTCTTAAGAGCAGTGGCGGTTGCTGTCAGTCTAATGGAAAAAACAAACAAGCAAACAAGTTAACTCTGGATCAGGATCTTATACTCAGTGTACCCCATCATGTGGCTGAGACCCTCCTCTGAGGAATACCAGAATGCTTGGCTATCCAGTGCCTGTGTGAACCCCTATCAGGCCCCATTCCTGTCTCACCCTAGAATACAGTTTTAAGAAAACCACTGCCATCAGTACCTTCTTGCCCGATGACAACCTGAAGGTGCTCATCCATGACTGTCACAAGAGGAAAGATGAAAGCAGGTATGTGAGAGCTGCAGTGTTTACTTTATCCACAAAGATTTGGTCCCAAGACAGGTTCCTCAGCCCAGAAAGCAGAACTCATCGATCTGACCCAGGCTCTCTAATGGGGAAAAGAAAGTCCAACACCATATACACAGAACTTGACCCTATGAGTAGCTATTTGGCTTCCTCTATGGATTGCTGTCTTCTACAGCTGGGCCGTTGACCTGGTTGTCCTACAAACAGCCCTAAGATCAGTGGAGTCTATTGATATTCTGATGACATACCCCAACCCAGTGCTGCCTGAGACTCCATGTGGAGAAGAAATGGACAGCTCAAACCCACAGGTAGATGAAGAACATCAGAGGGAAAGATCATTCTCCAGGAAATAACAGGCAGGACTGATAAGTGACCTCCACCAGGTTACTCATCTGGGTCCACCAACTTTCTGAGTTGCTCAGACCAAGTATTCTATTCTGAGACTGGACATACAAAGGGGGACTATGTATGGCTTTTGGAAAAACCTGTCATTTCTACACTACTTGATATACAGTAATTAGAAATAAACTTGCCATGGTTGGGAAATTTCACAAAGAGAAAGAGACAATTACATAAGTCAAATAATTGGTACCAGCTTCTGTCCTCTTGAGTCCCCAGCTAACTATTGTGTTATGAGCACTGGCTGAAACTTTAATTCTCATTCTGATTGGATTAATGGCAGGCCCCTGCATCTTAAAATACATGGACAATTACGTATCGGTTCAGTAAAATTAATGGTCCTTAGGACCAACTACACTTCTTTAGAGCAGGATGAGTCCATGATTTGACACATTTACTAAGACCCATGGAGAATATAATAGGACCCCAAACCTTAGTAGGACCTTAGCACAACTGACTTCATGTTGGAAATACCACCCAGCCCACAAAACTTAGCATGGGGACAGCACCACCAGCCAAAATTAAAACAAAAACCTAATGCAGCAAAGTCCACAGTTTTGGGAAAGTCTCTACATGTACTAACCTTGCTTTCTGACTGACTGCTCTTGTTCATTGAAGTAGCCAGGGCATGGTTTTTGTATTTAAAAGCTTACCTTGAAAAGGGCTCAGGGCTATAGTGGGATCTCAAAAACCCATTGTAGTTGCCAGCTAGGTAATAAAGACTTTCTAATGGCTTAAACCCATGTCTTTGAGGTCAGCATTATCCAGACAATAATAAACACACAAAACCACAGGCTGATATATGCTTGATCAATGTAGATGACGAAACAAATGAAACTGAACAGCATATTTAGTATGACAAAGTGGGACTCAGTCCACAAATGCAAGATGGTTCAAGGCACTCAAATTAATAAACTGATAAACCACACCAACAAAAATGAAGGATTGTAGACCAAATGAACCATCAAGGTGGAAAAATACATGTGATAAAATGTAATATCCCTTCTTTTTTTTTTTTTTGGTTCTTTTTTTCGGAGCTGGGGACCGAACCCAGGGCCTTGCGCTTCCTAGGTAAGCGCTCTACCACTGAGCTAAATCCCCAGCCCCATAATATCCCTTCTTAATAGTGCTGAAAAATTAGGAATAGAAGGAATATACTACAACATAATAAGACCTTTATAATAAACTGATAGTTTTCATTAAAGTCAAAGGAAGTGAGCTGAAAGACTGCTTTCTAAGACCTAGAACAAACAAGCATTCACTTGGGTTGAAAAAGAAGTCATACTGTTACTATTTGGAGATAGCATGATCTTATATATAGAAAACCACCCAAAAAGCCTACTAGAATGAGCAAGTACACTCTAGAAAGTTGAAGGATGTAAAGCTAGCATGCAAAAAGTTATCTAAAATAAAAACCAAGAAAACAATCCCATTCGCAACACCTACAAAAGTAAAATATTAAAAATAAATAATCAAATTATGTGAAGATCTCTATATGAGAAGATACCCTGTGCTCATAGATTGGAAGAATAAACACTATTAAAATGTACTAGCAAAAGTGATTTACAAATCTGATTCAATCCCTGTAATACTACTAAGGTTGTTCTATACAGATGTAGAAAACTGCAGTAATAAATTCACATGAAAATCCCCAGGAGACCAAATATATGCTGAATAAAACAACAAAGTAGGAGGCAGGCACTCTATTTCCTGACTTCAAAACTGACTGTACGGCTAAAGTGATTTAAAATAATCGCATGGTGTGACATAAAGTGGACACCCAGACCAACTGTAACTAATAGTCTAGAAGTAAACCAACCTACTGTCGACATCTACAGTCCGCTGTTTTCCAACAGAGGTGCCAAGAAGACATAATGGAGAAAGGACAGTTTTTGTAATAAATGATGCTGGGAAATTTTCATAGCCAGAGGCAGAAAAATATCTTGAAAATTATAAAAATCAATTATCTCCTACCAGTTATTAAAAAGCAACTCAAAATGTATTAAAGAATTAAAATTAAGACCTAAAACTACAAAGCCTACTCAACGTAAACTTTAAAAACTGTTTTAGGGCATTGGAACTGACAGGAAATTTTGGACAGACTTATAAAAGCACAAGAAATAAAATCAAAAATAAAATGAGGTTGCATCAAACTAAAGTTTCTGTACAGGAAACTACAGAGTGCAGAAACAGTCAAGACCGTCTAATGAATGGTAGAATGCTTGCAATTCATACATCTGACAGGGGTTTGATATCTAGACTATATCAGGAGCTGCAAAAAATCATTAGAAAATTCTCCAAATAACTACATTTAAAAATTCACAATATAATTGAATAGGTATTTACCAAAATATGATAGGCATACAAATGGACAACAGAGATATGAAAAAAACCACTCCACCCCATTTACCTTTAGCAATAATTATAAACACAATGAGATACCACCTTAGACCCACACGCACAGCTATTACAAAAAGACTAAGAAGTGCTTGTGAGGCTGTGGAGAAAAAAAGCTTTAGTCTGAGCATGGGAATGCAAATTAATATTCCTACTGTGGAAAACAGTATGGAGAATCCTAAAATTATACAAATAGAACTATAGAACTACCATATAATCTAGGAATCCCAGTATTACATATGCTTCCAAAGTATTAAATCAGCAAAAGAGCAATACACCTAAAATACAGGTAAAGAGCAATCTTTCTTCACATACTCAGTGCAGTACTGTAATTCACAATAGTTAAGAAATAGGGGGGAGGGGGAAAGTAAGTATCCAAAATTTGATGAGTGAATAAAGTTGTATTTCATATACAGAAGAAAATATTAGTCAGTCACAAAAGCATGCTGTTCTGCCATTTCTAACAACAGGACTGGAACTGGAGATCAATGTCGTATGAAATAAACCGGCTATAGAAAGGCAAATGCCTTATCATCTCCAGATACATACAGTCAGAAAGGATTGTGCTCAAAGAAGTTGAGAGTAGAATTATTGTTATAAAAGGCTAGGGAGATTATGGGAGTAAAGTTAATAAATGGTTACTAAGTTTCGCTAGGAAGAAACTGAGGACCCGACAGGCACTCTTACTAGTGTCCACCACGGCACTAGTCACAATAGCCCAACTGTGGGAATGATTGGAGTGTACAAATGATGGCGTGTCAGAAACTATGGGACATGATTTTGATCCTTAAAATTCCCATTCAGGCAGGAAGACTTGACTTCTTGCTTTGGCACCAATGTATACAAATCCCAAACTCATCCTCGTCCTTAGTGGATACTGGAAAATTCCAAGCCATTACCTGATTAAGTGTGTACTCCACAGGGCATTTGAGATATAGAATGTTTCCAAAGGATTTGGTCCAATTGCACTGTGAAGATCTCCACTGAGGGAAGGACTCACAGCTGGTATTATAGGCTAGGGGAGATCTGTGAATTAAAAACAGTTACACAGAACTTCAAAAACCTTCTAAATTAAAGTGGTACATTGCACAAAAAAACCCCAACCCATTGCTTCCCTCCTAAATTACAAATATGGATGAATTATCCTTCATTTTTATTACTTGAAATATGAGAAATTAAATGAGGATTAGCTGTTAAAACTTAAGATATATTCCAGCATGTTCATATTTTTCAGATCTTCCCCCAATTCAGGAAAAATCTGGAAAAGGTAGGTGAAAAGAAAGATCACAGCTATTTGTCTGGACACACACACACACACACTCACTCACACACTCACACAACTTCTTCCAGAGATTATAATCTCTGTTATTCCTAATTCTGGGCAACTAATTGAGGATAACAATAGCAAAGGATCTGGGGAGTAATTGAGACAAAGGTGGTATCAGTTCCCAATCTATACCCGTTATTCTATACCATTAACCTCTGCTCTGAACCTAGCTTGTTATATAAACAGCAGGCTGAGGTAGAGCAAACATGGCTTCAAAGAGGAAAGTGAAAATCAGCTGGACAGCGGTAGTAGGGAGATTAATGTCTTTCTAAATAAGCAGTCCTAAAGGATTCTGATATTCTGTGGGTGTCACTTATATAGCCATGCTCTGACACTGAAGACTCAGAACAGACGAGAGGCTGCAATCAAGAATACATGCAAATCATCAAGTCAAAAGTATAGGCCAGAAAACAAAAGCAAGGATGAGAACCAACAACCACCAAAGAAGAAGAGGGCATATCAGTATCTGTTTCTGTAGGTGATCCTGAGCCCTCCTCTGAGGCCCAAGATTGCAGGGTTAGAAAACCTCATTGGAAGTAGTAAACTTGACATCCCTTGATAGGGAGAGGGCTACTAAGGATACAGTGTGGCTCTGTCCCTCTAGAACTGCACTTCCCACAATTGTCCACAATTGAACTGAATAGGGTGAGAACTAGAAAATCTCTTTGGGATTAAAAACTTCAGGGTATCCTGGTGAGAGAGCGGATGTGCAAGCTAAGTACAAGTTCTTGGACTCAAGAGTGACGTGAAGACATCTGTATTCTCCTCCTCCTAAGTCTGTCCAGATTCAGTATCATTCCTCCATTGAAACCCTGTCATCTACAACCTCCAGCCAGCCAGAAGCAGAGCTCTGTCCTCTTGGTCACAGAATAGTTGAGTGGATTCCCTGACTATGTTGGAACTGAAAGATCTGCCAAATGGTAAACCTGTTTGTATCACCCCCACCAGTAAATGGACAGACAGCAATTTTGGCTATCTTTACATTGTTCATCTCTGACTACATTTCAACTAAAGAACTGGAACAATGTTTTCATTGTGTTTATCATGCAACTTTATTATAAACACGTAAATAGAATACGAAAATACACTTATATCAATATAATGCACAGAAATATAGCTTTTTTAGACGAATAGGTTCAGTACTGGGTTACAATACAGAAATACCAAAAATACCTTAATTTATATAGCACAGAAAAAAAACCAGCAAGTATTCAATCTCTCAAGATGACTAGCATCCATAAAATTGCCTCCCAACACAGAGAGCATAAGTATCAAATTTATAATTATAATAAGCATTCTATTTATACTGGAAAGACAAAAATGCTCAAGGCATCATGAGAATATACAGCTATTTAGAGTTTGAGTATTAATCGGATAACTTTATCTCTTACATCAGGGTCACTGTGGTCTGTTAAGTCTTGGAGTTTCTGGTCAAACTCTTTTGCCTCCCGGAATATGGAAATAAGTTCAGATTTAGTGAACATTTCCTTAGTAAATAGCTTTGCCCTTTTTTTGAATTGGAAATTTATATTCTCAAATATTTCAATGATATGAAGAATATTAGCCTTTGACTCATTCTTGTGAAAGTGAGCAACCAGTGAGGACATTACCTCAGCACTGATCAGTTCTCTTGTATTGGCTTGGTTTTTTGACAAACACAGAATAACTCTTAAAATTTGAAACTTGATTTTGACACTTCCTTTGTTTAACAATGAGATGAAATATCGAACATAATAGATAACCACGTGGTGATAATCAAATTTCACACTCAAGCTCACTAACAGCTTTAGTTCTTCCACTTGCACAGAGCAGTTCAGAGGACAAGAGAGTATGTCCCTACAAACCTTATTTACATGTGCTTCAGTCTCTCTCACTTCTTCAGGGGCATCGGGGTTGGCATTTAAATTTAAATTTCTAGGGTATTTTTTAGCATTTGGATTATTGACAAAATTTTCAATCAAAACAGTAATACCAACATCATGAACAATATCTTGAGTAAATGGGTAAGCAGGACTGATGCCCATTATCATCGTAGCTATCTCATGAATAAACGGGTCCCTTGTTAACTTAAGTAGGGCAACAAGTTTATCAAACTCAACAGGCTCTAAACTAAAGGTGCGTGATTTACAGCGGCAGGTCTTTGGATTGGGTCCATACTTTTCTTTTTCCCGGATTTGGTTTTTTAAATCAGCTAAAGTCTGGAAGTAAGGTCCACCATAAGGTGGAATCTTGGTCAAAGGTCGAATACCCAGAGGAGTTTCAATTAAGGTCGCAACCAGAGTCCAGTTCCCTTCTGGAGGTAAAGACGGCTGGGGTTCTTCAATTGGGACTAGGACAATAAACCTGCCCCTTAACCACGCTGCCGCTTTCTTTTTTAAAGCAAAGTCGAATGTATCTGGGGGTTCAGGTTCTTCCTCAACCTTTGGTGGGGGCTGATAAGCTTGAAGAGAATTTTCTTCTTTAGGCCAGAACCAGGACCCTACACTAGGCTCTTCTCCAGTCCAAAACCAGGAGCACACATAGTCTTCATCATCCTCATCAGTGGTGTTGACATTACTAGCTTTGTCCCCAGCCCTGGATCTGACACAGACCTCTTTCTTTATCTCAGACTTATGCTTAATACTGTGCTTATCATTAGCCTTGGCAGAGCCCTTGACAGATGCCTCACCTCCAGTGTCAACCTTGACTTCAGACTTGGTTACAGTAATGAGCACAGATGGAGGCAAAGCATCTGACTTGGTATGAGGCACTAAAGCAGGTTCTGCCAGGAGTTCTGTCTTAGCTTGTGCAGTGACTCTAGTATTCGTCTTGTCTTTCTTTTTTTTTACTTTCCATGTCACAGTCTTGGGCTCAGTGGGAACCACTGGTTGTGTCCTGGCCACTGCTCCATCCCTAGCCTCAGCCTGGTTCCCCCATTCTACTTTTGGTTCTGCCTTACCCCCTTTATTGGTCTGACCCTTGCCTTTTCCTTTAGCATTGGCAGGGCTATTGGTTCCAGGCTTTGGGGAAGGCCCCGACTCTTCTCTAGCTTTCTTTTTAGTTTTAGAGCCAATCATGGTTCAAGAGAAAAGCAAAGCTAAATACACCCCTATCTCAGCCTTGTCCGAAAGTCAGCCCCAAGTAGGTGTTTTCATATAAAGTCCAGTAGTCACTCAGCCCCCTTTTCAACTACAGTTTCTGCCAATCATATAGACAGCATGCTGAGGAAGCCACTCAAGATAAAGGATAGCTGGGCTTGGGCGCAGGCCTGTGGAGGGTGGTGGTCTTCAGCCACTCCAAGGCCATCAGATCTGTCACTGAAGTTGGACCTAGGGGTGGAGGAAGGAAATGGGGCTTTAAGTCTCTTCCAATTTTCTTTCTCCTCATGCTGATTACCACAGAGACATAGTTAAGTATGGAAATTAAGTGCTCTATGGGAAAGAATTAGACAAGTAGCCAACTCCTTCTTTCAGTTTACCCACTGTCTACACCTCCATGCGTCTACACCTAACAATTGTCTTTGCAGACACTAATAAGGGCAGAGAGAATGAGAATGCTGGATGGACGTGAGAGGCTGCAGAATTCTGAGGCTGTTTGCTGACCTGGGCTGGAGCCAACCGAATCTTTACTATTCCATCCTACAGGTCTTATTCAAGGAGGCCCCACATTCATACTAACCTGTGCTCGTGGGAAGGAATTTTCTCCTCCTTTCTTTGCTTCGGCTGTTGACAAGCCCTGCAGCAGACGTGGCAGACCTATACAGATAAAGAGGACAGAAACTAAGCTCTGGGGACACAGACTTTGGTTCCTGGCCCTTATTCTTGCCTTCTCAGAATTTCTAAAAGTTTGTCTAGCTTTTCCCTTCCTGGTCTTCCTCTTCCTCCCTTTGGGCCCACCATTGTCCTCTTCAGTGATTGTTTTAGTGATACCCTAGCTGAAAAATAGATTAATAATGAAGTGTTAGAGCAGGACAAGAAAGAGGGCATGAAAGGAAGATGTTCTCATCCTGTATCTGTCTCTAAAGTAGACCAAGGCTCCTGAGTCCATAGACCAGCTAGAGGTCATCGAGAAACTGACCAAACAGAAGGATGTGATTTTCTAGTCTAAGTGACCCTTGTCTGTCTTTACACTAACCCTAGAAACTGGACAATCTCTTCCTCATTATCTCCAAGCTTCACAGTCAGTTATTTTACAAATGTTCACAGCAGTCAACAGTTACAAAACCCTCTGGATATGTCCACCAATGGAAATCCACAAATAGAAGAACATCCCTACTGAGTATAATTTAGAAAACAGTACTTAAGGAATAAATGATTTCTGGATACAGATACTTGTTTGGTAAAGAATTCTCTGATTCCCTTTCTTGTGCCATCCCCAAATGACACCCTGATATTTCCATGTTTCTCTGCTATATTTGTAAAGCCTGATAATTTCCATGAAGAGACAACTAAATCATCTCTGTACAGTCGGTCGTAGCAGTAGGGATGAAACGCCTGACAATAACAGGAAGCTGGGAAAATAATGAAAAGTATCATTTTCAATTTTCTTACACATTCTTATGATTATCCTCCCACCCCGCCCACACAAACCTATCACGTTCTGCAACATAGTTGGGATAATGGAGGACATTTCTGGAAGGCTGGAAAAGAGGAGATATAGAAATTGTTCTAGAACCCTACCTATTCTTGAAGCTTTTTCCCACGGTACAGAAATCAGGTCAGTTTTGTTTTATCTTCTCCCCTCCCCTTTTGATTGAAGCCCTGAAACGTAGAGAAATAAAAACTTGGCAGAACATCTATCTAAAACACATATTTGGTAGTCCCAAATCAAATGAAATCACAATGAGTAAGATGTGGTTAATTAATGCTCAGATAAGCAACCAGAATGTGAAAACAATCTTCAAATACACCCGATACAAGACTCAATGTTCCCACCTTTACAACCCCTTTGTATATCTCCTCCCTGATTCTCAAGACTCCTCAGACAATTGCCCTCATCGGCAGGGGCAGTCCTCCTCCTTTCTCTGACAAGTACGCCATCTCCCCAGTGGATGATGCCATTGCATCCATCTCCCTTCCAAACGTGATGAAGCGAATTTATAGAAACGTAGATGGCGTTTTATCATCCTCCCTAGTCTGTCAACACTCGCCTCCTAAAACCAGGTCACGAATCCCGCACCAATCATGAAACCCGCACCTACAACCCCAAGCAAGGTCCTCCTTTTTACTAACCTGTTCTGTTTGAGTCCTAGGCTGTTTTCTTATTTGCGTTATCTCTGGTGATACCTTGCCATACAGAAAGGAGGCAGGGAAACGCAACCCGCAGTCAGGCGCAGCGAGCTGATACAATGGCGGCGACTGTATTTAGGGGCTTGCCGGGCGCTTGGGACGTAGGACAAGATGAAGGGCCATGACTAGCAAATTACTATCACCTTTCGGTACCCACTCCTCTCTCCGCTCCCTCACGAAGCGACTGAACACCATCTACCTACATCCGCCGGGACGCACTAGGCGCGGCTACGTCATTACGGAGGCCCGCAGTGGGAGGAGCTAGAGTTATTTAAGGAGTTCCGGCTTAGGGAAATGGAGTGATACTACTGCCACTGCAAAGCGCTGTGTGTGGCGCACACTGCTACACTTAGATTCTGTGGCCGAACTAGGGAAAACAGCGCCAAATACCGGGAAGCAGACGATTACCAAATGTTGGTTTTAGCTTCCTTCTTAGGCATGTCTTTCCATTTCGAAATACATACGGTTTTCACGTTGTGGCGTCAGGAGAAAAAGCTGTCGCCTTGCTGGGCGGAAGGATAGCAAAGAATTCTAGTGTTTACAAGTTCGTCACTAAATGCCACTGGTTTAGCAGACTGGTTACGTAAGGGAGGGGCTCAAGGTTGAAAAGCTGTTGGGGGGTTGGGGGGAGGTTGGTTCTTAATGCTGAATTAGGAATAAAAATTCTCATTTATTCAAACAATTCAAATGGTTCCTTCTACAAGAAAAATCCTCCAGTGACGCACTTGTAAGGGCTTGTTTGCATAAAATGTATGATGCACCTGCAGAGCCTACAAGAAACTGCCCTGCTGCCAGATCGTTTTCCATCTCCCTTTTTAGTTTTTCTTGTTGCTCTCCCTTGACATCTTTTGCTCTTAGTCTCTAGCATGTCTCTTGTTTTGAAATAGTCTTAGATAACATGAAGTAAGGATAGAGGAAAAACAGTGATGGAGAAAAATAACTGCAGATGACTTCCATTTTCAGGATGACCTCACTAGAAGCACAGGGAAAACAAGTATCTTCTTACTGCCTAGACTTGATACCAAAATATCTCTGCACCCGTGAACCAGTCCCTGCTCTGGATTTCTTCCAGGCTTGCTCATGTTTCTCCCCACCTAAATCTCTGATTATATAAGCTCTTGTATTTTTAATGTTGGACCTCGTGTTTGTATTATCTATTTGAACATAAATTTAATTAAAATGAGTCTTAGAATCAGAAAATGTTTCTAGCATGTATATCACTTAGCAATGTCCCAACCTATATACCTTAACTCTAAGCTGAGTACCATATTAGTAGACTATGGTGAGAGGCATGGTTTCTGTATTAGGGATGTTTGTAATTTCGAAATTGCATTAATAAAAGTACATGGTTTCCCCTCAGTCCACAATCTACATTACCAGAAAACCGGATAATGTTATGAGGCAGGAGGTTAACTTTTGGAAGGAGTAAACAGCCTATAAGGAAAAATACTAGGTGGTGATGGTCAGGCCAGACAGATCATCTTTATGACTTGGGAAACAAGATGGGAGGCTCAATAAAACATAAATGTAAAAGTAGGTGGTAATGGTCCCTCCAGATGGGCCAACTCAGGGCCCTAAAAATAGTCAAAAGATAAAAAGAGAAAGAAAGAAAGAAAGAGAGAGAGAGAGAGAGAGAGAGAGAGAGAGAGAGAGAGAGAGAGAGAAAGGAAGAAAAGAAAGGAAAGAAAAGAGAAAATAGTGGCCAATTCTGGATGAATCCATTCAGACCAGTTTCCAGTTTCGGGGACTGGCTACTGGAGCATACATATAGTGCCATTATCCTTTCCCCTAGTAGGCCTTTTAATTTTAATGTGTTCTTAAACTCTTAAACATGCTACATCTTCAATAGTTTTTGGTGCCAGTTGTGTTCTTGACAAATCCTAGTGGGGATATAGGGAAAAGAACGCTTACCCACTGTTGGAAAGAATGGGAACCAAAGCCACTGTGGAAATCAGCATGGAGGTTTCTTTCTTTCTTTCTTTCTTTCTTTCTTTCTTTCTTTCTTTCTTTCTTTCTTTCTTTCTTTCTTTCTTTTTTGGTTCTTTTTTTCGGAGCTGGGGACCGAACCCAGGGTCTTGCGCTTCCTAGGCAAGCGCTCTACCACTGAGCTAAATCCCCAACCCCAGCATGGAGGTTTCTTAAATGAAAACTAGAAGCACCGTGTGACTCACTTATACCATTCCTGGGAACAGATGAAAAGATCTCTACTACAGAGATACTCACACATCCATGTTCATTGTGGCTGTATTCAGAATAGCTAAGAAATGGAATAAGATTAGATTATATGTAAATGGATAATGAATACACACAAAATTTAAAAAATTCTTAAAAAATGAAACAAGTAGCTACACACACACACACACACACACACACACACACACACCTACCTTAGCACCAGACATCAAGTGCCTCACTATGAGTTGTTTGATCAAAGAAGCCCCAGTGGTTTCCCAAGTAATACAGCACATTTTCCAACTACTATTTTGCTTGGTTATTCACCAGAACAAAAAAAATTAGGACTCTTATGGCTAAAGTCATTCCAAACATTGATATTTTGGTCACAGAACCCAAAGAAATCAAGCTGACAGCTACCTGAAAGTGAAGGATCCTAGAGGCTTTCATCAGCTTACACCCACTGCCTCAGATCAAGACTAGGCCAAGTATCAGATTCCCGCCTCAGATCAAGGCTAGGCCAAGTTCCATTCTCCACACACTGTTACCCGGAGGAGCACCCTCAAAATGTACTGACTATCACCTGACCCTCTGGTCCCAGATAGAGTGTCATATGCTTACTGGCCAATAGATTCAAAGGTCAATATGCTTAGCCAATAAGTTTAAACTGTAACCTTGCTGATGTAACCTGTACCCCTAAAAAGTATAAAAACTCCTTGTTATAGCCATTCAGGGAGACCTTCTAGTCACTTGCCATGATGGGCTGATTGAAGTTCAACCCTGATGTGCTGGAAAAATAGACCTCTTGCTTTTTCATTGAACTCTGTTCTCATGTCTCATTTGGTGGTAGTGGTGGTAGGGATCTCTTGGTAGTTAAGAGTCACTTTGAGCCTTACATTTGGTGCATTGGCCAAGAAGCCAGATGCCCTATGAGGTCTTGAGGAATGGTGGTCAGAGAAACAGCTCAAGCTTGATGTCAGGTATGGTGGTTGTCTGTATCTGTGTTGTCAGTCTTGGTTTTGGTTTGCTCATGAGTGTCTGTAAGACTTAGCCTCTGGTCTGGTGTGGTCAAATGCAGCTGGCAGATGTGCCTTAAGGTCATGACCTCGGGGAGTCTGGAGGATGCTTCAGGCCCCCCTCCTCCGGTGGAGGGAGTCAGGAGGACTCTGCTCCTTTTGGAGCCCGTTAGACTCTATACGAGCAGGAACTAGCCAAGTCACCTGAATATCTGGTTTCTGTGCCTGTGGCAGGGGCAAACTGTGTACTGATTGCCTTTCTCTTTGTTTTTGGACTTGGACTTCAACTGATGCTACTTTTGGACATGGGACAGACTGAATCTACCCCATTATACATCCTAGTTAACCACTGGAGGGGAGTTGGGGAAAGAGGAGAAAATTTGTCAGTACTAATAAAGAAGGGCAGGTTAGTTACTCTCTGCTCCTCCGAATGGCTCACCTTCAGAGTAGGGTGGCCACCCATAGGGACCTTTGATTTGCAAGTGATTAAAGCAGTAAAGGAAAGAATCTTTAGACCAGGATCCCTCTGGCACCCAAGCCAAGTGCCCTATATAGTTACTTGGAAACATCTAGTGGAGGACCCCTCCCCTCTTTGATAAAAGCTTTTTGTCTCCAAGACTCTTGCAGGTCCTGGCCATGAAGGAGAAGAACCTTGTAGAGACCAAGGAGTCTGTAAAGAACATTCTCCAGGACCCTTCCACAGCGGATCTGATACTAATAGATCCTCCACCCCCTTACCCTCCTACCATGGCCCCAGTTCCCACAGACCCTCAAGGATCTCTCTTGAGCCCCCATCCAGCGTCCCTTTACCCCTCCTTCCTCTGGCCCCAGCAAGGGGGACTGGCCATGGAGACCCAGAGCAAAAGGGCCACTTCACCTGATACAACAGTGGCCCTCCTCCTCTGAGCCTACAGGCCCGTAGATGAGGATGGCAATCAGGCAGTGCAATATTGGCCTTTCTTTTCGGCTGACTTGTACAACTGGAAGGCCCAATACCCCCCTTTTCAGATAACCCCAAGGGGATGATTAATCTCTTTGAGACTGTTTTATTTACTCATCAGCCCACCTGGGATGATATCCAACTCATCAGAGTGTTTTTCATGACCAAAGAGCAAGAGAGAATAATGCCGGAAGCCAGAAAGAATGTCCCCTCAAACACGAGGGCACCATCAATTGACCAAGCTGTCATCGACAGCGGATTTTCCCTGACTAGACCTGACTGGGACTTTAATACAACAGGAGGTAAGGAGCACCTGAAGGCCTACCACTAGACTTCATAGGTCAGTCTCAAGGGGGGGTCACAGGATGACCCACCAATTTGACCAAGGTACGTGAGGTTAAGCAGGGACCAGACAAGTCACCCTCAGCATTTGTAGAGTGGTTCATGGAAGCATTCTGCCAATATACACACTATGACCCCAGCAGCGAGGAGCATAAAGCTACTTGACTAAGCTATTACTACTTTTAATAGACCAGGCTAGTAGAGATATCAGAGAAAACTTCAGAAGTTAGAGGGACTACAGGATAAGTCGTTGAGACACTTAGTACAGGTTGCTGAAAAAGTCTACCATAACAGGAAGACAGAAAAGGAGCAGAGAAAGAGAAAGGAAGAAGATGAAAGGGAGATGAAAAAAGAAAAGGGACAGAAAAGAAATTTACAAAGGATCTTGGCTACAGTAGTTAGGGAAAGCAGAGAAGAGAGACTCTAACCAAACAGAGACAGAAAACCCGTTGAAAAGGACCAGTGGCACATTGGGAAGACAGGGGCCGCTGGGCCCGAGAGTTTCCCAACAAATGGAAGCCAGGAGCAGGAAATCCCAGGCCTTGGGAAAAGCACCCCCAAATGGTGAAGGTGTTAGCCCTGGGGGAAGACATCGACCAAGGAGGACAGGGTTCAGACCCCCTCCCCGAGCCCAGAGTAACTTTGAAAGTGGAAGGGAAACCCACCCAATTCTTAGTGAATACTGGGGCCCAACACTCGGTCCTCCTCCAAGCTGATGGTCCAGTCTCCAGCAAAAACATCTGTGGGTCCAAGAGGCCACTGGGACTAAACAGTATTCACGGGCTACCCGAAGAATTGTGGACCTGGGCGTGTGCTGGGTATCCCACTCATTCACAGTCATCCCTGACTGCCCCATCCCTTGCTCAGGAGAGATTTGCTCTCTAAGATGGGGCTCAGATCTACTTCCTTCCCAAGGGCCCTCAGTTGAGGGGGCCTGCTGAAGATCCTGTCCAGGTCCTTACTATTTGGCTGGAGGACAAATACAAATTGTTTGAGACCAATACCCAAAAGACAGAGGATATTGCTTGGTGGCTGGAAAAGTTTCCACTTGCTTGGGCTGAAATGTCTGGGCTAGTTCATGGCTGTGTATGTGGAGCTTAAAGACCCAGGCTGATCCTGCACCAGTCCGATTTCAGGAGAGACATGAGAAGGAATTAAGCCACACATTTTCTGGCTCCTCCAGCTTGTGGTGTTGCTTAGTGCAATTCAGCCTGGAACACACCACTCCTGCCAGTTAAGAAGCCGGGCACAAACGATTATCACCCAGTCTAGGACTTGAGAAATAAACTGTGGTAGAGTGGCTGACATCCACCCTACTGTACCTAACCCCTGCACTCTGAGTACTTCACCACCTTCCAGAATTTGGTACACAGTTTTAGATTTGAAAGATGCTTTCTTCTGCCTGACCTTGGCATCCCAAAGTTAAGAATACTTTGCCTTTGAATGGAAAGACCCAGAGGTTGGGACCACCGGTCAGTTGACGAAGACTAGATTCTCCACCAGTTGGGCTCAATCCAGCCACCTTGCTGTCTTATCCTGACCTGGAACCATCACAGCATGAGTGTCAAATATTGGCAGAAGCCCATGGGTGGAGGAAAGACCTCTCCGACCAACCCCTGCCAGGAGCTAAGGCTACCTAGTTTGCAGACTGGAGCAGTTTTCTTCATGAAGGTCAGAGATGAGTGGGTGCTGCTGTAGTGGATGAAACAAATGTCATCTGGGCTGGTTGAACCTCTACCTCCCGGCATGTTAGAACAGAAAGTGGATCTAATTTCTTTTGGAACTTGGGGCTGCCAAGGAAATTAACATCTACACGAATAGCAGGTATGCCTTTGCCACAGCTCACATCCATGGGGCTATATACCAAGAGATAGGATGCTCACATCAGAGGGAAAAGAAATAAAAAAAAAACCACCATGAAATCTTGGATCTCTTGGATGCCCTGATGAAGCCAGCAACTGTGAATATTATTCATTGCCAAGGACATCAGAAGGAAGGAGACTCAGTGGTGTGGAGCAATAACCAGGCAGATCAAGTGGCTCGAGAAGTGGCTATGCAGGAGCCTATCCCGGTTATGTGCATGCAAGAGACAGCCACTGGGAACAGGGTTTGGACTAAGGGATAGCCTCAGAATATACAACAGAAGGGAAGGACCAAATTGCTAGCCACCCCACCACCTATTACTTAGAGGAGGAAGGACAATGGCACACTCAAGATTGGAAAACTATTCTCCCCAGAGAACAAACAAAAGACTCACTTGGCCAAATGCACAAAGGGACTCATTTAGGGGATAAGAAGCTTATCTGAGTAAGAGGTTAAGGTATATGTAATAGACCTTAGGTCTTTAGCCAGAGAGACAGTAGAACAGCTAGCCAAATGGTAGAGAGAGAGGAGAGGAGAGGAGAGGAGAGGAGAGGAGAGGAGAGGAGAGGAAGAGGGGGGGGGAGATCAGAGTCAGGGCTAGTTCAAATCTTGGTTTAACTCGTCCCCTTGGCTAATCACCCTCATAATCACCTTGTTAAGACCCCAAATTGTTCTATTGTTGACCTTTGGACTCTGCATATTGAACAAGCTTATGGCCTTCATAAAAGAGAGAATAGGTACAGTACAGCTGATGGTCCTGCACCAACAGTATAAGACCCTGAGGACAGGACCTGAAGAATATGAGTTAGTCACCAGAGACCCCCGAGTGTAGCTCCAAGATTGGAACTTGTACAAGAAAAAAGGGGAAGATGAAGGACCCTAGAGGCTTTCCCCAGCCTTACACCCACTGCCTCAGGTCAAGATTAGGCCAAATTCCATTCTCCACCCACAGTTTTCAGGAGGAGCTCCTGCAAAATGTACTGTCACCTGACCCTCTGGTCCCAGGTAGAGTTTGAATGCATGTCATATGCTTGCTAGCCAACAGATTCAAAGGTCAATATGCTTAACCACTAAGTTTAAACTGTAACCTTGCTGATGTAACTTGTACCCCTAAAGAGTATAAAAACTGCTTGTTATAGCCATTCAGGGTCACCTTCTAGTCACTTGCCATGAGGGGCTGATTGAGGTTCAACCCTGATGTGCTGGAAAAATAAATCTCTTGCTTTTGCATTGAACACCATTCTCATGTCTCACTTGGGAGGGGTCTCCCGGTAGTTAAGACTCACATCGAGCCTTACAAAAAGCTCCCTATCACTTGTCTACCTTTCATAGTACCCAAGGGTGTTTTAGGCTACTGGAGAAAGAAAAGCTATGAATGATCTTAGAAAGCTGTGAACTCTGTGAACTACATTATTGGCATGTCAGAAAATATTTACCTAATGTTGCAATATCAGAATGACAACTACTTGGGGAATGAACTACTTTAATTGTTTTTAAAACCCATTTCACAGGAGATAATTCATGCCTGGTACTGTAATACAGGTCAATATTCCAGAGTTAACAAAGTCATGGGTGCAAAGGAGGAAGTTTCTACACATACTGAGGAAGTTGTCTTGCTGAATAGGATCACGGTGATTTATGGGTATGTGTGGATTTTGTTTTGATTTTGGTTTTAGATAAGCATCTCATTCTGTAGACCTGGCTAGTCTGGAACTTGATATATAGACCAGGCCTGGCCACAGACTCAGAACTGTGCCTGCCTCCATAGTGCTTTGATTAAAGGGATAAACATTTACATTTATACCCATATGTTGTGCTTCTCTCATCCTTGTTTAGCCTGGCAATGGTAGCAAACATCTTTAATCCCTGCATGTTCGGAGGCAGGGGCAGGAGAATTCTCTGTGAGTTCGAGGCCAGGCTGGTATACAGAGCAAGTCCAGGACAGCCAGAGCTGTGACACAGAGAAATACTGTCTCGCAAAATAAAACAATGAATGAATGGAAGGAAGGAAGAAAAGAAAACAAAAAATGAAGAAGCAGCTCTGTTTGCAATGGGTGACAACGTGGAAACTTGTAAGTGGTCAAAAAGCTGAAAATAACTGACTGCTGACCACTCATCTCTAAATGGAACATCTGTATTTCCCTTCCAAGGTTCCAAAGGAGCATTGCAAAAATGCTAGTGGAAAGAAAATAAATGCTGGTTTGTAGGGTAAACTCTGTCTTCCGCATGTGGTGTGGCTATTTCACCTATGAAGTCAAAGCGGCTGTGGTTTCAGACTGAAGAAGAGCACGAAATAAGATCAATATGTATTCCACTGTAAATAGTCAGAAGCATTTGCAGTATCATAGCTCTCCGAGGAACTAACGGTGGTAATTACATGCTGGGGGAGAAGGAGTCATTACATCTGGTGTTGTAGCCATTACTAACATGCTGATGGGATGGTTAATAGCCTCCCCACTGAACCAATGCAAGCAACACTAATTATATTTAGTGAGTCACAAAAGAAAACCAAACAGACCCCCAAATAACAATAGCAAAGTATTTGAAAGTAGGATTGAGAAGTTGTTGGAAAGAACAGGTGTAGCACAAAAGTTGGAGGGGTATGAGAGGGTAATAGGGGGTAAAAATCCAAATACATTATAGAATACAGGCATAAACCTTCACAGACAGAAACACCTAGTTTTTTTTTTGACTGACTACAAAGACTTTATCAAATTATTGAAAATGTTGGCATTTAAAGTATTCATGCGCATACATAAGTTACATGGAATCTTCGGGTTGCTGGAGTACAAATAAGATGGTACACACAGTGAGCCTGGCAGTGAAGCAAATGAAACCAGACTTGAAACAAAAACAATCAGATGTCCTTGTCAGGCATGGCTGAGGCAGAGGGTCAGGAGTTCAAGGCCATCTTCAGCTACATAGTAAGGTCAAGGCCCATGCCATCTACCTGAAACACCATCTCAAAAAAATTTTGTGTGTGTGTGTGTGTGTATCTTCTTTTACCTGTAGGACAAGGGCAGAGGGGGCACCATGGGGGTGGCTTCATTCCACTGCTCAGATTTCCCCTAACACCTAGTTTTTGATAAAGAAAAAGCAGCCTCTTTAACAAATAATGGTGGGAAAGCTTCATTTCCATATGTGTAAGAACAAAACTAGATCATAGTGCCCTTCACCAAAAACCCTCCAAATGCACGAAAGACTTTCATGTAAGATCTGAACTTTAACACTGTTAGAGGCATACATACAGGAAGTCCTTAATGTTTAAGTAAAGGGAAACATAGGCAAAGGGTTCCCAATACAGATTTTATTATCATAGAAAACATCAAAATTGGCAAATAGGGTTCTGTGAAATTAAACATATCTTTTAAAGCAGAGTAAAGTACCATCAGATTGAGGAGACAGCTTTCGGAATTAAAAAAATAATCTTTCAACAACCATGAACTGCCAACAGTCTCTCAGGGAGTGATCGTGCTTCATGGAACCCCTCCACTCATAACAGCATGTCGATGGGGCTAACCTAGACTGGGACTTATAATTACAGCTGCAATAAGTTCATTATTGTAATGGTTTGTTATGTCAAGAAGATGTCTTTCTGTTGTATATCTTCCCATCATCTGACTCTCCTGGCCTTACATTTTCTTAGCATTCTGGCCGGTTATGGGCTTCTGTATTAGCTTCTACCATGACCATAAGAAGTTTCTCAGATGAAGTTGGGCACAGAAATAAATATGAGTACTCAGGTTTAATAATATGACCACTGAACATAAACCATAGTAGTGGAGAATTTAAAATTATTATATTAAGCAATGTAATTTAGATTCAGAAAGTAAAATATAGAATTTTATCTTATAGGTGGGCCTGAGTCCTTAATTTTTACATATGCGTATGTATACATGTACAGTTGTAAGCATATGTCTGCAAACTAGAAAGGAGACCAAGGGAGAATAAAAACTGGTCTTAGTGGAGGGAAGGGAAGGGGGCAGTAAAGGTAATACTTTAATGTTTACATGTAGCATGAAAACAGAAGGGGGCTATTTTGGAGAAGAGCAGACCAACACAGTGGGTTAAGGGAAAAGGATCAAACAAAGTGTGTGTGTGTGTGTGTGTGTGTGTGTGTGTGTAAATTCCATACTGAAACATTTCTTCATTTTAAATAAGTCACACATTTTAAAACTCTTAAAAGTGAAAAGAAGAACTTCAAATGGCAATTGATAGGAAATTACGTTAAGCACAACCAACTGAAGATGTAGCTTGCCAACTGATGGTACAGCATCTGTCTCATCGTTTACGCATCTATAATTTGAAAACTCTGTGCCACTATTAGTTAAATTTCAAAAAAAACAAAAACAAAAACAAAAAACAAAAAAAAAAAAACCGGACGGTTTGTTGTCTAAAGTACATGGATTACACAATTAGAGAAAATCCATGTTTTGGGAAACAGATTTTTCAGAGTTCCCATTTACCACCTGCCTGGAATTCAGAACTACTAATTGCTGCTCTTTGTGAAAGGTCCACAGACCTGGCCCCAGAGCAAGAATGTGTGCCTCTGCTGTGAAAACAGGAGTTTGATGGCACTATCTCAAGAACATGGGCATGGAGCACACTATATCTGCTCTGTGAGCAATGTAAGAGTCAGACAGGCTGACCCTCCTGCTCCCCAGCTGGGGCTAGCAGTTGTAACACTTTCTGCATAGCAACTTCCAGAAAGGGAGGAGGCAGGAAGAGAAATGGAAGCACAGGGAGCTACGAAAAGGCCTCCTTGCCACCAACTTTTGTGCAAGTCATAAAACGCATCAAGGCATACATTCAGATGGTCAGAATGAAGTAAAGTGTGTGCCCTCTTACCATCTTTCCCTTCTTCACAGACTCACTAATCTCATCACATGTATGTTTCTGACAAGCCTGTCCAGATAGAGGGTCTTCAGAGATTTCCTGGTCTCCAAAGGCTAATCACTTGTAAGTATCATGTGTTATTTACAAGTTTCTATGGAAGCAAGCCTGGTAGTTGAATATGATGAAAGTTTGGATACACAGGGCCCTTAGGCCTTGATTCCCATGTAGCAGGAAAAGTGCGATTCAGGACACAAGATTCAGCATGCTTTTTATTATGGGAGCACAAATCCTCTTCATGGGTGGTATATATAAAGCAATTGGCCCTGTGAGTGGTTATTACATGGCCTATGTATATTTAATTTCTTGGTTACCTGACCTCTAATTCTGGCCAGGTGAATGACTTAGAAAGAAACAAACAAACAATAATGTGGATGAAGAGGAAGATAATTTCCAAGGGCTCCTTTCAGAACTTGTATCTGAAGAATTCACTTGAGGATCTTTCCTCACTCTAAAGGAAAAGAGTTAGGATATTAGAAAAGCCTCATACCCTGAGTTCCATCCCCAGAGACTAGGGTCCCATCTTGCTGAAGGCCCAAGAACACTTTCATCTTTTACTCCTTTGATTCCTAGGCCTCACCTGGAATGTAAAGAGGGCTTCATCCTCTCTGATGCATTTCCACTTGTTCTTACAATACCTGGGGTGGGAGAAGAACATGTAACCTCCATTACTACAACAAGAAAGATACACTGACCACAAAGCACCACTAATTAACCTATGGTAATCATTGCTGGGCCGTGTGTGCCAGAATTATAGCACTATTGTAATAGTAAAGGAAGATCTGGTAGAACTCACACTGTCTGTCACCACTTATGCCCAGGATTCGAAGCAAAAACCATAGGGTCATGCCTAAGAACAATGGGCCTTAATCCTTAGCCATTAAAAGAGAAGATCAAGAAATAACAAATAGAAATTAAAAAAATAAAAAATCTCCCATTGCTTTTAAAATAGGATATTAGCCACATCCTAGAATTTACTATTTTATAGTGTACAATTCAGTAGTTTTCTATATATTGAAAATATTATACAACTGTCACAATCATCTAATTTCAGAACATTTTTCTCATCTTAACCAGAACAGCATGCTATGTTGTTTAACCTATGCTACTCATTTTCTGGGATGTGTTCGTAAATAGAATAAACAAATCCTTACTGTCAGAAGCCATTTAGGAAAGGCTATGGCAAGCAAGTGATTTTTCTGGAGATAGCCCACCATTTTGCATGGCTGTGATAGGTACACTCTGAGATGCACGGTCCTCAGAGACTTTATCACAGATTGCTTCTTGCTGCTGATATACATTTCATGTCATTATTACATAGCCTAATGACTCCTGGGCATCTACCCACCCTACTGGGCAATTTTCCTGCAGAATCAACATGAAGATGTACTTTCTATAATAATACTGAATAAATGAATTGATTTCATAATTACTGATAATGATTTTATAGAATTCCTAAATCGATACAAGTAATCTCAAACTTTCTATAAAATAAAAGTTACAAAAAGAGCTCTGTAAATCTTCATATGTCATGGGCTAATTGCACAAGGAAAAGAAGCAGGTATGGAACAAATTTACAATCAAGGAAAACATTCCTTCTAGGTTAGGAGTGAAGCCACTGTCTGGTAACTAAATGTCATAAACTGGGAATGGCAATTTATTGTAGGTGCATGGACAGAAAATAAATGATGGACTAGTCTATCTATACAAGAATTCAAAATAATAAGATACATGGCAGGTGATTTTTCTCTTGACAAAACTGTGCTAACTTACTATATAAAAATTATTGCTTTAAACTTATAGTGAACTTATGGAGCCAGAAAAAGAAAATGAATGTTTTGTCGGGTACTAGTCTTAATGGAAAGACATGTACACAAATCTGCTGTAACTCCTTAAACTGTATCAATCTATGACAAGAACAATTGCCCTAAACTTACTATGAACTTATGGACCATAAAAATGCTTAGAAATTCATGTGATCAATTATCCTGAGAAAGTATAAAAACTAAGAATAACAATAAAGTAGTGGTGCAGCCTTCTTCAGCTTCATCCAGTCTGTGCCTTTTCTTCTTCCTTCCTTCATTCCTTCCTGTCTTTCTTTTTTCCTTTCCTTTTCTCTCTTCTCTTCCCCTCCCCTCACCTCCCCTCTCTCCTCTCCACTCCTCTCCTCTTCTCTTTGACTTGGGGGGGGGGGGGAGTCAAGGAATTCCAAGCCTCTCTCCTGTCCAATGAGAGGCCTGAGTCAGAGAAAAGAAAGTAATTAAATTTCTTTCTCCCCGCTCCTGTTGCTCCTTTCTCTATTTACTAAGTGCTACAACTATATACATGCATTACAAAGCTTAGATTTATCTTGATTTTGTTGTTTCTTCGAAGTCTCACATTGTAGTCCTGGCTGGCTTGCAACTCCCTATGTAGACCAGGTGGCTTTGAACTCAGCATCAACTGTCTCTGCCACTCAAGTGCTAGAACTAAAAGCTTGCAATACTACACATGACCTGCATTTTCTTGATGTGATGATTGATGTGTAGGGCCCAGCTCAAAGTGGTTGGTACCACCTCTGGGCTGGTGGTCCTGAGTGATCTGAGAAAACTGGTTAAATAAGTCATGAGGTGAAAGCTAGTTGGCAGCACCCCTCCATTGCCTTTGCTTCAGATGCTGCCTCCAGGTTTCTGCCTTGAGTTACAAACAACCCTGAGTTCCCTCACTTTTGGAGCGTAACCACATTGCAAGCTGAAATAAACCTGTCCCTATTCAAGTTTCTTTTGGTTATGGTGTCTTATCACAGCAATGGAAAATTTAACAAAGATAGCAGGCAAAAGGTGCTGCCACCAAGTCTGACAACCAGAATTTCATCCACTAGATCCTGGTGGAAAGAGAGTATTGACTTCAGCAAGTTGTCCTACAACCTTCACGCATTCCACATAACCTGCATATACAAAATATAAATAAATGTAGTTAATTATTTTAAATGGTATAGGTCCTTTTGTTATCAAATTCTAAGAATTTGTCTTCTATCTTAGATACAAGCCCTTTATCCAACATATGAAAATATTTCTGCTTCAGTGGATTCACTTTTCATTTCCTTTTTGGTATCTTTAGTACTTGGCTTGAAAACCGATTATTTATCAATGTGAAATACATATTTTTATATTTTTGGACTTGTACTTTATCAATTTTTCTATGTATCTGTAGCATTTGGGTTATTTTTCCTTATACTTTAATGTAAGTTTCTAGTAATAGTGCACTGAGTTTTCTATCTTCCTCATTTTCAAGATTATGTTTTTATTATGGGTTCACTTTACTTTCATTTGAGTTTTAAAATTCAGTGGTTTAAGATTATGATATGGTTTATATGGGCATACAGTATGGACAAAAATTAAGGTGTTTTGCTCTCATAATATTTTTAAGTGTTGTAGTTCAGGAACAAAAGATACCCATCCATTTAAAAAATTGTTTAAGTTTTATTTATTTCTGCAATGCTTTCTCACTTCTTTGCTAAGTATATCCCTGGGTATATTTCTTATTCATGATACTGCAAATGGAAATTTGTTTAAAAATTCATTATCATGTCACTATAAAATTAATGCAATTAAAAAAACGGTCCACAGTTTGGCTTTACTCACATCTGAATAGTTGTAAATTTCTATTAAAGCTCTACTTCTTTCAAATAATATTATTGCCAGCAATTCCCAGAACTCACTTTAGATCAGTGTGGGTGTTCCAGCAACTCTGGGTGTAGGATACTGTGGGCCTAGTGGTAGAGAAGGCCTTCCTTGCCTCTGCAGGGTTGGCATTCCTCAAAATCATCTCATCGTTCACAATGCACAGTCTGGAAGAAAGGTGGCTTTTTGAACAAACCCTTACTTTATTTTCATGTCTCATTAGCTGATTAATGTGCATTTCCCCTGCCAGGGGATTGACTACCTTTGGAGAGATCTCCTACCACCTTCATTAAATTCTAAATTTAACTCTACTTTGTTTACCCTTTCCAAAAGAAGTGGCCACTTGCACAATTTCAGAGACCACTGACTCACAGAGGACTTATAACTTGGCCAAGGTCACACAGCTGATTACTGTAAAAAAAAAAAGCCAATAAGGCCATGCTCCTAATCACTTACCAAGACTAGTTATTAGAGCTACCTGTCTGTACTTTATAGTAGTAAGAATCTCTCAAGAGTGTATGAATGCAGCCCAAGGCTGAAATGGTATTTCTAGATCCACTCACAACATAGTCCTCACCTGAAATGCCTGTCAGGAGTTAAGATGAATGTCCGGGTGAAGGCCCGAACACTTCCCCAAGACTTTCCTTCCACTTCAATGGCAACAAGCAAACAAAATGAAATGCGAGGAAACAAAACAAAACAAAATATTGGAGTTGCATATGATTTAAAACCTCACGCAGCGTTCCACAATGAGAGTCAGACCGGACACTGTATCACCCAGAAGGAAGCCAGAATGGGACAATTTACAGAGAGTCAGGAGGAAGATCCAGGCATATAGCAGCTAATAATAGAAATACTCAGTTTTCCATGATAGGGCTTCTTAGTATAGCCCAGTTTCCTTGATAGATTAGTCCACTTTATTCCTATTTCCTAGGTGCACAAGGAATGGCTATTATCAACTGCATTTGGGAGATGTGGAAACTGAAGGGTTTGCAGGTCATAGTTCAGTAATATGTACTTGGAATGAGAGAAACCAAGCTTTATAGTGCTAATGCCGGAACTGTGCAGGGTGTAAAACATGTGGGAAACAATGAATCCGTAGTAAAGAGAAGAAAATGAAGAGGGAACAGAGGGAGAGAGGGGAGTGGGAGAAGGGGAGAAAAGGAGAAGGGGAAGAAGGGAAGAGTAGACAGAAGGAAAGAAAGAATATGAGAATGAGGCTGGGAATGCTCTGGTAGGGACTTTTTCCATGAGAAAAGAACCCCAAAAGCTCCCTAAAAAGAGATTTTTACACTTACCTTCCTTGAATACTCCATTGACAGAGAAGCAGATCATTTTTTCCTGAAAGGAAGAAAATGGTAAACTAAGGTTTTGATTATTCTTCTAACAGTTGTTACTTACTTGTACCTTTCTGGTCATGCCTACAGGAATAAGCAGGTACTCACTGTCTGGACACAAATGTCTACTACATAGGAATTTAAATCATGCTGTGTTTTTGGCAGTTCATGGAGGCAGGTCACGATGTTATATTTTTTGTGCTTCAGCAGCTGCATCCGCAAAACTGTATAGAGAAGCAAAGATAGCAGGTATCATACCCATTGGTCCTTGTACTATTTTATTGCCTCCTTAATCATTTCATTACATCCTTACAGGAGTTCGTCAGCATCTTCATATTCCTATTATCTTTGAGGTAGTCTTCTAAGCTGCTCCTAGAAAAACAAAAGAGGAACTGGGGGGTATTTGTGTCATTCTGGGTGGTTTCACCACTGTGCATGTTAGGGGTAGAGCTTTCTGTTCCAAAATAAAGCTTCAGGTGGCATACTCACATGTCTGCCTTATCGGAGTTGAAAGTGATGGCCAGGGAGAAGCAGGCATTTGCATGGTAAGCGTTTAGGAGACTGTGTCGATCACCATAGTCATAGATCAAGTAATACCTGTGGGAAGTGCACCAAAGGAGACAGGCTATGTCTGACACAAATCCCAAATGATACCTGAGAATTCTTACATGCAAACTTATGCAGTGAGAGCCCCACCCAGCCCAGTCTTCTACGTTCTCTTGTTCTTGGGGCAACTCACTGAAGCATAAATTGCACGAGCAGATTCTTCAGACACTCAGATCCTTTGTAGCTTTCCTGAAATGGAAGATTCTTTTAAACGAGTTGGTTGACGAGAAACCTCCCTTGCAACTTCTTGAATCTTGATGGTCACTCCTCACCTTGCGTGGTTTTATTATTTCCAAGGTGTTAATGTCAATTGTTGGGAATAATTTCCTGCCATCCTGCAGGAAGTAAGATATTAGGGGCACAGATGGGGGACATGACATATGATGCCCAAGGAGGTAAAGAAGGCTTTGGAACAAGAATAAGAGACAGGTGTGAAATGGCGCAGGAAATCCCGTGGGCTGTGAGATTACAGTGGACATCTGCAAGATATCTCCCTTCCCTCTCTCCTCTTTCCTCCTTTCTGTGCTTATAGGATATTTTTCCCTAAGGAAAATATTCATGTTTTTTTTCTTTCTTTCAAGAATAAATGACATTTTAAGCGGATAATAGCCTGGAGCACACATGTTTTCTAGCAAGACACACAGGGCTTGGGAGCAGGGATGGAGGTCTTGTGTTTGAAGGAGAAGAGAAATGATGAAGGCGGGAACTTACTAAGTGTGACAACTCCGGAAAATAGTTCAGAATCGCACTGTGGAAAAAAAAGTCACAGACAATTCAAGCCCTAGTAGTAGTCCCTTGCCCCTGCCTGCTTGTGGTTCTCCTTCTTATTCTCCTCCCTCTCTTTATCTGCTTCCAATGCCTGGGTAGCTCCCACCCACACTGCACTCGCCCCAAGAAGCCAGACATACTGGCAGCCCAGTATCCAGGGTGTCTTCCTCTCCCTGACTCCCTCCTCTTCCTCAAGACGCTCTCCTTCCAGAGACGGTTGTTACAAGAGCACTGTGACCTTGTCAGGTGTCCAGGATTCTTTGGCATAATGAAAAATGGAGTTGAGAAAGGTACAGCTTAGGAAGCAAGAAGGAAATGACAGAGGAATTGTAGATGGTGACAGAAATGGATGGTAAGGGAGGGATGGTGGAACAAATATGAGAGATACATAAGAGTGTAAAGGCAAAAGAGACAGAGGACACAAAGCAAAGGGAATAGGAGATATTCTGTCTAGCTTTCGACAACATGATAGTGTAACACAGGGGAAAGGGCTCCCCCACTGCTGCCTTTTTCTTCATTCCTGCCTGTCTAGCCCAGGGACCCAAAGTAGGAATGAAAGCATGCACCATACTGAGGCTGGGAGAACATGCAGGCCTATAATGTTACTGAGTGATCTGGGGATGAAGAGCATCCCTGAAGGCAAGAGCCATTGTCCAGAAGCAGAAGTGATGAGTGAGTTCCTAGCTCAGCATGGATGGAGGTCTATGAACTCCATTATGATCACTTTGTTCTCTTCTGAAGACTATGTGGGCCTGTGCCTATATGAGTGTGAGTCTTCTCCAAGGAATCAAGTTGCTTGTTTTAGGATGCTCAAGGCTCCTCTTATATGCTAGGCAGGACGATGAGCAAGAGATATTGGTCCATAGGTAAGAAGGGAAGGAGGGAGGGACAGAGGCTTCTAGGAAGCCAGGGGCTTCTTTCTCCTCAACCTCTTCTGCTTCTCCCCTTCCCTCCTGCTCCAGGAAGCCTTCAGCTCCCCAGTCACGGCCCACTCTGGGATTCCTGATCTAGAGAGCAGAGGTCCTCCAATCGAAAGGAAGACAGAGATCCCAGTAGTAGTCTAGAGGAAGTGATGTCCAGGTCAACATCACGCCCAGGACCTCAGCCCTCAGTTGGAGCAGGACAACCTCTTGGGCATCCTGAGACGGATGAGGGGAGCGTTCAGGAACAAGATTGGAAGGAAGGCTCCTCTCAGGACTGGGAAGGAGGCCTGGTGCTGATGAGATGCTCAGGAGGGCCTTCTGGAGGAGGCTGAAAACTCACGCATGTGAAACACAACCCATGCTAGGTGAGGTGGGGCAGACAGGTTAGTTGCAAAGGAAGCCTGTGAGCAAAGTCCAGAGTACAGAGACGGGGGAGAGAGCAGGCTCTGTGGTCCTCCCAGAAGACCAGGGCTGCCTCCTCCCAGAGAGTCTCTCAGACCACTCTGGGGGTATGGCATCCATGAGGGGAAGGAAGTGTTAGCAGGGATGTACCTTACGTAAGAAGAATGGTCTGGGAAGGTGCTGCACAAGGGATTCCCTTCTAGCCACAGCTGTTCCAGATTCAGCCCTCTTATCTTCTCCAGTTCCCATGCTGTTCTTAGCTGAGGAAAATGACAGAACTGGTAAAGGTGTTCCAGGCAAAGACAGATGTAGAACCTAGCATCTATAACTCCCATCCTCACACAGGCAATTTTCTTTTCTCTAGCAGCCACACGCCAGAGTGTGCACTGCCTTCCACATGCAACTCAAATCTCAGCTTACCAAATTTCTTGAAAGGTTGAGAGTCTTGACGTGAGGGGCTTTCTCTATTAATTCCGACAGGCCATCTAGCCAGTATATTTTGTTGTTGCTCACGTTCAAGGACAACAGCTTATGGAAGTAAGATTTAGCATGGTCATTACTATGTACTTCGTAAGAGACAAAGCTCCCTGTACTGCATCCCTTCTGGACCTCCACCCAAATATCATCACTGGATATACTGCCTCACCTCGGGGAAATTCTCTTGGATGATTTGAAGGGCAGCAGTCATGCAGCTTCTTCTGTTCAGAAACATGTCAATTCCATGATCCATCAAGTCTTCAAGAAGTGGACAGAAAGCAATTAGCAGTCATAGGGAGGTCTATCTGTACCAGTAGCAGTGCAGACCCCTTCAAAGGTTGCCATTGTCTTCCTCCCAGGAAAACTGGTGACCTACATTTATGGCTGTCCGTCATACCTTGGTCAAAGCGAAGCTTTCCGAGGTACAGAGCTTTCTTAGAGACATCATATCGTTTCTTCATGCTCAGCTGCAGAAATAGAAGTGGAGAGAGTAGCTCTGAGGCTCTGGGGGTATTAGTGACAGGGACTTCATTGAGTTGGAGGCAAAAGGGAGATATTGGGAAACAGAAACAATGTGTCATAAGTCTGCCTTACCTTTAGGCTGTGCATTTGTGCTGCTGTTAACTTATAGTGTACAGATGCAGGCTCACTAGATGAATTCACATAGATAGAAATCTGTGTGAAGGAAGGGTAAGATAAATATCAGGACTTCCTGCCCCAGAAACAGACTCATCTCTGGCCAGGCCCCACGTATGCAAAAAAGGTAGTTAAAAAATTCTCCCAACACCAACCTTTTTGTTCTCCTCGTCACTTATCTGGTAGTTTATATTCATCAGTTCAACAGCAGTTTTGGTACTTTGAACAAAGAATTGGATACCGTTTCTGATGTACTGGAACTATAAAGAATAAAGGCAACAGAGATGGTGCTGGAGGCCAGCATCCTGCAGGGACCCTGGCCTCCCCCTATCCCCTGCGCGGACACATTGGGGTTCAGTGTTTATCTCTTACATCAACTGGTGTGAAGCCCATACTGCAATAACTCTGGAGTAAATTTATTAACCACATCTTGTTGTACTTTTTCCCATTTGGAATCTGGGGGCAAAAATAAGGAATAAGAGGGAAAACGAACATGACATTAAGACAACAAATCAAATAGACTGTTTTATCCTGACCTCCCCTTTGGAAAGACGTGTTATGCGGAGACAATTGACACATTTTCTTTCCTTCCTTCCCTTCTCTTTCTCTCCTTCCCAAGTTTCTTTCTTTCTGGGTGGGGTGGGTGGGGTGGATTTCCTAATTATCCTTTTCCTGTATTTCAATGTTTATATTTTAAATAGTAAAACCCAGTCCATCAAAACTTCTGTCACTTTTAGAAGCTTCCAGGTGATTCTAAACTATTTACCTAGCTCTATGGAAAGATTTCACAGCTGTCAGCTGTCAAAAACTTGTAAGTTTGAATGGCGATGAGATAACTGCTGGGGAGCTTTCTACGTTCTCTATAGTAATATCCACCTTTGCCCTTCTCCTGTGACCTTGCCTTCTTATATCCAGACTGTTGTCTTTTTCTTCGTTTTTCTGAATCTATCCTGAGATGTGATCAAAGTAACAGCACCCTTGTACATTACTCACCAATGAGTACACTCACCGTGATCTTGAACCACCTCTCAAAGACTTCACCCAGTATGCTTCTGTTCATTTCTTCATCAGAAAGAGTTTTCTCTTGGCATGCTGAATATGTTGTACCACAATCTTCTTTGACACTGAAGGTATAAGAGCTGTTGTGGAAAAATTGATAGAAAGAGTAATTTATAAATTTTGGAATTGCCACACAGTCTACTAAAAAAAGACTAGTCTTAATTTACTGATAATCACCTCTCTAGGCTCTCCAAGGAGGACTTCAATTGCTGCTCACTTTTTATTGAAATAAGAGAAAAATTGCAGAGTGAGAAAGTTGTACAATCCCAAGGGATACTACATGCAAGCCAGCTGCCCTTTTACTTACTATAACATTTGAGGGTCCCCATTGGCGTCCATTATCTGCATGTTTCCATCATTGTCCTGGAGTTGTGGTGGTAAAACTGTGTCCAGATGAAATTCATCATAAAGGTTCTTGTTTCCAGAAACTTCTTGGAAAGAACTCATATCTCTCTCCTTTACTTGGAGAGAAAATTTCTCATGGTTTTGTTCTGGAATTGAGAAGAAAGATGCAAGTTTAAGGACACACTGGCGAGCTATACGCAACACAGTTTCAAAAAATAATAATTAAAAACAAAGCAACCGGGGTTGGGGATTTAGCTCAGTGGTAGAGCGCTTGCCTAGGAAGCACAAGGCCCTGGGTTCGGTCCCCAGCTCTGAAAAAAAGAACCAAAAAAAAAAAAAAAACAAAAAAAACAAAAAACAAAAAACAACAAAGCAACCACAAACCAAATGTAAAGCCAGTAGAAGAAACTATTAAAGATAAGGGCACAAATAAAAGTAAAAAAAAAAAAATAATGGCTACTTTTTCTGAGTACATCAAGAACTAGGCCCTGGCCAGACCCCAGACCTCACCGCCTGGTCAGGTGGGCACTCCTAAGGCTGCAGAGCGGAAGAGACCACCAACACTGCCCACCCCTGCCCACATCCCTGGCCCAAGAGGAAACGGTATAAGGCCTCTGGGCTCCCGTGGGGGAGGGCCCAGGAGCGGCAGGACCCCTGCCTGAGACACCGCTGGAACCTGAAGGAAACAGACCGGATAAACAGTTCTCTGCACCCAAATCCCGTGGGAGGGAGAGCTAAACCCACAGAGAGGCAGACACGCCTGGGAAACCAGAAGAGACTGCACTCTGCATACACATCTCGGACGCCAGAGGAAAACACCAAAGGGCATCTGGAACCCTGGTGCACTGAAGCTCCCGGAAGGGGCGGCACATATCTTCCTGGTTGCTGCCGCTGCAGAGAGCCCGTGGGCAGCACCCCACGAGCGAACTTGAGCCTCGGGACCACAGGTAAGACCAACCTTTCTGCTGCAAGAAAGCTGCCTGGTGAACTCAAGACACAGGCCCACAGGAACAGCTGAAGACCTGTAGAGAGGAAAAACTACACGCCCGAAAGCAGAACACTCTGTCCCCATAACTGACTGAAAGAGAGGAAAACAGGTCTACAGCACTCCTGACACACAGGGTTATAGGACAGTCTAGCCACTGTCAGAAATAGCAGAACAAAGTAACACTAGAGATAATCTGATGGCGAGAGGCAAGCACAGGAACCCAAGCAACAGAAACCAAGACTACATGGCATCATCGGAGCCCAATTCTCCCACCAAAACAAACATGGAATATCCAAACACACCAGAAAAGCAAGATCTAGTTTCAAAATCATATTTGATCATGATGCTGGAGGACTTCAAGAAAGACGTGAAGAACTCCCTTAGGGAAACACAGGAAAACATTAATAAACAAGTAGAAGCCTACAGAGAGGAATCGCAAAAATCCCTGAAAGAATTCCAGGAAAACACAATCAGACAGTTGAAGGAATTAAAAATGGAAATAGAAGCAATCAAGAAAGAACACATGGAAACAACCCTGGATATAGAAAACCAAAAGAAGAGACAAGGAGCTGTAGATACAAGCCTCACAACAGAATAAAAGAGATGGAAGAGAGAATCTCAGGAGCAGAAGATTCCATAGAAATCATTGACTCAACTGTCAAAGATAACGTAAAGCAGAAAAAGCTACTGGTCCAAAACATACAGGAAATCCAGGACTCAATGAGAAGATCAAACCTAAGGATAATAGGTATAGAAGAGAGTGAAGACTCCCAGTTCAAAGGACCAGTAAATATCTTCAGCAAAATCATAGAAGAAAACTTTCCTAACCTAAAAAAAGAGATACCCATAGGAATACAAGAAGCCTACAGAACTCCAAATAGATTGGACCAGAAAAGAAACACCTCCCGTCACATAATAGTCAAAACACCAAACGCACAAAATAAAGAAAGAATATTAAAAGCAGTAAGGGAAAAAGGTCAAGTAACATATAAAGGCAGACCTATCAGAATCACACCAGACTTCTCGCCAGAAACTATGAAGGCCAGAAGATCCTGGACTGATGTCATAGAGACCCTAAGAGAACACAAATGCCAGCCCAGGTTACTGTATCCTGCAAAACTCTCAATTAACATAGATGGAGAAACCAAGATATTCCGTGACAAAACCAAATTTACACAATATCTTTCTACAAATCCAGCACTACAAAGGATAATAAATGGTAAAGCCCAACATAAGGAGGCAAGCTATACCCTAGAAGAAGCAAGAAACTAATCGTCTTGGCAACAAAACAAAGAGAGTGAAAGCACACAAACATAACCTCACATCCAAATATGAATATAACGGGAAGCAATAATCACTATTCCTTAATATCTATCAACATCAATGGCCTCAACTCCCCAATAAAGAGACATAGATTAACAAACTGGATACGCAACAAGGACCCTGCATTCTGCTGCCTACAGGAAACACACCTCAGAGACAAAGACAGACACTACCTCAGAGTGAAAGGCTGGAAAACAACTTTCCAAGCAAATGGTCAGAAGAAGCAAGCTGGAGTAGCCATTCTAATATCAAATAAAATCAATTTTCAACTAAAAGTCATCAAAAAAGATAAGGAAGGACACTTCATATTCATCAAAGGAAAAATCCACCAAGATGAACTCTCAATCCTAAATATCTATGCCCCAAATACAAGGGCACCTACATATGTAAAAGAAACCTTACTAAAGCTCAAAACACACATTGCACCTCACACAATAATAGTGGGAGATTTCAACACCCCACTCTCATCAATGGACAGATCATGGAAACAGAAATTAAACAGAGATGTAGACAGACTAAGAGAAGTCATGAGCCAAATGGACTTAACGGATATTTATAGAACATTCTATCCTAAAGCAAAAGGATATACCTTCTTCTCAGCTCCTCATGGTACTTTCTCCAAAATTGACCATATAATTAGTCAAAAAACGGGCCTCAACAGGTACAGAAAGATAGAAATAATCCCATGCGTGCTATCCGACCACCACGGCCTAAAACTGGTCTTCAATAACAATCAAGGAAGAATGTCCACATATACTTGGAAATTGAACAATGCTCTACTCAATGATAACCTGGTCAAGGAAGAAATAAAGAAAGAAATTAAAAACTTTTTAGAATTTAATGAAAATGAAGGTACAACATACCCAAACTTATGGGACACAATGAAAGCTGTGCTAAGAGGAAAACTCATAGCGCTGAGTGCCTGCAGAAAGAAACAGGAAAGAGCATATGTCAGCAGCTTGACAGCACACCTAAAAGCTCTAGAACAAAAAGAAGCAAATACACCCAGGAGGAGTAGAAGGCAGGAAATAATCAAACTCAGAGCGGAAATCAAGCAAGTAGAAACAAAAAGGACCATAGAAAGAATCAACAGAACCAAAAGTTGGTTCTTTGAGAAAATCAACAAGATAGATAAACCCTTAGCCAGACTAACGAGAGGACACAGAGAGTGCGTCCAAATTAACAAAATCAGAAATGAAAAGGGAGACATAACAACAGATTCAGAGGAAATTTAAAAAATCATCAGATCTTACTATAAAAACCTATATTCAACAAAACTTGAAAATCTTCAGGAAATGGACAATTTCCTAGACAGATACCAGGTACCGAAGTTAAATCAGGAACAGATAAACCAGTTAAACAACCCCATAACTCCTAAGGAAATAGAAGCAGTCATTAAAGGTCTCCCAACCAAAAAGAGCCCAGGTCCAGACAGGTTTAGTGCAGAATTCTATCAAACCTTCATAGAAAACCTCATACCAATATTATCCAAACTATTCCACAAAATTGAAACAGATGGATCACTACCGAATACCTTCTACGAAGCCACAATTACTCTTATACCTAAACCACACAAAGACACAACAAAGAAAGAGAACTTCAGACCAATTTCCCTTATGAATATCGACGCAAAAATACTCAACAAAATTCTGGCAAACCGAATCCAAGAGCACATCAAAACAATCATCCACCATGACCAAGTAGGCTTCATCCCAGGCATGCAGGGATGGTTTAATATACGGAAAACCATCAACGTGATCCATTATATAAACAAACTGAAAGAACAAAACCACATGATCATTTCATTAGACGCTGAGAAAGAATTTGACAAAATTCAACACCCCTTCATGATAAAAGTCCTGGAAAGAATAGGAATTCAAGGCCCATACCTAAACATAGTAAAAGCCATATACAGCAAACCAGTTGCTAACATTAAAGTAAATGGAGAGAAACTTGAAGCAATCCCACTAAAATCAGGGACTAGACAAGGCTGCCCACTCTCTCCCTACTTATTCAATATAGTTCTTGAAGTTCTAGCCAGAGCAATCATACAACAAAAGGAGGTCAAGGGGATACAGATCGGAAAAGAAGAAGTCAAAATATCACTATTTGCAGATGATATGATAGTATATTTAAGTGATCCCAAAAGTTCCACCAGAGAACTACTAAAGCTGATAAACAACTTCAGCAAAGTGGCTGGGTATAAAATTAACTCAAATAAATCAGTTGCCTTCCTCTATACAAAAGAGAAACAAGCCGAGAAAGAAATTAGGGAAACGACACCCTTCATAATAGACCCAAATAATATAAAGTACCTCGGTGTGACTTTAACAAAGCAAGTAAAAGATCTGTACAATAAGAACTTCAAGACACTGAAGAAGGAAATTGAAGAAGACCTCAGAAGATGGAAAGATCTCCCATGCTCATGGATTGGCAGGATTAATATAGTAAAAATGGCCATTTTACCAAAAGCGATCTACAGATTCAATGCAATCCCCATCAAAATACCAATCCAATTCGTCAAAGAGTTAGACAGAACAATTTGCAAATTCATCTGGAATAATAAAAAAACCCAGGATAGCTAAAGCTATCCTCAACAATAAAAGGACTTCAGGGGGAATCACTATCCCTGAACTCAAGCAGTATTACAGAGCAATAGTGATAAAAACTGCATGGTATTGGTACAGAGACACACAGATAGACCAATGGAATAGAATTGAAGACCCAGAAATGAACCCACACACCTATGGTCACTTGATTTTTGACAAAGGAGCCAAAACCATCCAATGGAAAAAAGATAGCATTTTCAGCAAATGGTGCTGGTTCAACTGGAGGGCAACATGTAGAAGAATGCAGATCGATCCATGCTTATCACCCTGTACAAAGCTTAAGTCCAAGTGGATCAAGGACCTCCACATCAAACCAGACACACTCAAACTAATAGAAGAAAAACTAGGGAAGCATCTGGAACACATGGGCACTGGAAAAAATTTCCTGAACAAAACACCAATGGCTTACGCTCTAAGATCAAGAATCAACAAATGGGATCTCATAAAACTGCAAAGCTTCTGTAAGGCAAAGGACACTGTGGTTAGGACAAAACGGCAACCAACAGATTGGGAAAAGATCTTTACCAATCCTACAACAGATAGAGGCCTTATATCCAAAATATACAAAGAACTCAAGAAGTTAGACCGCAGGGAGACAAATAACCCTATTAAAAAATGGGGTTCAGAGCTAAACAAAGAATTCACAGCTGAGGAATGCCGAATGGCTGAGAAACACCTAAAGAAATGTTCAACATCTTTAGTCATAAGGGAAATGCAAATCAAAACAACCCTGAGATTTCACCTCACACCAGTGAGAATGGCTAAGATCAAAAACTCAGGGGACAACAGATGCTGGCGAGGATGTGGAGAAAGAGGAACACTCCTCCATTGTTGGTGGGATTGCAAACTGGTACAACCATTCTGGAAATCAGTCTGGAGGATCCTCAGAAAATTGGACATTGAACTGCCTGAGGATCCAGCTATACCTCTCTTGGGCATATACCCAAAAGATGCCCCAACATACAAAAAAGACACGTGCTGCACTATGTTCATTGCAGCCTTATTTATAATAGCCAGAAGCTGGAAAGAACCCAGATGCCCTTCAACAGAGGAATGGATACAGAAAATGTGGTACATCTACACAATGGAATATTACTCAGCTATCAAAAACAACGACTTTATGAAATTCGTAGGCAAATGGTTGGAACTGGAAAACATCATCCTGAGTGAGCTAACCCAATCACAGAAAGACATACATGGTATGCACTCATTGATAAGTGGCTATTAGCCCAAATGCTTGAATTATCCTAGATGCCTAGAACAAATGAAACTCAAGACAGATGATCAAAATGTGAATGCTTCACTCCTTCTTTAAAAGGGGAACAAGAATACCCTTGGCAGGGAAGGGAGAGGCAAAGATTAAAACAGAGACTGAAGTAAAACCCATTTAGAGCCTGCCCCACATGTGGCCCATATATATACAGCCACCCAATTAGACAAGATGAATGCAGCAAAGAAGTGCAGGCCGACAGGAGCCGGATGTATATCGCTCCTGAGAGACACAGCCAGAATACAGCAAATACAGAGGCGAATGCCAGCAGCAAACCACTGAACTGAGAACGGGACCCCTGTTGAAGGAATCAGAGAAAGAACTCGAAGAGCTTGAAGGAGCTCGATACCCCTTATGAACAACAATGCCAATCAACCAGAGCTTCCAGGGACTAAGCCACTACCTAAAGACTATACATGGACTGACCCTGGACTCTGACCTCATAGGTAGCAATGAATATTCTAGTAAGATCACCAGTGGAAGGGGAAGCCCTTGGTCCTGCTAAGACCCCAGTGAACGTGATTGTTGCGGGGAGGGTGGTAATGGGGGGAGGGTGGGGAGGGGAACACCCATAAAGAAGGGGAGGGGGAGGGATTAGGGGGATGTTTGCCTGGAAACCGGGAAAGGGAATAACACTCGAAATGTAAATAAGAAACACTCAAGTTAATAAAAAAAAGAATGTTAAAAAATAATGTAGAAGATGAATTTAAAGAGTTAGGTGTTGAAAGGATACACCTGATAAACACTTAGCTAGACTAACAAAGCAAAAAGTCTATGAACTGACAAATAATTAAAGAAATAAAAAGAAAAATGAAAAGGAGACATTAGAAACAAAATACAGAAGAGCTAAGAAAATACTATAGATGATTACATACCCTGAACTGGAAAACCTAGATGAAACAGATAAATTTCTGAACACATACAATCTATAAAATTTGAATCAAGAAAAACTAAAAAGTATAGTTAGCAGTAATCAAAAAATTATATAAAAAATGTTCTGAATCTGATGCTCACAGCCAAATTTTACAAACCATTTAAAGAGTAACTATCTCCATTTTTTCTGGAACCATTCTAAAAAAACTGTAATAAAATGAACTTTGCCAAACCTCTTTTACAAAGCCAGAATTATCTTATCTTTATAACAAAACCAAGGAGTTAAAATATATATGCATTTTGCCTGCACATATGCATGTTGACCCCGAACATGCCCGTACCCTTGGTGGCCAGATACCCTGGAATTGGAATTTACAGATGGTTGTGAGCCACCATGTCAGTGCCAAGAATTGAACTCAGGTCCTCTGCAAGTACAACAGGTTCTCGAAACCACTAATTGAAGCAACTCCATACGGAGGTACTGATGCTCAATACCTTCTTTGGAGTGGAAATGGGGAACTGTCAGAGTACTATCTCATAATCAAAAGACCTTTTAAAAATGAAATTATTTTAAATGCCATATCTTGTGGATCTCTGATGGCTTTTGAAGGCCATCTGTCCATATGTAACAAAACTAAATTGTTAAAAAATGATTACTTTTAACTATTTATTATTTGAATAACATTGTAAACATTTATGGTAATTAAATTAGAATCTAATATGACCAGGAGTTTTACTATTTATTAACTTGTGTTACTTCACCATCCTAAACAATTTTTAATAGCAGCTATTAAAAGGCCCCCATTCTCTCCCCATTCCCTACCCCCTCTCTCCACATGCTCATGGCTGGCCCCGATTCTTCTACTACTCCTCTTCTCTAGTCTTCCCTCTCTCTCTGCCTTTCTCTGCCCCTACCACCCTCTTAACTCCCCTCCCCATGCCCCAAATAAACTCTATTCTATACTAAAAAAAGGACTGAGTCTGAACCCTGTATTCTTTTTTTTTTAATTTACTGAAGCTTTTATTGCCTCCGTGGGTAATATGACAGGGGTTGGAAAGACATACTTGAACTTACAGAGATATGCAGATGAAGAGAACCTTGACCAAGTATTTTTATATGTGGGTACTTCTCATTTTATACATTTTACTATTTAAAAAGCATTACATTTAAAAATGTGTACCTGTTATGACATTTGGCAAAAAGTAAACTCTCCTTGTGGCTCGGTCTGGAAAAAGAAAGGAATTGGCTTGGAAACCTCACCCAAAGACCCCATGAACTGAAGCGGTAGAGCTTGCTGTGTACGCACATGGCCTCTCTCTCAGACTCACCAATGCCCGTCCCCCAACAGGGTAAGCATTTTTAGTACAAAGCCTTCCCTATAACCAGACATTCACCCTCAGAATAAACATATTAAATCAACTTTCTCCTTTGAGCCCTAGCAATGGTTTTGTTTAATTCTAAGATGCCATCTTGGTGAACAGCCTTAACATTTTTTGCTACATAATCAAAAACTTTATATATTTTTGTTTATAATTATACAGTAATTTTAAATGTTTAGTGCCAAACTGATGACAATAACTATTTTGTTCCAAAGTCTTGCATTTAAAAATAAAATCTGTAAAACCCAAAGCATTAGGCCACACGCAAATACCAAAATTTTTATGAAACAAAAATTTATGAGGCAGGGAAAGAAGCTAAAGGAGTCTCATTTGAAAACAAATCGTATCTGAATCAATCAGTCTGAACACAATACCAAGAACTCAAAATGTTCCACGTAGGGAATAAATAATATAGGTCTGCAAAACTTTTAAAGATATATATATATATATATATATATATATATATGTGTGTGTGTGTGTGTGTGTGTGTGTGTATACATATATATCTTTAATTTTTTTCATAATTGAAGTTCTTTATATTTACAAAAATAAAATCAAGAAATACTGAAAACAGCAAGATTCTATTTTCTTTTAATAACCAATCCCTGTAATATGAATAGAAATTTACTCTAAGCTTCTTTTGGTAGAAATGCATTCCTCAATTAAAGTTATGATTGGATTAATGATATATCTGTAAGGTAAGTTTTCTATGCATTCTCCAAATCATGTGACTAGAAAGCAGTTTTAATCATTTCCATATCTGCATAAACTTGAACCCTGTATTCTTAAATGAGTTGTATAGGCACAATGCCTATCGGAGGGTAACAAAATCAATTTTAAATTCTGTATCAATATACGAAGATTTATACCAATGAAAACCTTAAACCTGTATCAATATCCAAATTTTTTTATTAATGTAAGAAAATATAACTTCAAATTTGCATCAAATTATAAAGATTTTAAAGAAAAATATAAAGATTTTTACCAATCTAAGATTATGGCTATAAAATGCTTTCTTGTTTGTTATATGCCAAAGACTGGGAGAAAATAAGAATGCAAAGGTGACCTTAATCCTTGGGTCTTTAAAAAAAATTAGCAACAGCCTATGGGTTGTAGTTAAAAAACTGTGTTCTTACAGAAGATCCCAGTTCAATTTCCACCACCAATATGCTGCCCATAGCTGCTTGTAACTTCATTTCCAGGGTATCAAATGCTTTCTACTGGCCTTCTTTGTGATCACCACCTATATATGTTGCTCACAGACAGACAACACATACAAATGTACACACACACACACACACACACACACACACACACACACACACACGCACATTTTTTAAAAAGTAGTAGCCAATTCCACAAGGAAGCATGGAAGACATCGAGAAGCTCTGAATGTTTGTTAAATTAAATGTCTACAGAGACATAGTGCTAAAAACAATTACAAAGTGAATTTGGGCATGCCAAGAAAACCAACAGAACAAACTTTGCAGATTTATCTCTTAATCATTGAAAGGCCTGGGAAAAATTCTCCCTTAGAACATTTGGGAGGCTGTAAGTGGTACCAAAATCAATTAAGTTAGGTGGGTACGTTTTAACTGGAATACAGCAAAACAATAGTTTCAACTTAATAACCAAACACCCATGGGATTTAGGAGATTTGAGGGCTTTGGTTTGTGGTGGTGGAGTGCCACTTCCACCTGCACCATATAAGTGCCTACATCAGATGCCTAGGCCACATCACTGCACTGGCCACACTGGTGGTGGAGGAGTTGTGTGCTTGTGGTTTTAAGTTCTGGGCTTTTAGAGACCTGGCAACTCAGGGTCCCTGAAGTCATTATCCCAGTAATTACACCTAGTTCTGCATCCTGCGGCAGCCCCAGTGGGCAGCAATGGCAGACAGTACTGAGGTTTTCCTTTGCTTGTTTGCTCGCTAGCAAGTAAAGAACAAAAATTTCTCCCCTGGAAGGAGATAACTTCACTCTAATATCAAAATAAAACCTACAGCATATTATACATGCTTCCCTGAAAAAGAAATGAATTAGCAATTAAAAAATAAGCAGGGAATCCATCGAAATGGCATTATTGTTATTAAAACAGACTGAAATTGTCAGCCAACGATTGCAAAATGCATAAAATGGGAAGAATTTTCTGAGAAGTCAAAAATGGCTTATCAGAAATAAAAAAAAAACAACCACATTAGCATAGTAACAAGAGATATAGCTGAGAGAGGAAATGAAAGGGGATTTGGAAAGAATTTCCAGAAAAGAGTCAGAATAACGTACATGAAGAGATAAATTAAATGACAGATTCAGGACGAAAATTCAGGATAAAATGGTTCAAAATTATAGGGTAATCAAATGAAATATGTTTAAGTCTTATAAAAAAGGTAGGAGAGCGGCATCAAAAAAGTTTTTTCCAAGCGCAAGGCCCTGGGTTCGGTCCCCAGCTCCAAAAAAATAAAAAAGAAAGGGAAAAAAAGTTTTTTCAAGATTAAATGTTTGAGAAATTTAAAAGGGAACAAAGGATACCAGATAACATACCATAGCCGGGGGTGGGGTGCGGGGAAGAGGCAGTGTACATTGCTCTGCACAGTGGGGCAGAACCCCAAGCATGTTGCAGTAAAACTTTGAAATTCAAACAGTAGTACTATTTGAAACAGATATCGTCAAGCGAGCAAGACAATATGTGTGACATTACATGGTCATCTGGGCCACAAACTGATCCCGAATGGCAGCTGTGAAGATTCAAAAGGCAACTCTTGGTTTCTGTGCCCCTCTACCACTGAAATATGAGCGTTAATTTTCAGTTTATCTCTCGCCAGACCCACACACACCGCCCCATCCCCCCGCCATCTCCCGGCCACCTCCCCGCCACCTCCCTGCCATGACTGACAAATAGCTTTTGGCTTCAAATGGCAGACCTGAGAAACTAAGATGTCTCAGGACTTTCCTTTAAGCCCAAGGAATAGTTCAGCCATGACTGGCCGTGACTGTGACCCTAAGACGCGGGAGGTAAGTTTTCCCAGCATAAATCTTTCTAGTTTCACTAGGTTCAGATGAGTAGAAAACAACAGGTCTGGGCCCTCAGCGCATGGGCTTCTATATCGTGAGGGTGCAAGGTAAGGAAGCAGAATCATCTCTGCCTCAATCTCTTGATCTACTCACCCACAACTGTCTATCTTCTGAAGGCAGCGACTCTTCAGCACTGTCTTCACACTGTGTAGTGAGGATCTGGTGCCTTAGAGATCTGGGAAGTTGGCAAGGGGCATTGACGAGAGGCAATGGCGGACGGATGCCTTCTCCAACAAGGCTTGAGGTGAGGGGTGAGGGCGGGGAAAGGAAAAGTAACAGTAACTTTCTGTACTTGCTTTCACTCTGTGTTCACTAGCACTGGAATGTTCAGGGCGCCTACTACAATGGCTGCTGATGGAGTTCGCAGCAGACGGAGGCCTGCAAGGGCTATTTGTCAAATTTAGCAACCCTGCAAAAGTCGTTCTTTACATTAGAGAGGCCTACAAAAGGTAACGGTTTCTTACATTCTGTATGCTTTTGAAGGTGACTCCTTGGGATCTGGAGGCCTGTGGCCAGTGACTAGATACTGCTTTTTGTGCAACTCAAGCCTAACTACAACATCACTCGCTACCTTTGCTCCCACAAATTGTGATGGTTTAGTGAGGTGCAGGAGTCTATCTGGAGGTGATTCGGAAGTGCCTGGTGCTCTCAGAAGTCAAAGGAGGATGAAGGATCCCACGTCATTGAACCCAAGTTCTCTATCAGTGCTCTTAACTGATGAGCCATCTCTTCACTGTCTTTGTTGTTGTTCTGTTTATTTTTCCAAGACCGGGGTTTCTCTGTGTATACTTAGCTGCCCTGGAACTCACTTTGAAGATCAGACTGGACTCGAAATCAGAGATCCACCTGCCTCTGGCTCCTGAGTGCTGGGATTTAAGGCAAGCAATTACCACTGCCCAGTTTGTCTCTGCTGTCTTTTAACTAGTACTATCATGCTTTTTGAGCCAGTCTCTCACTCACCCTGAGACTTGCCTCACACCCTCCCTCTCTCATCCCTCCTACATCCTCCCTCCCTCCTCCCTCCCCGTCCCTCCAACCTCCCCTACACTTCTTCCCTCCCCTGACCTCACTCCTTCCTCCCTCCCTTCTTCCTCCCTCCTCCCTCCCTTCTTCCTCCCTCCTCCCTCCCTTCTTCCTCCCTCCTCCCTCCCTTCTTCCTCCCTCCTCCCTCCCTTCTTCCTTCCTCCTCCCTCCTCCACCATTCCTCCCTCCCCCTCCTTCCTCTCTCCTCCCTCCCCCACCCTTCCTTCTCTCCCCTCCTTCTTCTTCCCTCCCCCACTCCCACTGCCTGTTCCCCTCTCCTCTCTCCTCCCTCCATCCTCCCTCCCCCTCCTTCCTCTCTCCTCCCTCCCCCACCCTTCCTTCTCTCTCCCCCTTACTCTTCCCTGCCCCACTCCCACTCCCTCTTCCCCTCTCCTCTCTCCTCCCTCCATCCTCCCTCCCCCACCCGTACTCCCTCCTCTCTCCCCCAACCCTCATTCCCTCCTTTCTTCTTCCCCCACCCTCCCTCCTCCCTCCCTCCCTCCTCCCTCCTCTTTCCCCCTTCTCCTCTCTCTTCCCTCCATCCTCCCTCCCCCACCCTTACTCCCTCCTTTCTTCTTCCCCCACCCTCCCTCCTCCCTCCCTCCTCTTTCCCCCCTTCTCCTCTCTCTTCCCTCCATCCTCCCTCCCCCACCCTTACTCCCTCCTCTCTCCCCCAACCCTCACTCCCTCCTTTCTTCTTCCCCCCTCCCTCCTCCCTCCCTCCTCTTTCCCCGTTCTCCTCTCTTTTCCCTCCATCCTCCCTCCCCCACCCTTACTCCCTCCTCTCTCCCCCAACCCTCACTCCCTCCTTTCTACTTCCCCCACCCTCCCTCCTCCCTCCCTCCTCTTTCCCCCTTCTCCTCTCTCCTCCCTCCATCCTCCCTCCCCCACCCTTACTCCCTCCTCCCTCCCCAATCCTCACTCCCTCCTTTCTTCTTCCCCCACCCTTCCTTCTCCCTCCCTCCTCCCTCCCTCCTCTTTCCCCCCTTCTCTCTCCTCCCTCCATCCTCCCTCCCCCACCCTTACTCCCTCCTCTCTCCCCAACCCTCACTCCCTCCTTTCTTCTTCCCCCACCCTCCCTCCTCCCTCCCTCCTCTTTCCCCCTTCTCCTCTCTCCTCCCTCCATCCTCCCTCCCCCACCCTTACTCCCTCCTCCCTCCTCCAACCCTCACTCTCTCCTTTCTTCTTCCCCCAACCTCCCTCCTCCCTCCCTCCTCCCTCCCTCCTCTTTCCCCCTTCTCCTCTCTCCTCCCTCCATCCTCCCTCCCCCACCCTTACTCCCTTCTCTCTCCCCAACCCTCACTCCCTCCTTTCTTCTTCCTCCACCCTCCCTCCTCCCTCCCTCCTCTTTCCCCCTTCTCCTCTCTCCTCCCTCCATCCTCCCTCCCCCACCCTTACTCCCTCCTCCCTCCCCCAACCCTCACTCTCTCCTTTCTTCTTCCCCCAACCTCCCTCCTCCCTCCCTCCTCCCTCCCTCCTCTTTCCCCCTTCTCCTCTCTCCTCCCTCCATCCTCCCTCCCCCACCCTTACTCCCTCCTCCCTCCCCTAACCCTCACTCCCTCCTTTCTTCTTCCCCCACCCTTCCTCCTCCCTCCCTCCTCTTTCCTCCTCCCTCTTCCTCCCTTTCTGTCCCCGTCCCCATCTATGTTCTCTCTCTCTCTCTCTCTCTCTCTCTCTCTCTCTCTCTCTCTCCTTTTCACAACAGAGTCTGGCTATGCGCCCTGGGTGTCCTGGAACTCTATGTAGACCAGGCTAGACTAACTTTCAGAGATAACCCAGCCTGTCTCTGTGTCCCAAGTGGGATCAAAGGCATGTACCACTATGCCTAGCTAAAACATTTCTTTCTTAGGTACTAATGATTTCCAGTTGTACAAGGAAGCAAAGACTATTTATAAAGATTTTTCTTATTATCAAATACAGTCTAAATAAGCAGAGGTTCTGAAGTTGAACAGATGCACACACAAAGCTAAAAGCATGGGCTGTGTAGCAAGTAAGGACTGCCATGTGCATGAGTCATAGGTATGACGTCACAGTCATATGTCCAATCACAGAGGGATGGGCGTGGCCCAGAGCATGGCCAGGGCGTGGTCTTCTGTGGCGCCTATAAATTTGGGGGACTGCACTGAGCAGCACTAGTCTGTCCTTGAAGCTAGTCAGAGGAAGACCGAACTGTTGATCTGATAGGTGTGCCTTGCTTTAGACAGGTGAGAATTTGTGAGCCCCACGGGGTCAGGCAGGGTGGGTTGGTCTAATGGAGTCTGGTCTCCAGTCCAGTTCACAGAGGCTTTGTTTCCTCTTTTGGTCTTCTAGGGGCACAGAGCAAGAAGTCACAGGGGTCCCACCTTGGGTTGTTTAAGGGGCTAGGCAGCTACAAGGAAGTGGCAAAGGCCAGGAGAAGAGTTGAGGCCATGGGAAACGGCCTTTTAGATTTGGCACCATGACCCTCTGCCCCTTAGACTGGATGCTGGGCAGTGACAAGTTATTTGTAAATGGCACAATACAGAAAAAAATGCCTTGGCCCCTGCTCTGCAGTTACAAATGTGTGGATTCCAGTTTCCTCTCTTGTTAAAGAGGGCAGCCAATGCTGCCCCTGTCCCCAGGTGGGGCCACTGTCTGCCTTGGCAGGCACCAAGGCCTTGTGTGCGCTAGGTCCCTCCCTGCTCCACTGCCTCCCCGGTCCTCAGGCTGGCTCCTGAGGGCCTCTGGCTTCGGTAAGCCCCAGGGCTCAGCTCTGCACAGCTGCTGGGGCACATGGGGGCACCTGCAGCATGCAGAGTCCCCTGACTTGTCCTGAAAACACAACTTTCTAAGTTGTGGGTTTTTTTGTTGTTGTTGAAAAACAGCATGCCAACTCTTCATTCATAACATATGAAGTTTTAAACTGTTATTCTTAACCTTCTTTATAGTTCTAGTAGGCAACTTACTAACTTTTGTGTCTTCAAGTCAAAATGAGTGATAAGCCAGACTTGTCGGAAGTGGAAAGATTTGATAGATCCAAACTGAAGAAGACCATCACTGAAGAGAAGAATACTCTTCCGTCAAAGGAAAGTAAGTAGTGGGATTTCTAGTTGAGGTGAACAGTGGTGAAAGTTGTTACAGTCAGTTAAAAAAAACTAATGCTCAATTAAAATTGTCTCAATGGAAGCAGTAGTTATATAATCATTATAATTAATGTAGCAATTAAAATATCAAGTAGTTGTCTTTTTCCCTGAATAAAATAGAAGTGGTTTACATGATGGGTCCCAGTAGTGATACTATCATAGATTTGTTTCTTATAAAATTGTTAAAACAAATCTTGGAATGTTGGGTGTGGCACTGTATAAATCTCGATTTTGCCCAGTTTTAATTTTCATTATAAATGTTAATTAGACATTTTTCAGGATGCAACAATTTGAATCTATAGCTTTACCCATTAAAAAACTATGCAAACTGTGGTTTCTTCTATATATAACTACACATAAGATGAAAGAGTAAATTTAGTGCTTGGGTATGTTCAAGCTTCCCGTACTCAAGGGATAGGTTTGCTCTTCAGAATGACAGCCTCCTGGAGAAGCTGAAAGTGTACTTGTAAAGCTGAGGGGCAGATTTTGTCTTGACAGCTTTAATTGAGAACTCAAAAATTCAATGAAGTCATCTGAAGAGATCTAACTTTCCAGTTGTATAAGGATAAAGCTGAAAGAAATGTTTCGTTTACTCATTCCTAGAACTCTGTGGAAAGTAACAATATTTAAATCTATCACTCAAATATGTAGTGTAGAGAGGGAATACATAGATCCTAGTAAGTCTCACAGTGTTCTAAGGTGTGAGCAAGCACGCGTGCGCACGCGCGCACACACACACAGTATGAGGATATGTGGTTAGTGCCTTTGCAATGTAAATGAAAAGGCATGCTAATCAGCCTTCTATGACTTAGTAAGCAGATCTTTTAGAAGAAACTGAACTTAATATTAAGGAAAGAAAAAAAGTATATAAGTAGAAAGGAAAGAACGTTCCTTCTAATGATTTTTTTTTGTGTGTATTTTTCTTTCCCTAGACATCCAGCAAGAGAAGGAGATGGTGAAACGATCATAAAATGGCAATCTCTTTCAAAGAATAAACATCAACACTGGCAAATAATCTTGGTTTTAGGCTTGCTTTTGTAAACCTGTGTATTTGTAGAAATATGTGACAGGTACTGATAGCTTCTTACTTATACCTGACAGCTAAGTGTTTATAAGTACACAGTTAAGCTTGCTTACAATTTCAGAGGGTTAGTCCATTATCATCATGTCTGGAAGCAATGCAGCATGTAGTCAGATATGGTATTAGAGGAGGAGCTTAGAATTCTGTATCCAGATCTGCACAGAGAGGGGGAAGAGGGGGAAGAGAGAGGGGGGAAAGGAGAGAGAGAGAGACAGAGACAGAGACAAGAGAGACAGAGAGAGAGAGGAGCTGGGCCTGGGCTTGGACCTGGCTTGAGCATTTGAAAACTCAAAGCCCATCCCCAGTGACACTTTTCCTTCAACAAAGCCACATCTACTCCAGCAAGATCATACCTCCTAATCCCTGTTAAGTAGCACTGCTCCCTAATGGCAAAGCATTCAGATATATGAGCCATGAAGGTGATTCCTATTCAAAGCAGCACAGCCATTATCCATAGCCAGCAATGTCCATCCACCCTCACAGTTGTCTTTTCCAAGTCGGAGTAAAAATCCACCGGATGGCGGAAATATCTATGGTTATGGAAAACCATCCACTTACCTTCCTCTAGGTGGTAGCCCATGCATGTGACCTGAGGGACAAACACCTTGAAGCTTTTTGGCTAAGATTCTTTGTCTTAGGGCTTAGAGGGTTTCTAAAAGACCATTTGTTGCCTGTCTGCTTCCCTCCTCAGTGGTTGAAGCTACAAGGACATCATCTACATATTGGAGCAAGATGTTTTGTGAATCTATACTCAGGGCTTCATCAAACAATCTCTGAGATTTTAAACTCCTGTGGCAACTAAGTGCATGTTAGTTGGCCCAGTATATCTACCCTCTGGGACAGTAAATTCAAAGATAAATATGGGTTGGCTGACTGGGTCCAGTGGAAGGCAGAAGTAGTATGAATCCCTGGTCCTGTTAATTTTTGGCTAGCGGGAGGATAGGAAGGTTTTCTTTCTCTTTTCTGCTTGCATATTCGTCCAGTGGCCCCTCTACTTAAATAAGCACATTAGTCATTTGCCAGATGTTTTCTACTAGTCTATGTCTGCCCTTTCCTCTTTTGTCCATGTTCCTAAAGATAATGATCACTGCAGAGGTAGGTTTCTTTCCCTGTCTGTCTGAATTGCAGCTATTGTAAAATTTTAGAACAACTTCTAAAAGTAGAGATCTATTTTTTATCTCTTCAAATCTCTCTAATTTCTGAAACTTTCTCCTGATGTTTGGGTCTGACTGCATGAAAAAGGCACTATTAGTGGTTTGCTGTTTTCAGAGTCAACAGGTTCTATGGGAGTAAATACCAGGTATACCTCACAGACCTTATCAGAAACACATTGGACAGGTTATCAGGCCTTTGAATAACTTGAATAACCTAGAACAAGATAATAGTTTTTTGGCTATGCTTAGTCCCCACAACAATGTTTGATGAAAAGCATCTAACAACTCTTGCCTTCATTGGTATTAGGATCCAATTGGATCAGGTAGACAGGAAGATTAACTCTGCCTAGGCTTTTGTAACAGGTATTGTTCCACTATTTGGCCCCAGAGCCAACTTCCTGCTCTCTAACTTCATTTAGTCTTGTTCTTTGGCTATAAACAAGGTGGCTAGAAGCTACTGGTAATCATTCTAGGTTGGCTGGTATATATACAAAACAAATTCCAACAGACTGGTAATACCATGTGGCTTCTCTGACAAAGAAGGGTTTAGAGTCTTCTAGTTATATAAAAATCACTGGTGAGGAAGGAAACATATTATAAAATAGGGGAAGGGGATCTCTTCCCTTACTTTCTTCTTCTCCTTGTCTGTAATGAGTTGCTGACACTTCCCTCAAAGGGAGAACAAATGATGGTCTCAGCCTCAAACAAAGCCTATCTGTCTTTCCTATAGGCAGAGCTGCTCCAAGTGGATATGGTGAAGTAGTGGTGGCATACTGGCCTTTTTCGTGGAGAGGACCATTTACTTTGGGCCCTCCCAGATTTCCTGATGGTTTAGTCAGAACATAAGGAGGCAGAATGCCCGTGTCTTAAAACAGAACAGAGAGAATCTTCAGCAGTTTTGGTTCCTCTGGGAACCATTACCCAGAATAAAGATTACCAGCATGCGTGCAACCACACCAATTTTTTTATATGGCTATTTGGATCTAAACTTGTCCTCGTTGTTGTGCAGCAGGCATTTTACTACTAATCTATCCCCTCCCTGTGGCACATTTTTTTTTATTTGATGGCACATTATATGTGGGACAGTGGTTCCTGGTTGAAGAAGTTTGAAACCCCAATGACCCTGAGGGGTTGTAGGTGGCTCACCTGACTCCTAGAAAACCAGTCCTGTCACTAGCCTGCAGCCCTCCATAGATTTGTGACCATCAAAGCCACTTCACAGGTAGAGGACCCGACCACAGGTCACATAGGTTCAAGACAGATCTCCACTATAATGAGGTACCTAAAGGCCTGGAGGCTTAGCCAATGAACTTTCCTTCCCAGACACTCTTCCCCACAAAAGGTATTTAATCTCAGGTCCACCCTGAGAATGGGGGAACGGCTTTACTCATCTACTTTCTGACATGAAAATAAATGCCTTGAAACTATATACTGCCTCTTTTCATGGGATCTGCCGTGGGGAGCCATAGAAGCCCTTTGCCTACAGAGCTACCTTCTAATCTCCCCAAGAAAGATTCCCTGCTCTCCCAGTGGCACCTGACACTAAGCTCATGCCCACCATCCAGCCAAGGACACTTCCTGTGGGACCAGCTGGATCACCCACCCCTCCTTTTTCCCCTGGGCCCTGGGCTAGATAAATCCATGCTGGACCCTACTCCATTCTCAGTTCTTCTGCAGCATCCTAACTGCACCTGGATGCCCAAGAGCCCCCTGAGCCAGCTCAGTCCATCTCTTGGGCTCAGACTGTGCTTCCCCACCCCTGGAGCAGAGGGGTGTACCACTACTTCTCTCAGACTGACACTATCCTGGCAGCAGCGTGGGGTAAGCCTGGTCAAACTTCCCGCATCCTGCCTCCGCAAGCAGACCAAGCACCATGGTGGAGTGGACATGCCCCCCCCCACCTTAACCTACAATTTTTATTGCTAGTGGTTTTCTAAAAAATGAAATGTACATTATGGATAATCAAACATGATATTTGGGATCATCATATTTGTAGATTTTTATTTCTGATTTATTTTTACATGTATTAGAGCTGAATTTGAAGGGGACTAGCAAGTAGTGTGCATAGAGTTAGTGGAGGCAGGAATACCTATGTGAGAGACTAGGAAGGGGCTGCATCATTACTACATATGAAGAGTAATAGTTTACTTGGTCTCTGTTTTACATCGAAGGGGGCAAGAAATGATTTAGTTTATCTTTTAAATCAAGCCTTGTGGTTACCCCCTGTTTTTCAGAGCATACTTCCAACCAGAAGTCCATTGTACAAAGACTTTTTCTTAACAGTTTACTGTTTCAGGGACTTGGAAATAATTCACTCTTATCCATAAGTAAACATCTTGCACATATATGTGTTTAGGTCTAGTTTTCTATGATTCTCTTTTTTTCTTTTTAGAAATCTACAATTTTATTAAGACAAAAACTCACAGTATGGTATGAAGTTTACACTTAAACAAAAATTTTCACATACGAAAAAGATTTTACAATGCAATTCTATTTGCAGGTCTAGACAATACTAAAAATTGATGGATCTCATGATTCAAGACAGTATTTTGAAAATTGACCATATAATTGGTCAAAACATGGGCCTCAACAGGTACAGAAAGATAGAAATAATCCCATGCCTGCTATTAGACCACCACGGCCTAAAACTGGTCTTCAATAACAATAAGGGAAGAATGCCCACATATACGTGGAAATTGAACAATGCTCTACTCAATGATAACCTGGTCAAGGAAGAAATAAAGAAAGCAAGACTTTTTAGAATTTAATGAAAATGAAGGTACAACATACCCAAACTTATGGGACACAATGAAAGCTGTGCTAAGAGGAAAACTCATAGCGCTGAGTGCCTGCAGAAAGAAACAGGAAAGAGCATATATCAGCAGCTTGACAGCACACCTAAAAGCTCTAGAACAAAAAGAAGCAAATACACCCAGGAGGAGTAGAAGGCAGGAAATAATCAAACTCAGAGCGGAAATCAAGCAAGTAGAAACAAAAAGGACCATAGAAAGAATCAACAGAACCAAAAGTTGGTTCTTTGAGAAAATCAACAAGATAGATAAACCCTTAGCCAGACTAACGAGAGGACACAGAGAGTGCGTCCAAATTAACAAAATCAGAAATGAAAAGGGAGACATAACTACAGATTCAGAGGAAATTCAAAAAATCATCAGATCTTACTATAAAAGCCTATATTCAACAAAACTTGAAAATCTGCAGGAAATGGACAATTTCCTAGACAGATTCCAGGTACCGAAGTTAAATCAGGAACAGATAAACCAGTTAAACAACCCCATAACTCCTAAGGAAATAGAAGCAGTCATTAAAGGTCTCCCAACCAAAAAGAGCCCAGGTCCAGACAGGTTTAGTGCAGAATTCTATCAGACCTTCATAGATGACCTCGTACCAATATTATCCAAACTATTCCACAAAATTGAAACAGATGGATCACTACCGAATACCTTCTACGAAGCCACAATTACTCTTATACCTAAACCACACAAAGACACAACAAAGAAAGAGAACTTCAGACCAATTTCCCTTATGAATATCGACGCAAAAATACTCAATAAAATTCTGGCAAACCGAATCCAAGAGCACATCAAAACAATCATCCACCATGATCAAGCAGGCTTCATCCCAGGCATGCAGGGACGGTTTAATATATGGAAAACCATCAACGTGATCCATTATATAAACAAAATGAAAGAAGAAAACCACATGATCATTTCAGTAGATGCTGAGAAAGCATTTGACAAAATTCAACACCCCTTCATGATAAAAGTCCTGGAAAGAATAGGAATTCAAGGCCCATACCTAAACATAGTACAAGCCATATACAGCAAACCAGTTGCTAACATTAAAGTAAATGGAGAGAAACTTGAAGCAATCCCACTAAAATCAGGGACTAGACAAGGCTGCCCACTCTCTCCCTACTTATTCAATATAGTTCTTGAAGTTCTAGCCAGAGCAATCAGACAACAAAAGGAGGTCAAGGGGATACAGATCGGAAAAGAAGAAGTCAAAATATCACTATTTGCAGATGATATGATAGTATATTTAAGTGATCCCAAAAGTTCCACCAGAGAACTACTAAAGCTGATAAACAACTTCAGCAAAGTGGCTGGGTATAAAATTAACTCAAATAAATCAGTAGCCTTCCTCTACACAAAAGACAAACAAGCCGAGAAAGAAATTAGGGAAACGACACCCTTCATAATAGACCCAAATAATATAAAGTACCTCGGTGTGACTTTAACCAAGCAAGTAAAAGATTTCTACAATAAGAACTTCAAGACTCTGAAGAAAGAAATTGAAGAAGTCCTCAGAAGATGGAAAGATCTCCCATGCTCATGGATTGGCAGGATTAATATAGTAAAAATGGCCATTTTACCAAAAGCGATCTACAGATTCAATGCAATCCCCATCAAAATACCAATCCAATTCTTCAAAGAGTTAGACAGAACAATTTGCAAATTCATCTGGAATAACAAAAAACCCAGGATAGCTAAAACTATCCTCAACAATAAAAGGACGTCAGGGGGAATCACTATCCCTGAACTCAAGCAGTATTACAGAGCAATAGTGATAAAAACTGCATGGTATTGGTACAGAGCCAGACAGATAGACCAATGGAACAGAATTGAAGACCCAGAAATGAACCCACACACCTATGGTCACTTGATTTTTGACAAAGGAGCCAAAACCATCCAATGGAAAAAAGGCAGCATTTTCAGCAAATGGTGCTGGTTCAACTGGAGGTCAACATGTAGAAGAATGCAGATCGATCCATGCTTATCACCCTGTACAAAGCTTAAGTCCAAGTGGATCAAGGACCTCCACATCAAACCAGACACACTCAAACTAATAGAAGAAAAACTAGGGAAGCATCTGGAACACATAGGCACTGGAAAAAATTTCCTAAACAAAACACCAATGGCTTATGCTCTAAGATCAAGAATTGACAAATGGAATCTCATAAAACTGCAAAGCTTCTGTAAGGCAAAGGACACTGTGGTTAGGACAAAACGGCAACCAACAGATTGGGAAAAGATCTTTACCAATCCTACAACAGATAGAGGCCTTATATCCAAAATATACAAAGAACTCAAGAAGTTAGACCGCAGGGAGACAAATAACCCTATTAAAAAATGGGGTTCAGAGCTAAACAAAGAATTCACAGCTGAGGAATGCTGAATGGCTGAGAAACACCTAAAGAAATGTTCAACATCTTTAGTCATAAGGGAAATGCAAATTAAAACAACCCTGAGATTTCACCTCACACCAGTGAGAATGGCTAAGATCAAAAACTCAGGTGACAGCAGATGCTGGCGAGGATGCGGAGAAAGAGGAACACTCCTCCATTGTTGGTGGGAGTGATACACCCCAATGGATGTAACAATGGATGGATATGGTACAACCATTCTGGAAATCAGTCTGGAGGTTCCTCAGAAAATTGGACATTGAACTGCCTGAGGATCCAGCTATACCTCTCTTGGGCATATACCCAAAAGATGCCCCAACATATAAAAAAGTCACGTGCTCCACTATGTTCATAGCAGCCTTATTTATAATAGCCAGAAGCTGGAAAGAACCCAGATGCCCTTCAACAGAGGAATGGATACAGAAAATGTGGTACATCTACACAATGGAATATTACTCAGCTATCAAAAACAATGACTTTATGAAATTCATAGGCAAATGGTCGGAACTGGAAAATATCATCCTGAGTGAGGTAACCCAATCACAGAAAAACACACATGGTATGCACTCATTGATAAGTGGCTATTAGCCCAAATGCTTGAATTACCCTAGATGCCTAGAACAAATGAAACTCAAGACGGATGATCAAAATGTGAATGCTTCACTCCTTCTTTAAAAGGAGAACAACAATACCCTTGGCAGGGAATAGAGAGGCAAAGATTAAAACAGACACAGAAGGAACACCCATTCAGAGCCTGCCCCACATGTGGCCCATACATATACAGCCACCAAACTAGATAAAATGGATGAAGCAAAGAAGTGCAGACCGACAGGAGCCGGATGTAGATCACTCCTGAGAGACACAGCCAGAATACAGCAAATACAGAGGCGAATACCAGCAGCAAACCACTGAACTGAGAACAGGACCCCCGTTGAAGGAATCAGAGAAAGAACTGGAAGAGCTTGAAGGGGCTCAAGACCCCATGTGTACAACAACGCCAAGCAACCAGAGCTTCCAGGGACTAAGCCACTACCTAAAGACTATACATGGACTGACCCTGGACTCTGACCTCATAGGTAGCAATGAATATCCTAGTAAGAGCACCAGTGGAAGGGGAAACCCTGGGTCCTGCTAAGACTGAACCCCCAGTGAACTAGACTGTTGGGGGGAGGGCGGCAATGGGGGGAGGGTTGGGAGGGGAACACCCATAAAAAGGGCAGGGGGGAGGGGGATGTTTGCCTGGAAACCGGGAAAGGGAATAACACTCGAAATGTATATAAGAAATACTCAAGTTAATAAAATAAATAAATAAATAAATAAATAAATAAATAAATAAATAAATAAATAAGAAAAAAAAGAAAGTAATATGAGATGGCTCAGTAGTTAAGAGCACAGGTTGTCCTTTTTGAGGATCAAAGTTCAATTCCAAGCACCCACATAGTATTTCACAACTGCCTGTAGTTGTAGTTCCAGAGGATCCTGTCTTCTCTGGCCACTGCATCAGGCCATGTATGTGGTACACAAGCATTGTTATGACATTTATATGTTGTTCCTACATATAGAATACTTCACTGGGTATCAGATATAATGACCCCACAAGTATTATGTCAGAACACTCTCCTAGCTATGTACTCATTATTTATCATTAGAGTTGTGTACAAGGTGGTTCTGATGCTTCGATTGGGAATCTATTTACTGAGGTGAAAGTCCTTGCCCTCAATTAGTTTTTGATCTATCAATAAAGTTGCCAATAGCCAATAACTGAGCATGGGGCAAGACACTGAGAGTTATGCAAGTAGAACACAGGAGAATCTAGAAAGATATGGAGAGAGAGAGGAGAAAGGAATGAGTAACTGAGGAGATAAAGCCAACTAGTCATGTGAGTCACCACTTCCCTGACTGGGCCTGGGGTAGCAGGGGAAGATTTAGGAGTGCCCAGTCATTGGGTTAGCCAAGGTATTTTAAGAATAACTGGTGTGTCCAGTGAACGTGATTCTTGGGGGGAAGGTGGTAATGGGGGGAGGATGGGGAGGGGAACACCCATAAAGAAGGGGAGGTGGAGGAGTTAGGGGGATGTTGGCCCAGAAACCGGGAAAGGGAATAACAATCGAAATGTAAATAAGAAATACTCAAGTTAATAAAGATGGGGAAAAAAAAGAATAACTGGTGTGTTTGTGTGTGTGTGTGTGTGTGTGTGTGTGTGTGTGTGTGTGTGTGTGTGTGTATTTTCTATTTTGCAGATCCAAAATAGTTCCTGGGTGGAAGCACACATGTGACCAACCAGGAAAACAGAGCAGTATAAACAAAACCACATGCTACAGAGAAGAACTATTTAGTGAAAAATGGAATGCCTAATTACTACTATTATAAATAATTCGCTGAAAGTTAGTAATATACATAGCAGGCATAGTCAATCAACCAGAATTTGCAGGACTTCTGACTTTGTCATCTATATGGCATTGCATTTCCTTATCCTTACAGCCAGAACTGTTGTGTTGCTCAGTGCTCTTTAAATGAGGTGTGACTACAGTGCTAAGTGTAACCACGAACTGAATGGCAACTGCTCCTGACACTGTGCTAAGCTCTTTATGGGTAATACCTTCTTTGAAGGGCAAAGATAAAAATCAGAAAAGATCTTCTCTTGCCCAGAAGAAATATGCAAGTAGAGAATTTCTGGTTTAATATTTAAACATCCTTAAAGGGACCAGAGCAAATTATTTCACTATATGCAAATCTTGATCCATTAAATTCCAGATTAATTTTGAAACTAACATGCCTGTGGCATTTTGTAATCATTTTAAATCGCAGTGAGGTTTTTGATCTAAGGAATGAACTAGGCATAGAATTTTATGTAAATAACTTTCTTCTTTGAATTACCTTCTAGCATAGTATGCATCTATGACCATTTTTTCTCTGTTCTTCGTAACTAACGTAATGTCTGCCTATGTACATTGATGGTATAATTTAAATCTGATGCCCAGATAACTCTACTACTTTGAAAGATGCTGATGAGACCACTGGTGACAGGCAACATAAGCAGAGGCACCAAGCTGTAGCCTAGCAACTGTAATTTGCACATACATATCTTTACTTGAGGCTGAGAGAATGAACCAGTGGATGGCAACTGCTGTTTCAATGTGATTTTAAGGATCAGAGAGGTGGCAGCGCAGGGAAGGGCAAAACAATGTTTTAAATCATTTTAAACATGATTAAAATGTTTAATCATGGCCTGCGTTACACTGCTTCAGTTGGATGACCAACTTGAAGCCACACAGCTTTTTAACTCCTCTGGGTGCTACTCCCTCGGACTACCCAAAACAATGGGTAAGTAGTGCGGCACGGATTCTTCTCAGACTGTTGGGCACTGCTACAAGCAGTGTCATCCTTCACATCAGAAAGCTGGAGGAAAAAACAAAACAAGAAGAAGGTGAAGGAAGTACTAGAAGAAGGAAAAGAAATTTGTTGTGGAAAAAGTTCTTAATTGGTGAGTTGTCAAGGACAAGGTGGGATATCTTCTAAAGTGGAAGGGTTTCTCAGATGAGGACAACACATGGGAGCCAGAAGATAATGTGGATTGCCCTGACCTTGTTGCTGAGTTTCTACAGTCACAGAAGACAGTTCATGAGACAGATAAATCAGAGGGAGGCAAGCACAAAGCTGATTCTGATTCTGAAGATAAAGGAGAGGAAAGTGAACCAAACAAGAAAGAAGAGTGAGAAAAGGCACGAGGCTTTGCCTGGGGTTTGGAGCCAGAACAGATTTTTGGGGCTGTCTCTAGTGGAGAGTTCATGTTCCTGATGAAATGGAAAACCTCTGATGAGGCTGACCTGGTCACTACCAAGGAAGCCAATGTCAAGTGCCCACAGGTTGTCATATCCTTCTGTGAGGAAAGGCTAAGGGGGCATTCCTATCTCTCAGAGGAGGATGACAAAAAAAGACAAGAAGAACTGTTGAGTACCAGTCCCTGTCATTCCTGACTGAGGGTTTCCAGGGGGAGGGAAGGAGCTGGACTTGTCTTGACACCATAGAGGTGGCTTGAGAAGATGTCCTTTGAAGAGACAGCATAGTTTCTGTGTCCTGTAGCAGCCCAAGTGCTTTAAATTGTTCACGCTGTATAGTTTGCACACCCATCCCAGGGGAGGGGAAAGGGTAAGTGTTTCAAGGCAACCTGTTCTGCGCTTTACTAAGGAAGGAACGGGCCTTCCATGAAGGACAGAGCCTGAAGAACTGGGATGTGGGAAAGCAAAGATACTGTCGACCTTCAAAGAGCATCTCCACAACCCACAGCCTTCTTCCCAATAGTGTTAACTGCATTTTTACAGCCTAACATTAATATAGATTTTTGGCTATTACTGATATATTAATTGTGGGTGGGAGGGTTGTGGCAGGGAGGAAGGGAGATGGGTATAATCATTTTGGTTAAAATTTGGGGCCTGATTGGTGAAATGGTGAAACAGTAGAACAGATAACTAATTAATTGGTTCTATGTCCAGTACAGTTTGCCTTTTCAAAAGGTTGTCATTGTCATCATAAATAAGGTCTATGAGAGCCTGTTTTTGTTTTTTTTTAAAATCTGTTAAGCACCTACAGCCAAGGTGCTCCCATCCTGAGCTCAAAGTGGCCCACAGAGGACAAAGTCAGTTCTGAGTTACCAAAGCTGCCATTTGATGATGGAAACTGACTGGAGAGGGAAAGCTTATTGGAGCATATACAAAGGCAGACCACTCTGCCTCAGAGGTGCTAATTCTTGAAATTGGAGAAAACCTTTTCCAACTACAAAGTTATAAATATCAGTTTGTCCATCTAAGCCATTGGCTCAAGTATTGCAGGAGGGCCTATGGGAGATGGAAGAGGTGGAGCCTCTGCTCTGGGGGCAAACTCTTGGAGCCCCTCTCCTTTTTTCTTATTTTTTTAATCTTTGTTTCATTTCATTTCGTTTTCTTTTGTTTTGTTTCTCAGCTTTGAATCCTGACGCTGCTTGTGGCAGGTTCAGTTCCTGACAGCACAAATTCCATTGAGACTATTCAAGGATTGAATGACTTCACAAGCCCTGGTCTCAGGAGATTAACTTCCATATTGGGGTAGTGGTTCACTTGAGAAAACAAAATATTCAGATGAACTGTTGTCCAAAATACTGTCTTTTTTTATTATTATTAACTTGAGTATTTCTTATATACATTTCGAGTGTTATTCCCTTTCCCAGTTTCCGGGCAAACATCACCCTCCCCCCTCCCCTTCCTTATGGGTGTTCCCCTCCCAACCCTCCCCCCATTGCCGCCCTCCCCCCACAGTCTAGTTCACTGGGGGTTCAGTCTTAGCAGGACCCAGGGCTTCCCCTTCCACTGGTGCTCTTACTAGGATATTCATTGCTACCTATGAGGTCAGAGTCCGGGGTCAGTCCATGTATAGTCTTTAGGTAGTGGCTTAGTCCCTGGAAGCTCTGGTTGCTTGGCATTGTTGTTCATAAGGGGTCTCGAGCCCCTTCAAGCTCTTCCAGTTCTTTCTCTGATTCCTTCAACGGGGGTCCTATTCTCAGTTCAGTGGTTTGCTGCTGGCATTCGCCTCTGTATTTGCTGTATTCTGGCTGTGTCTCTCAGGAGCGATATACATCCGGCTCCTGTCGGTCTGCACTTCTTTGCTTCATCCATTTTATCTAGTTTGGTGGCTGTATATGTATGGGCCACATGTGGGGCAGGCTCTGAATGGGTGTTCCTTCTGTGTCTGTTTTAATCTTTGCCTCTCTATTCCCTGCCAAGGGTATTGTTGTTCTCCTTTTAAAGAAGGAGTGAAGCATTCACATTTTGATCATCCGTCTTGAGTTTCATTTGTTCTAGGCATCTAGGGTAATTCAAGCATTTGGGCTAATAGCCACTTATCAATGAGTGCATACCATGTGTGTTTTTCTGTGATTGGGTTACCTCACTCAGGATGATATTTTCCAGTTCCGACCATTTGCCTATGAATTTCATAAAGTCATTGTTTTTGATAGCTGAGTAATATTCCATTGTGTAGATGTACCACATTTTCTGTATCCATTCCTCTGGGCATCGGGGTTCTTTCCAGCTTCTGGCTATTATAAATAAGGCGGCTATGAACATAGTGGAGCACGTGACTTTTTTATATGTTGGGGCATCTTTTGGGTATATGCCCAAGAGAGGTATAGCTGGATCCTCAGGCAGTTCAATGTCCAATTTTCTGAGGAACCACCAGACTGATTTCCAGAATGGTTGTACCATATCCATCCATTGTTACATCCATTGGGGTGTATCACTCCCACCAACAATGGAGGAGTGTTCCTCTTTCTCCGCATCCTCGCCAGCGTCTGCTGTCACCTGAGTTTTTGATCTTAGCCATTCTCACTGGTGTGAGGTGAAATCTCAGGGTTGTTTTAATTTGCATTTCCCTTATGACTAAAGATGTTGAACATTTCTTTAGGTGTTTCTCAGCCATTCGGCATTCCTCAGCTGTGAATTCTTTGTTTAGCTCTGAACCCCATTTTTTAATAGGGTTATTTGTTTCCCTGTGGTCTAACTTCTTGAGTTCTTTGTATATTTTGGATATAAGGCCTCTATCTGTTGTAGGATTGGTAAAGATCTTTTCTCAATCTGTTGGTTGCCGTTTTGTCCTAACCACAGTGTCCTTTGCCTTACAGAAGCTTTGCAGTTTTATGAGATCCCATTTGTCGATTCTTGATCTTAGAGCGTAAGCCATCGGTGTTTTTTTCAGGAAATTTTTTCCAGTGCCCATGTGTTCCAGATGCTTCCCTAGTTTTTCTTCTATTAGTTTGAGTGTGTCTGCTTTGATGTGGAGGTCCTTGATCCACTTGGACTTAAGCTTTGTACAGGGTGATAAGCATGGATCGATCTGCATTCTTCTACATGTTGACCTCCAGTTGAACCAGCACCATTTGCTGAAAATGCTGCCTTTTTTCCATTGGATGGTTTTGGCTCCTTTGTCAAAAACCAAGTGCCCATAGGTGTGTGGGTTCATTTCTGGGTCTTCAATTCTGTTCCATTGGTCTATCTGTCTGTCTCTGTACCAATACCATGCAGTTTTTATCAATATTGCTCTGTAATACTGCTTGAGTTCAGGGATAGTGATTCCCCCTGACGTCCTTTTATTGTTGAGGATAGTTTTAGCTATCCTGGGTTTTTTGTTATTCCAGATGAATTTGCAAATTGTTCTGTCTAACTCTTTGAAGAATTGGATTGGTATTTTGATGGGGATTGCATTGAATCTGTAGATCGCTTTTGGTAAAATGGCCATTTTTACTATATTAATCCTGCCAATCCATGAGCATGGGAGATCTTTCCATCTTCTGAGGACTTCTTCAATTTCTTTCTTCAGAGTCTTGAAGTTCTTATTGTAGAAATCTTTTACTTGCTTGGTTAAAGTCACACCGAGGTACTTTATATTATTTGGGTCTATTATGAAGGGTGTCGTTTCCCTAATTTCTTTCTCGGCTTGTTTCTCTTTTGTGTAGAGGAAGGCAACTGATTTATTTGAGTTAATTTTATACCCAGCCACTTTGCTGAAGTTGTTTATCAGCTTTAGTAGTTCTCTGGTGGAACTTTTGGGATCACTTAAATATACTATCATATCATCTGCAAATAGTGATATTTTGACTTCTTCTTTTCCGATCTGTATCCCCTTGACATCCTTTTGTTGTCTGATTGCTCTGGCTAGAACTTCAAGAACTATATTGAATAAGTAGGGAGAGAGTGGGCAGCCTTGTCTAGTCCCTGATTTTAGTGGGATTGCTTCAAGTTTCTCTCCATTTACTTTAATGTTAGCAACTGGTTTGCTGTATATGGCTTTTACTGTGTTTAGGTATGGGCCTTGAATTCCTATTCTTTCCAGGACTTTTATCATGAAGGGGTGTTGAATTTTGTCAAATGCTTTCTCAGCATCTACTGAAATGATCATGTGGTTTTCTTCTTTCATTTTGTTTATATAATGGATCACGTTGATGGTTTTCCATATATTAAACCGTCCCTGCATGCCTGGGATGAAGCCTGCTTGATCATGGTGGATGATTGTTTTGATGTGCTCTTGGATTCGGTTTGCCAGAATTTTATTGAGTATTTTTGCGTCGATATTCATAAGGGAAATTGGTCTGAAGTTCTCTTTCTTTGTTGTGTCTTTGTGTGGTTTAGGTATAAGAGTAATTGTGGCTTCGTAGATGGTATTCGGTAGTGATCCATCTGTTTCAATTTTGTGGAATAGTTTGGATAATATTGGTATGAGGTCTTCTATGAAGGTTTGATAGAATTCTGCACTAAACCCGTCTGGACCTGGGCTCTTTTTGGTTGGGAGACCTTTAATGACTGCTTCTATTTCCTCAGGAGTTATGGGGTTGTTTAACTGGTTTATCTGTTCCTGATTTAACTTCGGTACCTGGTATCTGTCTAGGAAATTGTCCATTTCCTGCAGATTTTCAAGTTTTGTTGAATATAGGTTTTTATAGTAAGATCTGATGATTTTTTGAATTTCCTCCGAATCTGTAGTTATGTCTCCCTTTTCATTTCTGATTTTGTTAATTTGGACACACTCTCTGTGTCCTCTCGTTAGTCTGGCTAAGGGTTTATCTATCTTGTTGATTTTCTCAAAGAACCAACTTTTGGTTGTGTTGATTCTTTCTATGGTCCTTTTTGTTTCTACTTGGTTGATTTCAGCTCTGAGTTTGATTATTTCCTGCCTTCTACTCCTCCTGGGTGTATTTGCTTCTTTTTGTTCTAGAGCTTTTAGGTGTGCTGTCAAGCTGCTGACATATGCTCTTTCCTGTTTCTTTCTGCAGGCACTCAGCGCTATGAGTTTTCCTCTTAGCACAGCTTTCATTGTGTCCCATAAGTTTGGGTATGTTTTACCTTCATTTTCATTAAATTCTAAAAAGTTTTTAATTTCTTTCTTTATTTCTTCCTTGACCAGGTTATCATTGAGTAGAGCATTGTTCAATTTCCACGTATATGTGGGCATTCTTCCCTTATTGTTATTGAAGATCAGTTTTAGGCCGTCGTGGTTCGATAGCACGCATGGGATTATTCCTATCTTTCTGTACCTGTTGAGGCCTGTTTTTTGACCAATTATGTGGTCAATTTTGGAGAAAGTACCATGAGGAGCTGAGAAGAAGGTATATCCTTTTGCTTTAGGATAGAATGTTCTATAAATATCTGTTAAGTCCATTTGGCTCATGACTTCTCTTAGTCTGTCTACGTCTCTGTTTAATTTCTGTTTCCATGATCTGTCCATTGATGAGAGTGGGGTGTTGAAATCTCCCACTATTATTGTGTGAGGTGCAATGTGTGTTTTGAGCTTTAGTAAGGTTTCTTTTACATATGTAGGTGCCCTTGTATTTGGGGCATAGATATTTAGGATTGAGAGTTCATCTTGGTGGATTTTTCCTTTGATGAATATGAAGTGTCCTTCCTTATCTTTTTTGATGACTTTTAGTTGAAAATTGATTTTATTTGATATTAGAATGGCTACTCCAGCTTGCTTCTTCTGACCATTTGCTTGGAAAGTTGTTTTCCAGCCTTTCACTCTGAGGTAGTGTCTGTCTTTGTCTCTGAGGTGTGTTTCCTGTACGCAGCAGAATGCAGGGTCCTTGTTGCGTATCCAGTTTGTTAATCTATGTCTTTTTATTGGGGAGTTGAGGCCATTGATGTTGAAAGATATTAAGGAATAGTGATTATTGCTTCCCGTTATATTCATATTTGGATGTGAGGTTATGTTTGTGTGCTTTCACTCTCTTTGTTTTGTTGCCAAGACGATTAGTTTCTTGCTTCTTCTAGGGTATAGCTTGCCTCCTTATGTTGGGCTTTACCATTTATTATCCTTTGTAGTGCTAGATTTGTAGAAAGATATTGTGTAAATTTGGTTTTGTCATGGAATATCTTGGTTTCTCCATCTATGTTAATTGAGAGTTTTGCAGGATACAGTAACCTGGGCTGGCATTTGTGTTCTCTTAGGGTCTGTATGACATCAGTCCAGGATCTTCTGGCCTTCATAGTTTCTGGCGAGAAGTCTGGTGTGATTCTGATAGGTCTGCCTTTATATGTTACTTGATCTTTTTCCCTTACTGCTTTTAATATTCTTTCTTTATTTTGTGCGTTTGGTGTTTTGACAATTATGTGACGGGAGGTGTTTCTTTTCTGGTCCAATCTATTTGGAATTCTGTAGGCTTCTTGTATGTCTATGGGTATCTCTTTTTTTAGGTTAGGGAAGTTTTCTTCTATGATTTTGTTGAAGATATTTACTGGTCCTTTGAGCTGGGAGTCTTCACTCTCTTCTATACCTATTATCCTTAGGTTTGATCTTCTCATTGAGTCCTGGATTTCCTGTATGTTTTGGACCAGTAGCTTTTTCTGCTTTACATTATCTTTGACAGTTGAGTCAATGATTTCTATGGAATCTTCTGCTCCTGAGGTTCTCTCTTCCATCTCTTGTATTCTGTTGGTGAAGCTTGTATCTACAGCTCCTTGTCTCTTCTTTTGGTTTTCTATATCCAGGGTTGTTTCCATGTGTTCTTTCTTGATTGCTTCTATTTCCATTTTTAATTCCTTCAACTGTTTGATTGTGTTTTCCTGGAATTCTTTCAGGGATTTTTGCGATTCTTTCAGGGATTTTTGCGATTCTTCTCTGTAGGCTTCTACTTGTTTATTAATGTTTTCCTGTGTTTCCCTAAGGGAGTTCTTCACGTCTTTCTTGAAGTCCTCCAGCATCATGATCAAATATGATTTTGAAACTAGATCTTGCTTTTCTGGTGTGTTTGGATATTCCATGTTTGTTTTGGTGGGAGAATTGGGCTCCGATGATGCCATGTAGTCTTGGTTTCTATTGCTTGGGTTCCTGAGCTTGCCTCTCACCATCAGATTGTCTTTAGTGTTACTTTGTTCTGCTATTTCTGACAGTGGCTAGACTGTCCTATAAGCCTGTGTGTCAGGAGTGCTGTAGACCTGTTTTTCTCTTTTTCATTCAGTTATGGGGACAGAGTGTTCTGCTTTCGGGCGTGTAGTTTTTCCTCTCTACAGGTCTTCAGCTGTTCCTGTGGGCCTGTGTCTTGAGTTCACCAGGCAGCTTTCTTGCAGCAGAAAAGTTGGTCTTACCTGTGGTCCCGAGGCTCAAGTTCGCTCGTGGGGTGCTGCCCACGGGCTCTCTGCAGCGGCAGCAACCAGGAAGATATGCACCGCCCCTTCCTGGAGCTTCAGTGCACCAGGGTTCCAGATGGCCTTTGGTGTTTTCCTCTGGCGTCAGAGATGTGTGTGCAGAGAGCAGTCTCTTCTGGTTTCCCAGGTTTGTCTGCCTCTCTGAAGGTTTAGCTCTCCCTCCCACGGGATTTGGGTGCAGAGAACTGTTTATCCGGTCTGTTTCCTTCAGGTTCCGGTGGTGTCTCAGGCAGGGGTCCTGCCGCTCCTGGGCCCTCCCCCACGGGAGCCCAGAGGCCTTATACAGTTTCCTCTTGGGCCAGGGATGTGGGCAGGGGTGGGCAGTGTTGGTGGTCTCTTCCGCTCTGCAGCCTCAGGAGTGCCCACCTGACCAAGCGGTTGGGTCTCTCTCTCACGGGGTCTGGGAGCAGAGAGCTGCTGCAGGCCGGGATCCGAGGGTGTGGGACTTCCGGTAAACACAGGACGTGCCCGGTCCTAGAGGAATCTACCTCCTTATGTCCCGAGCTCACCAGGCAGCTTTCTTGCAGCAGAAAAGTTGGTCTTACCTGTGGTCCCGAGGCTCAAGTTTGCTCATGGGGTGCTGCCCATGGGCTCTCTCTCATATTACTTTCTAATTGCTGTGATTGCCTTATTAAGTGAAAAGAGCCAAAGGGAGTATGAGGACTATAATAAATACTCACCATAAGGACAATTGGCAAAAATCACAATGTATGACCACCTTATAGAACTTATTCACCTTACCAAGCTTCCTTTCCCCACATCATACCCATCACTTGACTACAGAAGGAGGCTACAATATTAAAGAATCAGGTAATTTCAATTTATTACCTGGCCATTGTGCTGGGGAGGCATTTCATTGAAAATTAATCTGGTAACTTTTTGCCAGATACATTTACATGAATATGAAGACAAACACAGATATCTCAAATAATTTAATTAGGCACCTCAAGTTCCTAGAAAGTTAAAAAAACAAAGTTCAAACTCACTCTCTACTGACTCAGCCAAGGAGGCACAGAGCTGGTCATCATCTACCTTGGAGACTGTGAAGGAAGTTTTATGATAGCTTTTATCTGTTTGTTTTATGGTTTCTATGTATGTATGTATGTATGTATGTATGTATGTATGTATGTATATATGTATGTTTGTATGTATTATATTCTTCTATGTATGTATACATTTATGTATGGATGAATTCTTCTCTCATATATTATATCCTGAGCACAGTTTCTCCTCCCTTCTCTCTTTCAAGTCCCTCCCCCTAACCTCCACTCTCCTCAGATCTACTCTGCATCCTCTCTTTCTCTCCAGAAAAGGCCAGGTTTCCCAGGGATATCAACTAAACATGGAATAACAAGTGACAATAAGACTAACCACCTCCCCTCATATTAAAGCTGGATGAAGGGGTTGGGGATTTAGCTCAGTGGTAGAGCGCTTGCCTAGCAAGCGCAAGGCCCTGGGTTCGGTCCCCAGCTCCGAAAAAAAGAAAAGAAAAAAAAAGCTGGATGAAGTAACCCAATAAGAAAAAAATGGGTTCCAAAAACAGGTAAAAGAGTCATAGACAATCTTCACTCCCACTGTTAAGAATTCCACAGGAAGACCAAGCTACACAATCATAACATATATGCAGAGGACCTAGATAAGACCCATACAGGCTTCCTCATCTCTGCAAGTCCTCCTGAGTCCTGGTCAGTTGAGTTGTGTTCTTGTGGTGTCCTTGACTCCTCTGATTCATCTGATACTTCCTCCCCTTCATCCACAGGACTCCCCAAGTTCTGCCTACTGTTTAGCTGTGGGACTCTGTATCTGCTCCAATCAACATCTGTTGCTGGAATTAAGTCTCTTTAAAGACAACTGGACTAGGTACATGTCTACAAGTATAGCAGAATGTCATTAGGAATCATTCCACTGATTTATTTTTCTAGTTGTGTTTAGTTCTATCCTAGGTCTCCAGGATATCCAGTCTCTGGTTCCTGGTCATCCAGGAAGTGTCAGGAGTGATGTCCCTCTTATGTCACAGGTCTCAAGTTGGACCAGTCCGAGTTGGCCTCTCCCACAGTTTGTGCACCACCTTTACCCCAATACATCTTGAAGGCGCTGTGGCTAGGTTGATGTCCTAATCCTTCCACGGGAAGACTTTCTGGGTTACAGGAGATGGCTAGTTCAGGCTCCGTGTCCCCCATTACTAGGAATCTTCACTAGTGAATGTGAAGACCATAGTAGATTCCTGGGAATTTCCACTGAACTAGATTTTTACTTCAAATTCCCACTAATTCGTGTTGTCTTTCCTAGTACTCTCTCCCTCCATCTTCCTCTGACCTGATCCCTCCTGTTTTCATCTCCACCTGTCCACCCATCTACCCACAAAATTTGTTCCAATTTCCCCTCCCGGGGAGATCCATGTATAGTCTGAATGTCTTTTACTTAACAGTTAATACCCACTTACAAGTTAGTACATACCATGTTTGTCTTTCGGGCCCTGGGTTGCCTTGCTCAGGATGCTTTTCTTTCTAGTTCCATTCTTTTGCCTGCAAATTTCATGATGTTATTTATTTTTTTTTTTACAGTTAAGTAATATTCCATTGTGTAAATGTACCACATTTTCTTTATCCATTCTTCAGCTGAGGAACATCTGGGTTGTTTCCAGTTTCAGACTATTATAAATAAAGCTGCTATGGACATAACTGAGTTAGTGTCCTTGTGACAGAATAGATCATTCTCTGTGTGTATACCCAGGAATAGAATAGCCGGGTCTTGAGATAGATCGAGTCCCAATTTTCTGAGAAACTACTTTACTTCCAAAGTGGCTGTACAAGTTTGTACTTGAGAAGCTACTAGAAGGAAAACTACATTCCAAGGAAGCTAACCACACACACAAAAATGGAGGAAATAAATTATCTCACACCAGCAAACACACACGCACACACACACACACACACACACACACACACACACACACACACACCAAAATAACAGGAATTAAAAATCACTGGTCATTAATATCTTTGAATATCCGTGAACTCAATTCCCCAATAAAAAGACACAGATTATTGGAATGAATGAGAGAAAAGGATCCATCATTCTGCTGTATACAAGAAACACTCTTGAGCAAACATGATAAGCATCAACTTAGAGTAAAGGGCTGGAAAAAGACTTTCCAAGCAAATGTACCCAAGAAACAAGGTGGACTAGCCATTCTAATATCCAATGAAATAGACTTTCAACCAAAATGAATAAAAGAGATAGGGAAGAACACTTCATACTCATCAAAGGACAATGCACTAAGACAATATATAAATTCTAACATGTAAGCCCAAAATGCAAGGGTATCCACATTCAAAAAAACACTAAAGCTTAAATCACACATCAAACTTCACACATTAATAGTTTGAGAATTCAATACCCTACTCTCACCAATAGACAGGTCACCCAGATAAAAATGGAGAATTAATGGAACTAACAGATGTTATGAACCAAAAGGACCTAACATATATCTACAGCACATTTCACCCAAAATGTAAAATATATAATATATATAATATATATATATTATATATTTTTTTCCTGGAACCTTCTCCAAAACTGACCATGTACTCATTTTACAAAGTCAGCATCAACAGATACAAGAAAATTTAAACAACCTCCTGTATCTTATCAGACCACTGTGGATTAAAGTGGATTTCACCAACAGACACAACAGAAAGTCTACTACTTATGGAAACTGAACAACTCTTTACAGTTTCTTCATCACAGTCATGTAAGTACGAGAGTTTTGAGTGTTCTTGCCTCCTACCTCTTGCTTTAAGAGGAAAATGTGACTGATTAAGGCAGTAATGGTGACCAATTAAGAAAGAGTGCTAGACTTCCATTCACTTTTTTCTCAAATTGTTTGATTATTGCTATTACTTCTTAGAAATTCTCTTAGAAATTGCTTGGTTACCAAGACCAACCATAGTCAAAATTCCAATGGGATAGTTTACAGAAATAGAGAAAAAGAACATAAATTGCATATGGAAGCACAAATGATCCTAAATAGCAAAAAGAATAACAATAGAGATATCGGTATATGTGATCTCAACATATTCTACAGAGCAATGGTAGCAGATAGAACACTGGAACCAAAATAAACTCATGACAAAGATACTGAGAACACACACAGAAAAAAAGCATCTTCTTTTCTTTCTTCTTTTTCAAGACAGGGTTTCTCTGTTTATCCTTGCCTATCCTGGAACTCACTCTGTAAACCAGGCTGGTCTTGAACTCAGATATCATCCTGCCTCTGCTTCATAAGTGCTGGGAATAAAGGTGGGCACCACCATGCCAGGATGTGAAAAGAGTATTTTCAACTTAATAGTAATATTAAAACTAAATAAACACCTGTAGAAGAGTGAAACAAGGCCATTTCTTATCCTGTACAAGGCTCAAACGGGATAAAAGATTATAACACTTATAATCTAAAACTTCTTCAGGAAAATAGGGATAAGATTTCAAAATATAGGCATAGGTAAGGACCTTCTGAAACACACTTTTAAAACATGGGAAATAATCCTAAACATAAACAAATGTCATTGTTTGAAATTCAAAACAAGGTGTATAGCTAGAAAATATTTACCCTCATTCTGTCTTACAGGACATTAGAACATTGCTAACTGCCTGTGGGAGTTCTATCTGTTGTGGGGTATCTATTAAAGACGATTGCTTGGATATGGGTTTAAGTCAATAGGAAGTCTTTATTAGCCATCAAGCAACTACACTGGGTGTTTGGGATCCCAGTGTAGCATACATGTTCACCCATGCCTTAAAAAAAGTTTTTGTATGCTCAATAAAGATAATTAAAGAAACACAGGTAGAATTAGATACCTAATGCCACTCTCATTTTATAGATAAGGAAGCAGTATCAAATTAGGTTTCTTAATATTCTCAGAGTTACTCATTGAATTCAATGTCAAGGTATTGATTTTTTAAAATTACTTTTATTTTATGTTTTTTTTTATATGGATGACTGTGCACCATAAGCATTTGTATTTCATTTGGAGCCAGAAGAGGGTATTGGATCCTGGAATCCTTTGGGTTTGGAGCTATAGATCACGGTGAGCCACTGTGTGGGTTCTGGGAATCAAACCTGGGTCCTCTGAAAGACCAGCCAGTGCTATTACCTACTGAGCCGTCTCTCCAACTCTTTAAGACATTGATATCTGTGACATTGAGGGGGGGGATGACAAGTATCAGAATAATTATTCTTGAGCATTTCCATCTATAGTGCCTTTTTAAAACAACCTGATGACTCAGGACATGGCCAACACTTTCTTGTTTGGTGTTCCATCAAGCACTTACAAACAACAACAACAACAACAACAACAACAACAACAACAACAACAACAACAACAACAGCAGCAGTAAATCAAACAAAAATAAAGCCTTTTACTGAGGAATCAGAACCAGAGAAATGTTCAGAAAAATATTTTCTCACATTCTCCAGGAGAGGGCATGCATTTACCATATTCTCAGTCAATTTATGTTCTTGCCACCAGTTTTTTCTGCAAACAGGCATTTCAAAGTTAAGACTTGGACTGCATCATGGTTCAAATGATTTGACTTTATGAGGTTTAGTTGAGTTTGAACCAGTATGTGGTTCCTCTAAAACCCTCAAACTCACTGTAGGATGCTCTACTATTCCCAAAACAACAGAAACTCCATTGACAGAATCATCCTGAGACTTTCAGGCTTTTTGTTCTTCCTTAAGTGCACTTTATCAGCTATTCTGTACCTCTCTGTTAGCCAGTGTGCATAAGGTTTATATTTAAAACCCCCTTTCACAGATCTCCAATACTGCTAAGACAAAATTCTCAAAGCACAGGAAACAAAAGAGAAAACGTTTAAATATTATCAGACCAAACAAAACCTTCTGCATGGCAGAGGAAACTAGAGAGTGATTACACAACACACATAAAGGAATAAAACATTTTGTAAGCTAATAGATAATAGAAACAGGGCAGGTACTTGGAGTTATAAACTGAAGCAGAAACCAAGAAGGAGTGCTGCTTGCTCAGATACATACATACACATACACACACATATATATATCACATCCACACATATATATCACAAACACACACACACACACACACACACACACACACACACACACACACACACACACATATATATATATATATATATATATATATATATATATATATATATATAAAATCTCACTTGCCTAGAGGAGTTGGCACCCACCTGCAGTGGGCTGTGCCTTCCAAAATAAATCATTGATCAAGACCATAGCCTAATCTGATACAATTTCTCAATTGAGATTTCCACTTCCAAGTATCTAGATTTATGTGAAGTTGATAAAACTAACCAGCACATTCTATAAATATTCATTTAAAAAGTGCACAAAAGACATAAGTAGGGACTTCCTGCCCCAAAAACCCACATGTAAATAATCCATAGGCATGTGCAAAATTTGTTGGCATTGCTAATCAAGATATATGAATTAAAACCACAGTGAGACAGCATCTCATTGCTATTAGAGCATTTATTATCAAAGACTCATTATAATAAGGGGAAACAAAGATTACAGAAAAAGATTTTTCATGTACTCTTGGTTAATGTAGATTATTGAAGGCATTGTAGAAAACAGTATGGTGATACCTCAGAAAATTAAAAATAATACTATCATATGATCTACCAATATTGCTACTACCTGAAAGAACTAAACATGTCAGAGATATCTGCACTTCTGTATAACCCCAAATTGAAGTCTGATGAATAGACAATGAAAAAAAAAATATATATATATCTCAGAACATTACTCTGCCACAAAATGTTGCAATCCCACAATCTGAAGCAAAATCAATGGAACTGGAAGACATTATGCAAAGTTAAAACAACCAAGCACAATTAAAAAAAAAACTACATGACTTCAGTCACGTATGGTCTTACAGGATTGTGTTTACCAGAAGCTGAAGAGAGTACTGGGGAAGATACAAAAAACTTGGTGTAGGAGGACTAATTCTCTCAAGCTATTTAACTTTTCTAAGTGGCAGACCACAACAGTTGGATGTTGTTTCCTGAGGTCAGCAAAGTCCCTGATAAGAGCAAAGATATAATATACCACAACATTAAACTTTTCTAGAGTCTGATTTTTGTCTGTGCTTTATGTTAATTGAACCTGTTAGTCACCTCTGCCACTTTAATAGTATGTTGTACTCTATTAATTCAGATGAGGCATCAGCGATGTTACAATAATTGTCCATAGCCTTCCACCTCCAATTAAATAAAAACACTAATAAACTAATTGTACGTATCAAGAGGAACTTGTATAGGCCAGTTTTGGGGTTGTAGGTATAATTCCCATTTGGGAGTATATTTTAATTTTATATCTTTCCAGGACAGATACACAATATTTGGTGCCCAAGTAGTTACCCAGTTGGGGGAGGGGGCCACCCACTCATCTACAATTTTTTAACCCAGAATTGCTCCTGTCTAAATGAAATACAAAAGTGGGGAGCAGAGACTGAAGGAATGTCCATTCAGAGACTGCCCCACCTGGGGATACATCCCATATGCAGACGCCAAACCTAGACACTATTGCTGATGCCAAGAAGTGCATGCTGACAGGAGCCTGATAAGAGTGTCTCCTGTGAGGCTACGCCAGAGCCTTACTGATACAGATGAGGATAAAATAAAGAAAATATCCAATTTACAAAAAAGAATTCTTGAAAAATTTTAAAAATATTTTAAAAGTCCAACCAACATTCAAATCTGTCAAGGATAGGTAAGTATGGGCAGGTGGTCTTTTTCTCATTCAAATTCAGTTTTTCTTTTCATAAAACGTTTTTGTTTTGCTGCTTTGTCTCGTGAATAATTTTATTAATGTAAAATATTTTATTATATTAAGGGAGGAGAAAAAGGGTACGAGTGTATCACGGAAGAAATGTATTAAGATCAAGAAATCTACAGAGCACAAAGGGCAGTTTGCTGAGGTGGAAAAAGATGAATGTGTTCACACTGTACCTAGAGCACCTCGTGTACTGGAACAAGAGGATCTCATTCTGTGAGAGTTCCCGCCCCTAACCTCCTTACAGATGAAACTACTTGAAAGAAACAAGGACCAGGCTTATCCAGAGGGACGGGCATTATCCTGTCTAGGAGTGTACCATCTGTATCTCTTCCCTGTGTTAAAGGATATTGTGCTTCTGGGGCGCACTATTCATGCCTGTGCTGGCGAATTCTGCCTTAGGATGTAAAAAGGAATTGGCATGTGGCTGCACAAAGAATAGCTGGTGAAACTGCATGCCCCACACAGACCAGTTAATGCCAAGGAATGGAGACTTCAGGGGGGAATATGAAGAGATTATAGGGAATTTTCACTTCCTCCTTGTTATGGTTCTCAGATCCTATAGAAAGGTGAATATTGTTTTTTTTTTTCTTTTCTTTTAAAACACATTCTACTGGTTTGTTTCTTTTTAGTGGTGGCCTGGGGCCTTTGCACTGACTTATTGAACATGGTTGGTTAATTTCTATGCCCTATATACACCATGGAGAGGTGAAGTGGAAGGTTTCTGGATGTGTCATGTGATGCTGTCTCCTGTAGTGTTTTGAAGAGACAGATCCATGCAGTGTTTTGCCGGGGCAAGACCTGTGGGAGGACACATGATGTTTGGAGAGAGCATAAGTAGAACTGAACTGAGAGTGAAGGGCATGTTTGCATAGCTAGCTTTGAAACAATTAATTGGCCTCACATGTTTGCTGATCTTTGCTTCGTTGAGAAAGACATGGCAGAGAACTTCTTTTGGCATCCCCTCAGGTCCTGGTTGTTCCTGCTAACTCTTGCCAATTTAGTGGAATCTTGGCTGGCGGTTTCTGCTGGATCATGCCACTGCTGCTGATTTGTGTTTGGTGTCCTAACACTACTGAACTGGACTGCTGGTATCCTGACAAACAGAGATTGGAATCACCTCAAAGAACTACTTCTAAACAGGTCCACATCCCCGTGTCCTACTTATCATCTTTTCTCCCCTACCTTTGCATGGTAGGCTAGAGGGGGAGGGGTCAAAGAATTTGAAACACCTTATACAAATTTTAATTAAAGGATTTAAAAAACCTGAGCCTATAAAAAAAGTCCTTCTCAGCAAAGTGTATTTGTGGTACCAAATGTTTCTTTTGTTTGTATATCTATGTCTATCTCTTAAATCCAAAACTTTTTTGATACAATTTTATTGAACACATTTTCTGTTTTGTTTTTAATCTCAGCTCCTTTTTGTACTTCACTGATTCCTAAGTTTGTTCTTTTGAATATCTTTTAAAGTTCTTGGAATTTGGCCATGTTTATTTATATTTTTCTTTATACATATCACACACACATGCACACGCACACACACACACACACACACACACACACACACACACACACACACACACATCTAGATGTGTTATTGTATTGACCTTGTCCTCCATCTTTGGTATTCTTTTCCCTGCTTAGTGTTATCTAGTGAGGGTCGACTTGTCTATTTTGTAACATTTCTGCCTAGTTCTCCTTAAGGGTCTCAATTTCCTTGAAAAATTTGTTTCTCCATGATTTTAGATTTCTTCTCCAAATTATCAGCTATGGCAACTTTCCTGTCTCCCCCCTGAACTGCTTTCTTCACCTCGTCTTCTTTGAGTCCTTGGTGTGCTCACTGAACCTTCTCAAAAGTAGGGCACTGATTTTTTTGTCTTAGCCATCTCAGTGACTTTGGTTTCTGGTATTATGGATTGCTGAGCTTGTAGACGTGACACTATGGCTTATTTTTTACCATGTTTGTTTTTGTGGGTTTTTTTTTTGTCTCTTACACATCTGTTGTGATGGGCATGCTCCCAGCTTGTATTACTTCCATTTCCCCCCTCCGTGTCTTTATAATGAGTCCCTCTGGTGTGTAGTCTTCACCTAGTTTTATGTTACTGTCCTGGGTTAAGCTGACCAGAGTAATGGATACAGTGATCTGATAGTAGTTCCACTATTAATTTGTGATAGAAGACATGTGCAAGTCACTATTGTCCTTAAAGAGTTTCAAAGACAGTGGTATCTAGGTAATGATTGAAAAAAAGGGGGGATAATTTTTAGGCTTTTAAAGATAAAGGTAATAATAATTACAAAGTGTCCATTAGTTAGGGTTTCTATTGTTGTGACAAAACATAACCATAAACAACTTGGGAAGGAAATGATTTGTTTCTATTATACTTCCACATCACAGTTCATTATCGAGGTAAGTCCACACAGGACCTCAAGGCAGCAACCTGGAGGCATGAACTGAAGCAGAAGCCATGGAGGAGTGATGCTTAGTGGTTTGTTCCTTATGGCTTGCTCAATCTGCTTGCTTCTAGCACTCCAGCTTAGGCGGAGCAGCCCCACAGGCTTGCCCACAAACCAATCTACTTGGGACATTTTCTCAGTTGAGGTTCCTTCTTCTCAAATGATTAAACTGGCATCAAGTTGATATTAAAAACTAGTCACAGTGGGTGTTAATTCCAGTGAAAAGGATATTTTTTTCTGGGCCAAGGCAGATTAATTTGACTTCTATATATTTCCCCATCATCCCTGCCAAGGGAATTTGATGTTGAAATGCATTCAAGGAGACTGCTTAACTGATTAGAATTAAATCTTAAATGCAATTTCAGATATCCCTGGCTGGTGCTTAAACAATGCGATTTTGTTAGAAAATGACTTTGGGCTTTTTTTGAAAATACTTAGAGTGAAGCCAAATAGGAAAAAAGTGAGAAATCATTTGAATCTTTCAATAAAATATAATTGATCATTCCCCTCCTCCAACTCTTTCCACCCCATCTCTCTACTCAGGTGAGGAGGAATGAAGATTTACTGGTTACTCTTACATTATAGTCTCCACTTAAAGTGATACTTTATCAACCAAGTTACTTCATATATTATTATGCCAAGAACATAGAGTGAATTCTGTGCAGACTAAGATGTTCTTGAATATCTTAGAACTTTCTTCTTCAAGATTAACTTGTCAAAGATACCTACATTCTGTTACTATTGATAACAAGGGATGATTATGATAAAAATTTGAAAAATGTATAATTTTATTTTATGAAAACATAAGTTAATGTGTTAAGAAACTAAGTGAAGGTCTGGGTGTACATACATCATGCTAGAAAAACACCCATAAAACATAAAACAACAATAAACAGTATTTTTTAAAGAAATTAAGTGAAGGTAAATTAGTACTATTGTATGGAGCAAACATCTTCTAAATTATTTTTTCCTTTAAAAAAATGAAGCCGGCAAATTTTGCATTTGTAATCAACTAATGGACTAAGTAGAATAGGAGCTACCCCAGCATCCTTATTTTCTATATATCTTTAAAATATTATTTATTTATTTATTCTTTTATTTATCATATCTCCCTTACCTTTCATTCTTCCAAACTCTGGCTCTCTTTCAAATTCATGACTTCTGTTTTTTATTAATTGTTCATATATATATGTGATATATATATGATATATATTATATATATATATTCCTAAACACATAAATATACCATGCTCAGGCTATATAATACATGTATGAATATATAATATTTGTATGAATGTGTATTCTAGGCTGACCATTTTTTGTTGGATCACCCATTGGCATGCCCTTTCCTAGTGAAGACTATTTGCCCTTCCTTCTCTTAGAATCCTTTAATTGTCTGGAGTTCTTCCTGTATGGTTGAGGTCTCCTGAGCTTCCCCCATAATTCACTTCATCATGTCTTGTTGCCCCTATTCAGCTTATGTTTAAGTAGCCATGTTGGTGAGCTAGTATTAAATTTGAATTGCAATGAAAAATGGGCTGATAACTCAGCTGGAAGAACACAAACAAAAATCTATGTCCTTTCTCTGCCCCCTGGTCTGGTGGTTTTACCACATACGTTTTATGACTAGAAAATTTAAATGACCATTAGTTTCTATGTTTATGAAATGTGAATTTAACTATCCCCCTGTGGTGGGGTATCCAACAGAGAAGACCAAAAGAAAGGCTTTATTAGCCTTCCAGAGACTACACTGGTTATTCAGGATCATGGTGTAGCTGCAAGCCTTTCTCAGGGTAAGCTTTTAAGCACAAAAAAAATATACTCGGGGTTGATATACTTCAGTTAACAAGAACAGTTTCCCAGAAGCGGAACTATAGAAGCAGAAAAGCAAGGTTAGTACATTTAGAGACTTTCCTGGATCTACATTAACTTTGATTAGGCCTTTGCTTTAATTTTGCAATTAGTGCTGTCTGTGTGCTGAATATTATGGTCTGAATGGTAGTTACATCATAGAATCAGCTCTGGTAAGGTCTGAGGTCCTACTAAGGTCTGGAGTACCTTCTTCTATTACCTTTTGTGGACACATTTACTCAAAAGAAAAAACAAACAATCAAATACTATTTTAGAATTTTATAACTTTCTTGGTATTTCATTGTTAACATCAATAGAAAATATAGAGAAAGAAGTTTGCTTTCTTTCTTTCTTCCTTTCTTCCTTCCTTCCTTCCTTCCTTCCTTCCTTCCTTTCTTTCTTTCGTTCTTTCTTTCTTTCTTTCTTTCTTTCTTTCTTTTGGCTTTTTTTTGATATAGGCTTTCTCTGTATATGTAGTCCTGGCTGTCTTAGAACTCATTCTGTAGACCAGGCTGGCTTGAACTCACAGAGATCCACCTGCCTCTGCCTCCTAAATGCTGAGATTAAAGGCATGAGCCACCACTGCCAGGTGAAAAAGAGACTTTTGAACAGCAGAAATTTAAACAAGAATATGTTCCTTTTATTTCTTAAATAGTTATCTGCAAGCATTAAGCTTTTGTCTGGAGGAGTGGGACTAGATGCTTTGAACAGTTTCTTGATTTCAGATGAAAGCAAAACCTAGAGATTAATTCTAATCCCAAAGAAGCTAAAACCTAAAGATTAATTCTAATCTCAAAAGGATAGCAGCCTGAAAGCTTCACAAAGGAAATTTTAGCCTTTTAACCTCTATTGTGTAGTAATGTAAACTCGTTTGCCTGTTGGCCATATTTTCTGGGGTACTCAGGATGTAAAAATAACTCCCATTTACTTCCCCAGGAAGTCCACCATCCTTTGTGACTTATTTTGGGCTCTCTTAACATAGTATGATGTGTAGGGGGGTGTGCTCCTGAGGGCCTCATAACTTCAATGGTTCGTCCAAAGCCTTCCCTGATGAAATCCCCTCTCCCTGGTTGCTATGGTATATTCCATGGACTCCTCAACCGGGGAGCCACAGGGATTTTCAGTTGTAAGAGCAGCCACCACGGGGAAAGGCAGTCAAACACCCAGGACCAGAAGAGGTAAGGAACCAAGGTACCTAGGGCCTTGTGTGTATGAATATAAATTAATCAGCTGTCCAAGTTTAGAATGCCAGATATCTAGGTAGATCTGAAACAAAAATTCAAGAGGAAGAACCTCTTCATAGTTTGACTGATAAAGTAACTGTGTCTTCCTTCTGGTGAGTCCATTTTTGGATCATAGTTTCTCTTTTGCTTGCTTAATACTTAAATCTTTTATTTTAGTAAAGGAAATTCCACTAGGCCCAAGTTTTTCTTAATGTATGTTTAAGTACCCAGGTTCTGTCTCTTGGAGTCCCTGGAAGCACTTTTACCCTCAACAAGGAATAGCAAGTGTAATCACAAAGGAATCAACAAGGAATAGCAAGTGTAATCACAAAGGCCCAGCCCAGCTCTTGAAGAGCTCCTCCCACCCTGTCCTTGAGGCAGGTTCATATTACAAACACATATCCCTCTTTTTTCTTTTTCATTCCAGATACCACCAATATGCCCAAAACTAAGAAAAATATATCCCAAAAGGACTCCAGTCCGACTGAAATTAGAGTCCCAAAACCAGAAACATCAACCAAGAACCAGGAAGATAAGACCAGTTCAGAGGTTCCATTTCCAGGTGGGTCAGTAATGACAATTATTCTGACTAGTTAAATGATTGGGAAACTGTCAGAGTTGCTTTTAAGGGCTATTGAGAAAGCCTTTTGTCAGGAAGTCATTTCTTCATCATGTTTTGCCCATCCTCTTTTGTGTTCATTTTTTTGTCTTTCTTTCACTTTTATCTTTACATATAGGGACTAGGTCTTTGGTAAGTGAAATTAAGATTAAGTTTTAGAGACAAGGTATAACCATCTGTGTTTGAAGCCTTATTACTGTTTGAATTTGTTAAAGACACGAGGAAGGTGAAGTAGCTATAACAGGGTAGTTATGTGAGTTCCCATATGAACTCACAGTGATGGTGACAGCGTGCACAAGATCTGCACAAGCCCAAACCAGACAGACTCCCAGCATGAGTGGTGGAGGTAACCACAGAGTTTCATCCTTAGTTGTGTGGGTGGCTACACTTCAGTTATCAAGAACTCCTCAGTTCTGTTGTAGACATCTGTTGATCCATGAACATAAGAAGACTTGTTCCAGTTTTTAGTGTCTCTGATTTGTATTTTTAGGATTTGGTAATACTCATTTTAAAGATCTTACATATACTTAGGCAATTTTATTCTAAGGAATATTTTTCTGACTATTTTGATAGAATTAGTTCAATGAATTCTTTCTTTCCAAATTTAGTACTGATATGTAGAAAAGCTTCATTTTTTAAAAATTAGGACACTTTTATACATGACTATAACATACCTTGACAAAATTTCCTCCCTGTTATTTTCTCTTGTTCTGCTGAACTATTTCTTACATCCAACTGGTCTCCCTTCTACTCCCATGCTTGCTTTTGTGACTGAGTAAATTTAAATGGAGTTGCATGGATGAGGATGGGTAGGGGTTATTTACTGGCATTTGGGTGGATCTTAAAGGCTGTGTGTGTGTGTGTGTGTGTGTGTGTGTGTGTGTGTGTGTATGTGTGTGTGTGTGTGTGTGTGTTGGGGGAAAACAATCTCATCCCTGGCATTGGTTAACTACCCAAAGCCCCTCAGAGTGAAATGGAACCTTATGAGTCCCTCCTCCCTCCACCATGGAGAGTTGATGGACTTGATCATGTTTGGGTATTGTGCAGGTAAGTACTATGGGTTCGTAGTTGCAATAACCGTACCATATTCAGAAGACAGTAGCTTTTCACAGAACACGTCCACCATCTCTGGCTCTTAAGTTTTTCCTCATCCTTTTCTGTAGACCTTGGAGGAGGTAATAAAGAGATTTCATTTAATGCTGGCCACTAAACAGTCTCTCTCAGTCTTTTGTGCTGCTGAGTCTGAATTAACTGCCATTCAATGCAGGAATGAACTTCTCTGACAAGGGTTAGAGTATCACTTATGTTTTAGTATAAGCACAAATATTTAGAAGTCAACAGGACAGCATCCATCTAGCAAAATAATCATAGTGCATTTTCCACTGGGTCTGTGTCTTCCCTAGCCATGGGCTTTGGACCTGGTTTATAATCCCAGGCGTGGATTTTGTCCTATGGAACAGACCCGACCCCAATCACAAAGCAGTTGCTTTGTTTCCTAATAGTAATGCCACTGATGTATAGCTGCAAGCATCTTGCCTGTCAGGTAAGTGTTTATTGCAACTTAGGTGCATAATATCTGCTATAGGTTCTCATATTTGAATACTTGATCCCCAGCTATTGGAATATTTGGAAAGGTTGTGTCATCTTTAGTATGTGGCTTCTTCACTAGGGAGAAGGTTTTGAGGTATAGGATGGCCTCATTTTCTCTTTACTCTCTGACTCCTGAGTATATTGGTTCTCTAGCTCTGGCTCTGGTTCTGTCTTTGGCATTGCTCTAGCTTTGACTCCAGGTCTCTGTCTCTGTCTGTCTCTGGCTCTATATCTCTGGTTCTGTCTTTTGGATCTGTCCTTTGCACTGATCTTTCTCTGTCTCTGTCACCTTCTCTGTCTCTGGTTAAGGCTCTCTGTCTGTGGCTGTGGTTCAGGCTTTTTGGCTCTGGCTGGCTGGCTCTAAGTATGGTTCTAACTTTGTCTCTATATATTTAACGCTGGCACTGGCTCAGGCTCCGTGGCTCCATGGCTTCCTGGCTCTCTGGCTCCCTGGCTCCCTGGCTCCCTGACTCCCTGGTTCCCTGGCTCCCTGACTCCCTGACTCCCTGACTCCCTGGCTCTTTGGGTGTTGCTTTTACTCTGACTGTTCCTGTTCTGGCTCTGGCTGTGTGCTAACTATTTGTCAAACCCTAATTCTGGCTCTAGCTCTGGCATCAGCTATAACTCTCTGACTCTGCCTATGGCTCTGGGTCTCTGGATCCAGCTCTCTCCTTTTGGCTATAACTCTCAATCTCTGGTTCTTTGGCACTGGCTCTGATGCTGCCTCTGATGCTGGCTTTCTGGCTCTGGCTTTGGCTTTGTCTCTCTCTCTCTCTGGATCTCTGCCCTTTTTTTGTCTCTCTGGGTGTGGCTATGGTTTGGCTTTGGCTCTGGATATCTGGCTTTCTGCTTCTGGCTCTCAGGCTCTTGACTGATCTGTGCTTCTTTCTCTCACTCTGAGTGTCTGGCTCTGTGGCTCTGGCTCAGTCTCTAGCACTAGCTACCCGTCTTTGGCTCTGGCTCTGGCTCTAACTCTAGTTCTTAGCCTCTGTCTCTGTCTTTCTGGTTCTGGCTCTGCCTATGGCTTTAGCTCTCAGGTCTGCCTCTGGTTATGGCTATTGGTCCCTGGATTTCTGGCAGTGGATTTGGCTATGGCTTTGGCTCTCTGGCCCTGTGCCTCTGGTTATTACTCTGGCTCTATTGTTCTGGCTTGGGCTTTGGCTCTCTTTCTGGTTCTGGATCTGGATGTTTGGCTGTGGATATGGCAATGATTCTGGTTCAGCCTCTATCAGTCTCTCTGTCTTTGTGGTTCTGTCAGTCTGGTCCTGGCTCTCTGTCTCACTGACTCTATTTCTACATCTGGCTCTCTTCTTTGGCTCTGGCTGTGGCTCTCCTGTACCTCGCTGGCACTTGCTCTGACTTGGCTCTTTAGCACTGCCTCTGGCTCTCTGGCTCTGGCTCTGCCTCTGGCTCTGGCTCTGCCTCTGGCTCTGGCTCTGCCTCTGCCTCTGCCTCTCTGCCTCTGCCTCTGCCTCTGCCTCTGCCTCTCTGCCTCTGCCTCTGCCTCTGCCTCTGCCTCTGCCTCTGCCTCTGCCTCTGCCTCTGCCTCTGCCTCTGCCTCTGCCTCTGCCTCTGCCTCTGCCTCTTACTTTCTTGTTCAAGCTCTCTGGATTTGAATTTCGTCATCTGGCTTTCTGCATCTGGCTCTGGCTTTCCTCTTGCTTCCTCGCTCTGGCCCTTGTTTTCACTCTGCCTGTGGCTCTGGCTCTGGCTGTGGCTCTGCCTCTCTGTGTCTGACTCTCTGCCTCTAAATGTGTTTCTGGCTCTCTAGTCCTGACTCTTTGACTCTATGACTCTGGTTCTACCTCAGGCTCTGTTCTCTGGCTCTGGCTCTGGCTCTGGATATTTGGTACTGGCTTTGGCTCTGTCTCAATGCCTGTCTCTGTCTTTCTTGCTCAGGCTCTCTGTCTCTGTCTTTCTGCCTCTGTCTCTGTCTCTGTCTTTCTGCCTCTGGCTCTGGCTCTGGCTCTGGCTCTGGCTCTGGCTATTACTCTGGCACTGGCACTTTGTTTCTGATTCTGTCTAAGCGTCTATGGTTCTCTGTCTCTGGATTGAGCTCTGACTGTAGTTCTGTCTCTCTGTTTCTGTCTGTCTCTCTTTCTCCCTCTAGCTGTGGCTCTGTCTTTCTGGCCCTATCTCTCTGTCTTTCTGGAGCTCTGGCTCTCAGGCTTTCATTCTACCTGTGGCTCTCTGGCTCTGCCTCTCTGGCTCTGGGCTCTCTGGTAGCTCTTGCTCAGATTCTGGTTTTGGCTTTGGCTCTGGAGTTGCATTGGGTCTTTATCTCTGATTCTGGCTCTGACCCTGGCTCTCTCTGGCTGTGGTTCCATCTATAGCTCTGCCTCTAGTTCTAGCTCTCAATCTGGTTCATAGATCTGGGTCAGTCTCTCTCTGTCTCTCTGTGTGTCTCTGTCTCTCTGTGTGTCTCTGTCTCTGTCTCTGTCTCTGTCTCTCTCTCTCTCTCTCTCTCTCTCTCTCTCTCTCTCTCTCTCTCTGGTCTGGCTCAGTCTGTCTCACTGTCACTGTCTCTCTGCTTTTGGTAATCTCTCTGGCTCCAGGGCTCTTAATCTGGCTCTCTGGTCCTTTAAATCTGACTCTGAGTTGGCTCGTGTTCTGGCCCTCTGGGTCTATCTCTAGCTCTCTGAAACTAACTCTGGCTCTGCCCATGGTTCTTGCTCAGGTCTTGACTCTGGTCTGACTTTCGCTCTGGCTCTGGCTCTGGCCCTCTGTCTGTGACTGTGTCTTTTTCTCTGTCACACCTGTCTCTGGATCTGCCACTCATTCTGAGTCTGGATCTGTGATTCTCTGGTTCTGGCTCTGGCTCTGGCTCAGTCTCTTTGGAACTGGCTCTTGCTCTCTGCCTCTGCCTGTACCTTGTCTGTACCTTTGTCTCTGCTTCTGCTTTTGCCTTCTGGCTCATGTCTGTGATGCTGGATTTCTGCCTCTGGATCTGGCTCTCCTTTGGCTCTCTGTCTTTGCCTCTGTCTCAGCCTTTGGTTCTAGCTCTTGTTCTGACTTCAGCTTTGACTCTGTCTCTGGATCTCTCCTTTTTGTCTCTCTGTATCTGGCTATGTTTCTGGGTTAAGATCTTCCTATTTGGATCTCGGTCTCTAGATCTTCGGCTGTGTATCTTTCTGGCTCTGGTTTCTGTTCCATAGCTCTCTGACTCTCTGACTCTGGTTTCTGGTTTTCTGTCTCTCTCTCTCTGACACTCTGCCTCTCTGTCCCTCTGTCTCCCTGTCTCCCTGTCTCCCTGTCGCCCTGTCACCGTGTCTCCCTGTCTCTCTGGCTCCCTGGCTCCCTGACTCCCTTCTCTCTGTTTCTGTCTCTCTGTCTCTCTCTGTCTGTGTCTCTGTCTGTGTCTCTCTGTGTCTCTGTCTCCCTCTCTGTGTATCTGTGTCTCTGTGTCTCTGTCTGTCTGTCTGTCTGTCTGTCTGTCTGTCTCTCTCTCTCTAACTCTCTTTCTCTCTCTGTCTCTCTGACTCCCTGGCTACCAGTCTCCCTGGCTCCCTGGCACACTGGCTCTCTGAATCTTGGGCACCTAGATACCCTGGTTCCCTGGCTCTCTGTCTATCTGGCTCACTGGCTCTCCACCTCTCTGGCTCTCTGGCTCCCTGGCTTCCTGTCTCCCTGTCTCCCTGTTTCTCTAGCTCTCAGGCTCTCTGTCTCTCCAGCTCCCTGGCTCCCTGGTTCCCTGGCTGTCTGCTTCCCTGTCTCCCTGGCTCCCTATCTCTCTGCCTCCCTGTCTCCCTGTGTCTCTGGTCCCCTGGGTATTTGATTTTATGGCTCTCTGGCTGTCTGGTTCTCTGGCTCTCTGGCTCTCTATCTCTCTGCCTCACTGTCTCCTTGTCTCCCTCTGTCTCTGGTCCCTGGATAATGGTTTTCTGGTTTTCTGACTGTCTGAATCACTGGTTCCACAGCTCCCTAGGTCTGAGGCACTCTGGCCTTCTGTATCCTTGGATCACTGGGGCTCTCTGCCTCTCTGGCTCCCTGTCTCCCATGCTCCCTGATTCTCTGGCTTCCTGACTCCCTTCTCTCTGTTTCTGTATCTCTTTCTCTCTGTGTCTCTATCTCTCTCTCTGTCTCTCTGTCTCTCTTTTTCTGTCTCTGTCTCTCTGTCTCTGTCTCTCTATCTCTCTTAATCTCTCTCTCTGTCTCTCTCTTTCTGTCTCTCTCCCTCTCTCTCTCTCTCTTTCTCTCTCTCTCTCTGACTCCCTGGCGCCCAGTCTCTCTGGCTCCCTGGCTTCTGTTCTGCCTGGCTCTCTGGCTCTCTGATTTTTGACTCTCTGTCTGTCTGGCTCACTGGCTCTCCACCTCTCTGGCTCCATGGCTTCCTATCTCCCTGTGTCCCTGTGTGCCTGTCTCCCTGTATCCCTGTCTCTCCGGCTCCCTGGCTCCCTGACTCCCTAGTTCCTTGGTTCCCTGGCTCTCTGCTTTCCTCTCTCCCTGGCTCTCTATCTCTCTGCCTCCCTCCCTCCTTGTCTCCCGCTGTCTCTGACCCCTGGATAATGGTTTTCTGGTTCTCTGACTGTCTGGCTCTCTGTCTCCCCAGCTCCCTGGGTGTGTGGCACTGTGGCCTTCTGGATCCTTGGATCACTAGATCACTATCTCTGTGGCTCTCTGGCTCCCTGTCTCCCTGTCTCCCTGTCTCCCTGTCTCCCTGTCTCCCTGTCTCCCAGTCTCCCTGTCTCCCTGTCTCCCAGTCTCCCTGTCTCCCTGTCTCCCTGTCTCCCTGTCTCCCTGTCTCCCAGTCTCCCTGTCTCCCTGTCTCCCTGTCTCCCTGTCTACCTGTCTCCCTGTCTACCTGTGTCCCTGTGTCCCTGTGTCCCTGTGTCCCTGTCTCCCTGTCTCCCTGTGTCCCTGGCTCTCTGGCTCTCTGGTTACCTGGCACCCTGGCTCCCTGGCTCCCTGGATTCCTGGCTCCCTGTCTACCTGTGTTCCTGTCACACTGTCTCCCTGTCTCCCTGTCTCCCTGTCTCCCTGTCTCCCTGTCTTCCTGTCTACCTGTGTCCCTGTGTCCCTGTCTCCCTGTCTCCCTGTCTCTCCGGCTCCCTGGCTCCCTGGTTCCCTGGCTCTCTGCTTTCCTCTCTACCTAGCTCTCTATCTCTCTGCCTCCCTCCCTCCTTGTCTCCCCCTGTCTCTGACCCCTGGATAATAGTTTTCTGGTTCTCTGACTGTCTGGATCACTGTCTCCCCAGATCCCTGGGTGTGTGGCACTGTGGCCTTCTGGATCCTTGGATCACTGGATCACTGTCTCTGTGGCTCTCTGGCTCCCTGTCTCCCTGTCTCCCTGTCTCCCTATCTACCTGTGTCCCTGTGTACCTGTGTCCCTGTCTCCCTGTCTCCCTGCCTTCCTGTCTCCCTGTGACCCTGGCTCTCTGGCTCTCAGGCTCCCTGACTCCCTGTCTTCCTGTCTCCCTGTCTCCCTGCCTACCTGTGTCCCTGTGTCCCTGGCTCCCTGTGTCCCTGTCTCCCTGTCTCCCTGTGTCTCTGTCTCCCTGTCTCCCTGTCTCCCTGTGTCCCTGTCTCCATGTCTCCCTGTGTCCCTGTCTCACTGTCTCCCTGTCTCCCTGTCTTCCTGTCTCCATATCTCCCTGTCTCCCTATCACCCTGTCTCCCTGTGTCCCTGTTTTCCTGTCTCCCTGTGTCCCTGGCTCTCTGGCTCCCTGTCTCCCTGTGTCCCTGTGTCCCTGTCTCCCTGTCTCCCTGTCTACCTGTGTCCCAGGCTCTCTGGCTCACTGTGTCTCTGTGTCCCTGTGTCCCTGTGTCCCTGTGTCCCTGTGTCCCTGTGTCCCTGTCTCCCTGTCTCCCTGTCTCCTTGTCTCCCTGTGTCACAGTCTCCCTGTGTCCCTGTGTCCATGTGTCCCTGGCTCTCTGGCTCTCTGGCTCCTTGGCTTCCTGTCTCCCTGTGTCCCTGTTTCCATGTCTCCCTGTCTCCCTGTCTCTCTGTCTCCCTGTCTCCCTGTCTCCCTGTCTCATTGTCTCCCTGTCACCCTGTCTCCCTGTCTCCCTCGCTCTCTGGCTTTCTGGTTCCCTGGCTCCCTGGCTCCCTGTCTCCCTGTCTCCCTGTCTCCCTGTCTCCCTGTCTCCCTGTCTCCCTGTCTCCCTGTCTCCCTGTCTCCCTGTCTCCCTGTCTCCCTGTCTCCCTGTCTCCCTGTCTACCTGTCTACCTGAGTCCCTGTCTCCTTATCTCCCTGTGTCCCTCTCTCTCCGGCTCCCTGGCTCCCTGGTTCCCTGGTTCCCTGGCTCTCTGCTTTCCTCACTCCCTGGCTCTCTATCTCTCTGCCTCCCTCCCACCTTGTCTCCCCCTGTCTCTGACACTTGGATAATGGTTTTCTGGTTCTCTGACTGTCTGGCTCACTGTCTCCCGAGCTCACGGGGTGTGTGGCACTGTGGCCTTCTGAATCCTTGGATCAATAGATCACAGTCTCTGTGGCTCTCTGGCTCCCTGTATCCGTGTCTCCCTGTCTACCTGTGTCCCTGTGTCACTGTGTCCCTGTGTCCCTGTCTCCCTGTCTCCCGGTCTACCTGTCTCCGTGTCTCCCCGTATCCCTGTGTCCCTGTCTCCCTCTGTCCCTGTCTACCTGTGTCCCTGTCTCCTTGTCTCCCTGTCTCCATGTCTCCCTGTCTCCCTGTCTCCCTATCTACCTGTCTACCTGTGTCCCTGTCTCCCTGTGTCCCTGTCTCCCTGTATCCCTGTCTCCCTGTCTCCCTGTGTCCCTGTCTCCCTGTCTCACTGTGTCCCTGTGTCCCTGTCTCCCTGTGTCCCTGGCTCTCTGGCTCTCTGTCTCCCTGTCTCCCTGTCTCCCTGTCTCCCTGTCTCCCTGTCTCCCTGTGTCCCTGTGTCCCTGTGTCCCTGTCTCCCTGTGTCCCTGGCTCCCTGGCTCCCTGGTTCCCTGGTTACATGGCTTTCTGTTTCCCTGTCTCCCTGTCTCCCTTCCTCCCTGTCTACCTGTCTATCTGTCTACTTGAGTCCCTGTCTCACTGTCTACCTGTGGCCCTGGGTCCCTGTCTACCTGTGTCCCTGTCTCCTTGTGTCCCTGTCTCCCTGTGTCCCTGTCTCCCTGTGTCCCTGGCTCTCTGGCTCTCTGGCTCCCAGGTTCCCTGGTTACATGGCTTTCTTTTTCCTGGTCTCCCTGGCTCCCTGCGTCCCTGTGTCCCTGTGTCCCTGTGTCCCTGTCTCCTGTATCCCTGTCTACCTGTGTCCCTGGCTCTCTGGCTCCCTGTGTCTCTGTGTCCCTGTATCCCTGTCTCCCTGTTTCCCTGTGTCCCTGTGTCCCTGTCTCCCTGTGTCCCTGTGTCCCTGTCTCCCTGTCTCCCTGTCTCCTTGTCTCCTTGTGTCCCAGTCTCCCTGTGTCCCTGTGTCCCTGGCTCTCTGGCTCTCTGGCTCCTTGGCTTCCTGTCTCCCTGTCTCCCTGTGTCCCTGTGTCCCTGGCTCTCTGGCTCTCTGGCTCCTTGGCTTCCTGTCTCCCTGTCTCCCTGTCTCCCTGTCTCCCTGTCTCCCTGTCTCCCTGTCTTGTGTGTCCCTGTGTCCCTGTGTCCCTCGCTCTCTGGCTTTCTGGTTCCCTGGCTCCCTGGCTCCCTGGCTCCTTGTCTCCCTGTATACCTGTATACCTGTGTCCCTGTCTCCTTATCTCGCTGTGTCCCTGTCTCTCCGGCTCCCTGGCTCCCTGGTTCCCTGGTTCCCTGGCTCTCTGCTTTCCTCTCTCCCTGGCTATCTATCTCTCCCTCCCTCCCTCCTTGTCTCCACCTGTCTCTGACCCCTGGATAATGGTTTTCTTGTTCTCTGACTGTCGTGCTCACTGTCTCCCCAGCTCCCAGGGTGTGTGGCACTGTGGCCTTCTGGATCCTTGGATCACTAGATCACTGTCTCTGTGGCTCTCTGGCTCCCTGTCTCCCTGTCTCCCTGTCTCCCTGTCTCCCTGTCTCCATGTCTCCCTGTCTCCCTGGCTCCCAGTCTCCCTGTCTCCCTGTCTCCCTGTCTACCTGTGTCCCTGTGTCCCTGTGTCCCTGTGTCCCTGTCTCCCTGTCTCCCTGTCTCCCTGTCTCCCTGTGTCCCTGGCTAACTGGCTCTCTGTTTACCTGGCTCCCTGGCTCCCTGGCTCCCTGGCTCCCTGGCTCCCTGGCTCCCTGGCTCCCTGGCTCCCTGTCTGCCTGTCTCCCTATCTCCCTGTCTACCTGTGTCCCTGTGTCCCTGTCTCCCTGTCTCCCTGTCTCCCTGTCTCACTGTCTCTCCGGCTCCCTGGCTCCCTGGTTCCCTGGTTCCCTGGCTCTCTGCTTTCCTCTCTCCCTGGCTCTCTATCTCTCTGCCTCTCTCCCTCCTTGTCTCCCCCTGTCTCTGACACCTGGATAATAGTTTTCTGGTTCTCTGACTGTCTGGATCACTGTCTCCCCAGCTCCCTGGGTGTGTGGCACTGTGGACTTCTGGATCCTAGGATCACTGGATCACTGTCTCTGTTGCTCTCTGTCTCCCTGTCTCCCAGTCTCCCTGTCTCCCTATCTCCCTGTGACCCTGGCTCTCTGGCTCTCTGGCTCCCTGACTCCCTGTCTCCCTGTCTCCCGGTCTACCTGTCTACCTGTGTCCCTGTGTCCCTGTCTCCCTGTCTCCCTGTCTCCCTTTCTCCCTGTTTACCTGTGTCCCTGTGTCCCTGTGTCCCTGTCTCACAGTCTCCCTGTCTCCCTGTCTACCTGTGTCACTGTATCCCTGTATCCCTGTCTCTCTGTGTCCCTGTCTCCATGTCTCCCTGTGTCCCTGTCTCACTGTCTCCCTGTGTCCCTGTCTCCCTATCTTCCTGTCTGCCTGTTTCCCTGTCTCCCTGTCTCCCTGTCTACCTGTGTCCCTGTCTATCTGTGTCCCTGTGTCCGTGTCTCCCTGTGTCCCTGGCTCCCTGGCTCCCTGCTTCCCTGGTTACATGGCTTTCTGTTTCCCTGTCTCCCAGTCTCCCTCTCTCACTGTCTACCTGTCTATCTGTCTACTTGAGTCCCTGTCTCACTGTCTACCTGTGTCCCTGTCTCCCTGTGTCCCTGGCTCCCTGTGTCCCTGGCTCCCTGTGTCCCTGGCTCTCTGGCTCTCTGGCTCCCTGGTTCCCTGGTTACATGGCTTTCTTTTTCCTGTTCTCCCTGGCTCCCTGCGTCCCTGAGTCCCTGTGTCCCTGTGTCCCTGTCTCCTGTCTCCCTGTCTACCTGTGTCCCTGGCTCTCTGGCTCCCTGTGTCTCTGTGTCCCTGTGTCCCTGTCTCCCTGTTTCCCTGTGTCCCTGTGTCCCAGTCTCCCTGTGTCCCTGTGTCCCTGTGACCCTGGCTCTCTGGCTCTCTGGCTCCTTGGCTTCCTGTCTCCCTGTGTCCCTGTGTCCCTGTGTCCCTGTCTCCCTGTGTCCCTGGCTCCCTGGCTCCCTGGTTCCCTGGTTACATGGCTTTCTGTTTCCCAGTCTCCCTGTCTCCCTTTCTCCCTGTCTACCTGTCTATCTGTCTACTTGAGTCCCTGTCTCACTGTCTACCTGTGGCCCTGGGTCCCTGTCTACCTGTGTCCCTGTCTCCTTGTGTCCCTGTCTCCCTGTGTCCCTGTCTCCCTGTGTCCCTGGCTCTCTGGCTCTCTGGCTCCCAGGTTCCCTGGTTACATGGCTTTCTTTTTCCTGGTCTCCCTGGCTCCCTGCGTCCCTGTGTCCCTGTGTCCCTGTGTCCCTGTCTCCTGTATCCCTGTCTACCTGTGTCCCTGGCTCTCTGGCTCCCTGTGTCTCTGTGTCCCTGTATCCCTGTCTCCCTGTTTCCCTGTGTCCCTGTGTCCCTGTCTCCCTGTGTCCCTGTGTCCCTGTCTCCCTGTCTCCCTGTTTCCTTGTCTCCTTGTGTCCCAGTCTCCCTGTGTCCCTGTGTCCCTGGCTCTCTGGCTCTCTGGCTCCTTGGCTTCCTGTCTCCCTGTCTCCCTGTCTCCCTGTCTCCCTGTCTCCCTGTCTCCCTGTCTCCCTGTCTCCCTGTCTTGTGTGTCCCTGTGTCCCTGTGTCCCTCGCTCTCTGGCTTTCTGGTTCCCTGGCTCCCTGGCTCCCTGGCTCCCTGGCTCCTTGTCTCCCTGTATACCTGTATACCTGTGTCCCTGTCTCCTTATCTCGCTGTGTCCCTGTCTCTCCGGCTCCCTGGCTCCCTGGTTCCCTGGTTCCCTGGCTCTCTGCTTTCCTCTCTCCCTGGCTATCTATCTCTCCCTCGCTCCCTCCTTGTCTCCCCCTGTCTCTGACCCCTGGATAATGGTTTTCTTGTTCTCTGACTGTCGGGCTCACTGTCTCCCCAGCTCCCAGGGTGTGTGGCACTGTGGCCTTCTGGATCCTTGGATCACTAGATCACTGTCTCTGTGGCTCTCTGGCTCCCTGTCTCCCTGTCTCCCTGTCTCCCTGTCTCCCTGTCTCCCTGTCTCCCTGTCTCCATGTCTCCCTGTCTCCCTGGCTCCCAGTCTCCCTGTCTCCCTGTCTCCCTGTCTACCTGTGTCCCTGTGTCCCTGTGTCCCTGTGTCCCTGTGTCCCTGTCTCCCTGTCTCCCTGTCTCCCTGTCTCCCTGTGTCCCTGGCTAACTGGCTCTCTGTTTACCTGGCTCCCTGGCTCCTTGGCTCCCTGGCTCCCTGGCTCCCTGAATCCCTGGCTCCCTGGCTCCTTGTCTACCTGTGTCCCTGTCACCCTGTCTGCCTGTCTCCCTATCTCCCTGTCTACCTGTGTCCCTGTGTCCCTGTCTCCCTGTCTCCCTGTCTCCCTGTCTCACTGTCTCTCCGGCTCCCTGGCTCCCTGGTTCCCTGGTTCCCTGGCTCTCTGCTTTCCTCTCTCCCTGGCTCTCTATCTCTCTGCCTCCCTCCCTCCTTGTCTCCCCCTGTCTCTGATACCTGGATAATAGTTTTCTGGTTCTCTGACTGTCTGGATCACTGTCTCCCCAGCTCCCTGGGTGTGTGGCACTGTGGACTTCTGGATCCTAGGATCACTGGATCACTGTCTCTGTTGCTCTCTGTCTCCCTGTCTCCCAGTCTCCCTGTCTCCCTATCTCCCTGTGACCCTGGCTCTCTGGCTCTCTGGCTCCCTGACTCCCTGTCTCCCTGTCTCCCGGTCTACCTGTCTACCTGTGTCCCTGGGTCCCTGTCTCCCTGTCTCCCTGTCTCCCTTTCTCCCTGTTTACCTGTGTCCCTGTGTCCCTGTGTCCCTGTCTCACAGTCTCCCTGTCTCCCTGTCTACCTGTGTCACTGTATCCCTGTATCCCTGTCTCTCTGTGTCCCTGTCTCCATGTCTCCCTGTGTCCCTGTCTCACTGTCTCCCTGTGTCCCTGTCTCCCTATCTTCCTGTCTGCCTGTTTCCCTGTCTCCCTGTCTCCCTGTCTACCTGTGTCCCTGTGTCCCTGTCTATCTGTGTCCCTGTGTCCGTGTCTCCCTGTGTCCCTGGCTCCCTGGCTCCCTGCTTCCCTGGTTACATGGCTTTCTGTTTCCCTGTCTCCCAGTCTCCCTCTCTCACTGTCTACCTGTCTATCTGTCTACTTGAGTCCCTGTCTCACTGTCTACCTGTGTCCCTGTCTCCCTGTGTCCCTGGCTCCCTGTGTCCCTGGCTCCCTGTGTCCCTGGCTCTCTGGCTCTCTGGCTCCCTGGTTCCCTGGTTACATGGCTTTCTTTTTCCTGTTCTCCCTGGCTCCCTGCGTCCCTGCGTCCCTGTGTCCCTGTGTCCCTGTGTCCCTGTCTCCTGTCTCCCTGTCTACCTGTGTCCCTGGCTATCTGGCTCCCTGTGTCTCTGTGTCCCTGTGTCCCTGTCTCTCTGTTTCCCTGTGTCCCTGTGTCCCAGTCTCCCTGTGTCCCTGTGTCCCTGTGACCCTGGCTCTCTGGCTCTCTGGCTCCTTGGCTTCCTGTCTCCCTGTGTCCCTGTTTCCATGTCTCCCTGTCTCCCTGTCTCTCTGTCTCCCTGTCTCCCTGTCTCCCCGTCTCATTGTCTCCCTGTCACCCTGTCTCCCTGTCTCCCTCGCTCTCTGGCTTTCTGGTTCCCTGGCTCCCTGGCTCCCTGGCTCCCTGGCTCCCTGTCTCCCTGTCTCCCTGTCTCCCTGTCTACCTGAGTCCCTGTCTCCTTATCTCCCTGTGTCCCTCTCTCTCCGGCTCCCTGGCTCCCTGGTTCCCTGGTTCCCTGGCTCTCTGCTTTCCTCACTGCCTGGCTCTCTATCTCTCTGCCTCCCTCCCACCTTGTCTCCCCCTGTCTCTGACACTTGGATAATGGTTTTCTGGTTCTCTGACTGTCTGGCTCACTGTCTCCCCAGCTCAGGGGGTGTGTGGCACTGTGGCCTTCTGAATCCTTGGAGCACTAGATCACTGTCTCTGTGGCTCTCTGGCTCCCTGTATCCGTGTCTACCTGTCTACCTGTGTCCCTGTGTCACTGTGTCCCTGTGTCACTGTCTCCCTGTCTCCCGGTCTACCTGTCTCCGTGTCTCCCCGTATCCCTGTGTCCCTGTCTACCTGTGTCCCTGTCTCCTTGTCTCCCTGTCTCCCTGACTCCATGTCTCCCTGTCTACCTGTCTACCTGTGTCCCTGTCTCCCTGTGTCACTGTCTCCCTGTGTCCCTGTCTCCCTGTATCCCTGTCTCCCTGTGTCCCTGTCTTCCTGTCTCCCTGTCTCACTGTGTCCCTGTGTCCCTGTCTCCCTGTGTCCCTGGCTCTCTGGCTCTCTGTCTCCCTGTCTCCCTGTCTCCCTGTCTCCCTGTCTCCCTGTCTCCCTGTCTCTCTGTCTACGAGTCTACTTGTATCCCTGTCTCCCTGTGTCCCTGTGTCCCTGTGTCCATGTGTCCCTGTCTCCCTGTGTCCCTGTGTCCCTGTGTCCCTGTGTCCCTGTGTCCCTGTGTCCCTGTGTCCCTGTGTCCCTGTGTCCCTGTGTCCCTGTGTCCCTGTGTCCCTGGCTCCCTGGCTCCCTGGTTCCCTGGTTACATGGCTTTCTGTTTCCCTGTCTCCCTGTCTCCCTCTCTCCCTGTCTACCTGTCTATCTGTCTGCTTGAGTCCCTGTCTCACTGTCTACCTGTGGCTCTGTGTCCCTGTCTACCTGTGTCCCTGTCTCCCTGTGTACCTGTCTCCCTGTGTCCCTGTCTCCCTGTTTCCTTGGCTCTCTGGCTCTCTGGCTCCCTGGTTCCCTGGTTACATGGCTTTCTTTTTCCTGGTCTCCCTGGCTCCCTGCGTCCCTGTGTCCCTGTGTCCCTGTGTCCCTGTCTCCTGTCTCCCTGTCTAGATGTGTCCCTGGCTCTCTGGCTCCCTGTGTCTCTGTGTCCCTGTGTCCCTGTCTCCCTGTTTCCCTGTGTCCCTGTGTCCCTGTCTCCCTGTGTCCCTGTGTCCCTGTCTCCTGTCTCCCTGTCTACCTGTGTCCCTGGCTCTCTGGCTCCCTGTGTCTCTGTGTCCCTGTGTCCCTGTCTCCCTGTTTCCCTGTGTCCCTGTGTCCCAGTCTCCCTGTGTACCTGTGTCCCTGTGTCCCTGGCTCTCTGGCTCTCTGGCTCCTTGGCTTCCTGTTTCCCTGTCTCCCTGTCTCCCTGTCTCCCTGTCTCCCTGTCTCCCTGTCTCCCTGTCTCCCTGTCTCCCTGTCTCGTGTGTCCCTGTGTCCCTGTGTCCCTCGCTCTGTGGCTTTCTGGTTCCCTGGCTCCCTGGCTCCCTGTCTCCCTGTCTCCCTGTCTCCCTGTTTCCCTGTCTACCTGAGTCCCTGTCTCCTTATCTCCCTGTGTCCCTCTCTCTCCGCCTCCCTGGCTCCCTGGTTCCCTGGTTCCCTGGCTCTCTGCTTTCCTCACTCCCTGGCTCTCTATCTCTCTGCCTCCCTCCCACCTTGTCTCCCCCTGTCTCTGACACTTGGATAATGGTTTTCTGGTTCTCTGACTGTCTGGCTCACTGTCTCCCCAGCTCAGGGGGTGTGTGGCACTGTGGCCTTCTGAATCCTTGGATCACTAGATCACTGTCTCTGTGGCTCTCTGGCTCCCTTTATCCGTGTCTCCCTGTCTACCTGTGTCCCTGTGTCACTGTGTCCCTGTGTCACTGTCTCCCTGTCTCCCGGTCTACCTGTCTCCGTGTCTCCCCGTATCCCTGTGTCCCTGTCTACCTGTGTCCCTGTCTCCTTGTCTCCCTGTCTCCCTGACTCCCTGTCTCCCTGTCTACCTGTCTACCTGTGTCCCTGTCTCCCTGTGTCACTGTCTCCCTGTGTCCCTGTCTCCCTGTTTCCCTGTCTCCCTGTGTCACTGTCTCCCTGTCTCCCTGTCTCACTGTGTCCCTGTGTCCCTGTCTCCCTGTGTCCCTGGCTCTCTGGCTCTCTGTCTCCCTGTCTCCCTGTCTCCCTGTCTCCCTGTCTCCCTGTCTCTCTGTATACGAGTCTACTTGTATCCCTGTCTCCCTGTGTCCCTCTGTCCCTGTGTCCATGTGTCCCTGTGTCCCTGTGTCCCTGTGTCCCTGTGTCCCTGTGTCCCTGTGTCCCTGTGTCCCTGTGTCCCTGTGTCCCTGTGTCCCTGTGTCCCTGTCTACCTGTGTCCCTGGCTCCCTGGCTCCCTGGTTCCCTGGTTACATGGCTTTCTGTTTCCCTGTCTCCCTGTCTCCCTCTCTCCCTGTCTACCTGTCTATCTGTCTACTTGAGTCCCTGTCTCACTGTCTACCTGTGGCCCTGTGTCCCTGTCTACCTGTGTCCCTGTCTCCCTGTGTCCCTGTCTCCCTGTGTACCTGTCTCCCTGTTTCCCTGGCTCTATGGCTCTCTGGCTCCCTGGTTCCCTGGTTACATGGCTTTCTTTTTCCTGGTCTCCCTGGCTCCCTGCGTCCCTGTGTCCCTGTGTCCCTGTGTCCCTGTCTCCTGTCTCCCTGTCTAGCTGTGTCCCTGGCTCTCTGGCTCCCTGTGTCTCTGTGTCCCTGTGTCCCTGTCTCCCTGTTTCCCTGTGTCCCTGTGTCCCTGTCTCCCTGTGTCCCTGTCTCCCTGTCTCCCTGTCTCCCTGTCTCCTTGTCTCCTTGTGTCCCAGTCTCCCTGTGTCCCTGTGTCCCTGTGTCCCTGGCTCTCTGGCTCTCTGGCTCCTTGGCTTCCTGTTTCCCTGTCTCCCTGTCTCCCTGTCTCCCTGTCTCCATGTCTCCCTGTCTCCCTGTCTCCCTGTCTCCCTGTCTCGTGTGTCCCTGTGTCCCTGTGTCCCTCGCTCTGTGGCTTTCTGGTTCCCTGGCTCCCTGGCTCCCTGGCTCCCTGGCTCCCTGTCTCCCTGTATACCTGTATACCTGTGTCCCTGTCTCCTTATCTCCCTGTGTCCCTGTCTCTCCGGCTCCCTGGCTCCCTGGTTCCCTGGTTCCCTGGCTCTCTGCTTTCCTCTCTCCCTGGCTAACTATCTCTCCCTCACTCCCTCCTTGTCTCCCCCTGCCTCTGACCCCTGGATGATGGTTTTCTTGTTCTCTGACTGTCGGGCTCACTGTCTCCCCAGCTCCCAGGGTGTGTGGCACTGTGGCCTTCTGGATCCTTGGATCACTAGATCACTGTCTCTGTGGCTCTCTGGCTCCCTCTCCCTGTCTCCCTGTCTCCCTGTCTCCCTGTCTCCATGTCTACCTGTCTCCCTGTCTCCCTGTCTCCCTGTCTACCGGTGTCCCTGTGTCCCTGTGTCCCTGTGTCCGTGTGTCCCTGTCTCCCTGTCTCCCTGTCTCCCTGTTTCCCTGGCTAACTGGCTCTCTGTTTACCTGGCTCCCTGGCTCCCTGGCTCCCTGGCTCCCTGGCTCCCTGGCTCCCTGGCTCCTTGTCTACCTGTGTCCCTGTCACCCTGTCTGCCTGTCTCCCTATCTCCCTGTCTACCTGTGTCCCTGTGTCCCTGTGTCCCTGTCTCCCTGTCTCCCTGTCTCACTGTCTCTCCGGCTCCCTGGCTCCCTGGTTCCCTGGTTCCCTGGCTCTCTGCTTTCCTCTCTCCCTGGCTCTCTATCTCTCTGCCTCCCTCCCTCCTTGTCTCCCCCTGTCTCTTATACCTGGATAATAGTTTTCTGGTTCTCTGACTGTCTGGATCACTGTCTCCCCAGCTCCCTGGGTGTGTGGCACTGTGGACTTCTGGATCCTTGGATCACTGGATCACTGTCTCTGTTGCTCTCTGTCTCCCTGTCTCCCTGTCTCCCTGTCTCCCTATCTACCTGTGTCCCTGTGTCCCTGTCTCCCAGTCTCCCTGTCTCCCTATCTCCCTGTGACCCTGGCTCTCTGGCTCTCTGGCTCCCTGACTCCCTGTCTCCCTGTCTCCCTGTCTCCCTGTCTCCCTGTCTCCCTGTGTCCCTCTGTCCCTGTGTCCCTGTGTCCCTCTGTCCCTGGCTCCCTGGCTCCATGGCTCCCTGGTTACATGGCTTTCTGTTTCCCTGTCTCCCTGTCTACCTCTCTCTCTGTCTACCTGTCTATCTATCTACTTGAGTCCCTGTCTCACTGTCTACCTGTGGCCCTGTGTCCCTGTCTACCTGTGTCCCTGTCTCCCTGTGTCCCCGTCTCCCTGTGTCCCTGTCTCCCTGTGTCCCTGGCTCTCTGGCTCTCTGGCTCCCTGGTTCCCTGGTTACATTGCTTTCTTTTTCCTGGTCTCCCTGGTTCCCTGCGTCCCTGTGTCCCTGTTTCCCTGTGTCCCTGTCTCCTGTCTCCCTGTCTACCTGTGTCCCCGGCTCTCTGGCTCCCTGTGTCTCTGTGTCCCTGTGTCCCTGTCTCCCTGTTTCCCTGTGTCCCTGTGTCCCTGTCTCCCTGTGTCCCTGTGTCCCTGTCTCCCTGTCTCCCTGTCTCCTTGTCTCCTTGTGTCCCAGTCTCCCTGTGTCCCTGTGTCCCTGTGTCCCTGGCTCTCTGGCTCTCTGGCTCCTTGGCTTCCTGTCTCCCTGTGTCCCTGTCTCCGTGTCTCCCTGTGTCCCTGTCTCACTGTCTCCCTGTGTCCCTGTCTCCCTATCTTCCTGTCTGCCTGTTTCCCTGTCTCCCTGTCTCCCTGTCTACCTGTGTCCCTGTGTCCCTGTCTATCTGTGTCCCTGTGTCCCTGTCTCCCTGTGTCCCTGTCTCCCTCTGTCCCTGGCTCTCTGGCTCTCTGGCTCCCTGGCTCCCTGGTTACATGGCTCTCTGTTTCCCTGTCTCCCTGTCTCCCTGTCTCCCTGTGTACCTGTGTCCCTGTCTCCCTGTCTCCCTGTCTCCCTGTCTCCCTGTGTCCCTGTCTCCCTGTCTCCCTGTCTCCCTGTCTCCCTGTCTATCTGTCTACGAGTCTACATGTATCCCTGTCTCCCTGTGTCCCTGTGTCCGTGTGTCCCTGTCTCCCTGTCTCCCTGTCTTCCTGTCTCCGTGTCCCTGTCTCCCTGTCTCCCTGTCTATCTGTCTACGAGTCTACATGTATCCCTGTCTCCCTGTGTCCCTGTGTCCGTGTGTCCCTGTCTCCCTGTCTCCCTGTCTTCCTGTCTCCGTGTCCCTGTCTCCCTGTGTCCCTCTGTCCCTGTTTCCCTGTGACCCTGGCTCCCTGGCTGCCTGCTTCCCTGGTTACATGGCTTTCTGTTTCCCTGTCTCCCTGTCTCCCTGTCTCCCTCTCTCCCTGTCTACCTGTCTATCTGTCTACTTGAGTCCCTG